>NC_090934.1:527950789-528258368 GCF_040938575.1 Ambystoma mexicanum
AATTATTTACGGTAGCCTCGAACATACCGCTGGTTTATTTAATTAATATTAATTCTCCGGTTGGTATTTTTTGCCAAAACTTGATTCTAAAATGGCGTTTGTGTTCTCTTCTGTGACTCCAACCCAAGTCGAGCCCTTTGTTCCACTTTTTGGCGGGCTTCTCCACAGAAGCCCTCCAAAGTGGTGCCACTCTGTCTGGGGTACTTAGGAGGGGTGGAGGGGAATTTAGGCACCCTGGACTGAGTTGCCTAGGTAACTTAAGTCATACTCCGTCCTGATTGGCCCAAGTGGTGAGCCGGCCGGCTCACCACTTAGCATGTTTGAGTGACAGCTAGGCTGAGTGAATGGGGGTTTTCTGCATAAAAGCAGGGCTTTGGGAACTGGAACTTCAGAAGTCGCCACAGGACCTAAGAATCCGACGAGGGAGAAGCTGAGCCGACCTGCTACGACACCACCACCGGTGGAGCCCTGCTGGACCGTCTCACCACTTTTCCCAACGACAGAAGAGATCTCCCGCCGGAGAGTCTTCTTCCTTTGACTGGTGGGGATAACCAGTTTCACCGTCTTTTCGCCTTCCCGACGTACCTCATGGCCGTCTTGCCCGTCCCAAACACCCCGCCAACTGGGATACCACATTTTACCACGACCGCGAACAAAGGTACCACCTTTAACCGGAAAACTCAACGGCTGGTTTCTTCCCTGGTAGTGCAACAACCTTCATGTTTCCTCCAAGTCGAGATCTTCTCTTCCCCTGGATAACGACGTGACTTGCACCCACTGCCAGGAACAGCTGCCACCACTGGAGGATCCTTCCCACTTAAGGTACCGTGTCCCGCCAGGCTTCCCTTGCCACCGACTGTACGGGGTAGATTTAGCCCCCGGCTTTCGAACCTGGGTTAGCCTGGGACACCGTGGCTAAACTTTCCTAAGCCTCTCTAAACTCTTTTTGAACCCTCTGCAAGACTTTCAGAGCCTAGTGTAATTGTGTGATCTTGGGCACATTTGTGCTCTGCTCTCTCTAAGAGAGGGCCCAGCCTTTGGACTTTGGCTCACCAGTGACTTTTGCTCTTCTGCCTTGCTAACAGTGTTCCTGAATCTTAGAGTGGTGTACCTTTCCATATTCCTTTTTTACCTCTGCCTGTCATGGACCTCCACCTCTGACCACAGAGACCACCCCAGTTCCCACCTTAAGTCCAGAATGTGTCTCTTTAGAAAGAATGAGACTTGGGTTAGAGTTTAAACGAATCCAAGCTCAAACTGAATGCAAACATCAAGAACTTAAACTCAGAGAGATGGAATTGAACCATGCACTAGAGATGAAAAAGTTGTATGTTGCAACAGGTTCTCTCCCAGAGTCTTCTAGGTCTTCCAGTCCTAAGAGGTCTTGAATGCCCAAAGATGCAGTAAGTAGGTATGAGGTTAAGCTTGATATTTTGGATTGGTTGGCTGTTTTTAAATATAACCATGAGATTCAAGACATTACAGCGAATCAGTTGATTCCTTGGCTTTTTTCTAGGCTACCCCCTTTTTCAACTGATGTGGTAATGGAGTTGGTGGATATAGAAAGAAATGAGTATGAAACTGTGAAGCTAGTTTTCATAGCTAGATTTGGGAAGACCCCTTATCAGTATCTTTAGAGGTTTAGAACCCACAAAAAGCATGATGGTACCCCTTGGGCTACCTGGGTGACTGAATGTTAGAAATACAAAGATGGTTGGGTTAAGGGTTACCGAGTGAACACTTATGAAGGTATGAGGAATTTGTTTATGTTGGAGTCTATTTATGATACCTGCTCTCCTGAACGGAGACACATGTGGCTGACTCTAAGGAAATTGATCCAAAGAAGTTAGCAAGGGCTGCTGACTTGTGGGTTGCCAACATGGCTACTCACAAGGATTCTGGAGTAACTCAGAAGAAGGATGAGGGGAAGCAGCACAAAAAGGACAACAAGAAGAATTCCAATACTTCAAATCCAAAAGAGGGTCCCAAACATAACATGGGTAAGCCACAGAGAAAACAAAATCATGCTAGTGTACCTTCTGGGGACAAATCAGATGGAGGTCAGAACTCACCCCCGTCATAAAGACATTTGGTAAATGTTATACTTGTGGGTCAACTGACCATGTGAAAGGGGATCCCATATATAAGGGTAAACCTTCAGGGATCCGCACTGTCTCCTTAGCCTTCTCCCCATTGGATGAAGTACCAATGACAAGTGGAAGCTTTCACCTACTGGCTGAGGAACCCATGAAAGTCTCAGCCAGTGTCTCTTTAGTATCCCTGGGTATGTGGGAACAACAGAATCTAGATGTGTACAACTCTATTCCAGACAATACTAAAGAGTATTACAAAAAAAGTGTTCTTGTCAATGGTCAGGAGACCCCTGCCATTCGAGACACTGGTGCCAGCATAACTGTAGTTGATGAATCATTTTTCAAGGTTGAGGATGTTGCTAAGGCACCCAAAAACTTAACTAAGCTTGCTGGAGGCCCCTATCCCAAATTCTTCCACAGTTACCAGCTCTCATCCAGTGTAATGATATGACTGTCAAGATAGCTGTAAGTGTGCAGAGCGAAGTACCTGGGAGAGTCATGTGGGGGGATGACTTAAAAACTCTTGGAGTTGTATCAAGCACCCCCAGGCCTCCCAGCAAAAGAAAACAGGAGCAGACGAGGAAGGCCAGAGAGAGTACCTTAAGGGGCTCTCCAGAAGAGATTATAGAGGAAACTATAACTCCCAGTCCACAGGACTTACTGACTCCAATTTCTAGGAAGAAGTAGGAAAAGGGGCAACCTAAAACCTCCAGGAATAAACCAGCCAGCACTCATGTGCTACCAACAAGGTACCAACATCCCCGAGAGGACTGTCCAAGATCACACCTGTGATCCCTCCACCAGCTGAGGCTGAGTGTGCTGAACACCTTGTGTGGTTGAACCAGCTGCTGAGGAATCAGAGCTGGAAGAGGACCTTGCTGCCGTTGGTGATCTGGATCCTGCAGACCATCCTGAGCTGCAGTCTTTACTGGCAGAAGGTGGACCCTGTAGGGCAGACTTCAGCAGAGGTCAAAGAGAGTGTCCTACTCTTGAAGGTCTTTGCCAACAGGCAGCTTCCCAGCTGGATGGTCAAGATCCAGGTAAGCATAGGTTATACTGGGAAGATGGCCTCTTCTACAGTGAACCGACTGAGTCTATCCCAGGGGACTACAGAAGACGTGTAGTGCCTCTTGAAAGCAGACTCCAGTTCCTACAGTTACCCCATGAGATACCTTTGGCTGGTCACTTAAGTTTTAAGAAGACCAAAGAAAGGCTCTCTTTATATTTCTACTGGCCTAAGTTGGGCTCTGATGTAGATACATTTTGTAGGAGCTCTCTCTCACTTGCCAAACCTCTGGCAAGAGTGGAGACAAGAATGTGGCACCCTTGGTGTCTCTCCCAGTGGTGGGAGTTCCTTTTGAGGGGGGGGGGTAGGAATCGACATTGTTGGTCCCTTGAACCCTCCCACATCTTCAGGAAACAGGTTTATCCTGGTTGTAGTAGACCTTGCTACTAGGTATCCTGAAGCTATACATTTGAGGACTGTTACAGCTCGGGCTGTAGCTAAGGCCCTACTTGGTATTTTTACCAGGGTAGGTTTTCCTTAGGAAGTTATCTCTGACAGGGGATCCAATTTTATGTCATCTACATGCAGGCCATGTGGAAAAATTTGCGGAGTAACAAGTTCTCAAAAGCCTACCATCCTCAGACAAATGGATTGGTAGGGAGGTTAAACTGTACAATGAAGAGCATACTAGGTGCTTTAGAGGAACCTCTTAGAAGAAAGAGGGACCTTCTACTGCCCTGCCTTATATTTGCATATAGAGAAGTCCCTCAGGAGGGAGTAGGATTTAGTCCCTTCAAACTTCTTTATGGCCATCCAGTTAGAGGTCCCTTGGCCCTAATTAAGGAGGGGTTGGAGAGTGATCCTTCCCCCAAGCCAGTGAGAGTCACTGACTATGTGATATGTCTCCGGAGGAGAATGTCACACATGATGGCAGAAGCATCTGATAACTTAAAATCAGGTCAGGCTCTGGTCAAACATTGGCATGACCAGAAGGCCAACATGGTTGAGTTTACTCAAGACCAGCAAGTTTTAGTTATGGTACCTATAAGGCATAGGGCCTTACAGGACAAATGAATAGGACCCTTCAAGGTTGTGGGTAAACTTGGAGAGGTCAACTATCTGGTGGACTTAGGCAATCCTAAGGAGGCTCCCAGAGTCTTTCCCACCAACCGTTTAAAGGATTATGTCTCAAGACCAGAAGTGGGAGCTTTGCTTCTAGCTTCAGCCCAAGAGGAGGAGGGGAGTGAACCTTTACCTGAGCTACTCAGAGGCCAGCCTTTAGATGAGAAAGTAGAAGGAGTTTTCTAACTTGACACCTGAACAACAGGAGGAGGGCAAGTGTCTGTTAAATCAGTTTGCCTCCCTGATTTCACTATCACCAGGCTTGACCCCTTGGGGCCAGCATGATATTCACACTGGTGACTGTTTACCTGTCAAAAACAGAGGTTATAGGATGTCAGATCATGTAAAATCCCACATAAAGGAGGAGGTCAACAAGATGTTTGATCTCGGGGTAACAGAGCCCTCTACCAGTCCATGGTCTAGTCCAGTCCAGTTGTTCTAGTACCAAAGGCAGGATCCAAGGAGTTGAGATTCTGTGTGGACTATAGAGATTTTAATGCAGTCACCAAGACTGATGCCCACCCTTTACCAAGGACAGATAAACTGGTGGATGAACTTGGTTCAGTCAAGTACCTCAGTACATTTGATTTCACTTCAGGCTATTGGCGCGGAGTCTCCTGCAGAGTCTTTTGGGACAGTGACAGTGCAGGACTCTATTTGCTTTTGCTCCAGTTTACTAGAAGATACCACCAGTCCTATTTCTATTGCTACCACATTTGCTCTCGAAATACCCAGGAAGCCGCGGAGCAGCCGCAGAGTTTGCTGCAGAGTCTTTTGGGACAGTGACAATGCAGGACTCTATTTGCTTTTGCTCCAGTCTACTAGAAGATACCACCAGTCCTTTTCTATTGCTACCAAATTTGCTCTCAAAATACCCAGGAAGCCACGGAGCGGCCGCAGAGTCTGCTTCAGAGTCTTTTGGTCTTTAGGTTCTGCAGGCTCCGTGGCGCCGCCCCGCTCAACCCCCTAAGAAGAACAAGGGACTTCCGCAAAAAAGAATTTACTGTTGCCTGCCCACGAGTAATTCATCATCCAAACCCTGCTTGCGGTGAGTGACAACTCCTCCCCCTCCCGCACACAGCAACCTACCAATTTACTCACAAGGTGTGCTCCTACCTCCTCCCTTTTGCCCCCCCGACGCACACAGACTCCGCTGTGAGTGACGGCAAAACACCCCCACCCGCTGCCCTTTCCTTCCAAATCCTGACAGAACCCCTGACGGAACTCCCGCGCACCCCCAGGGACTCCGCGCCTGCCCATCAGTTCTTACGGTAGGAAGAAGATCCCCTCGCGGTGCGCCTCTGGAGCCCGACTCGCTCACCCACGCACTCCGGCTCCAGCAGATCTACTGTGACCAGACGAGCTGCGAGCCGCGTGCCTGCTCGCGTATCTGCCTGCTGCTGAGCCTGCTCACGTACCTGCCTGCTACTGAGTCCTTCACGCACACATGCCTTGCCCGATTGCCCCCCAAAACAACCAAAGGCAGCCAGCCTCACCTGATCTCCATGAGGGCTGCGTGTGCACGGGCTCCAGTGCTCCCCTGGAGCCATTGTATTGTACTGCTGCAACGTTAACAACACAGCAGACTCCAACTTGTGACAACCCCTTGGCAGTCATTGGCTGAGAGATTTCGTATCTGAACCCTGCTCTGTGGTTAATAAAACAGCACTGCATCCTGCTCGAGGAAATCTCCTTTTCAACCTAGGCAGGAGATTCCCCTCGACCCTGCACCTTACCAACTTCGTGGCGCTATACCAAAAAACCTTGAAGCTTTCATAACAATACAGGGAACTCTATCCCCTCTGACTCTGCCCAGAACCTAGTGCTCCACCGTGCCGCAAGAACAGCGTAAGCACAAACAACACAGGAGACGGCAGAAGCTTCATACCCTCTTCCTGAGGTGCTGGGCTCCCGAATCAAGATTCATTTGAAATTTCCACAAGACAGGGAACTGCAGGTGCTCTCGCTCCTTCGATTCTGAACAGCAACCTGCACAACTCCATCCTGGTCACACGGAAACACTCCCACTGAAAGAACACTGCAACAACACCAAAATCTACAAAATAAAGAAGACTGCAGGAGTTTTCTCCACTTCAATCATAACCAGAATATTGTGCTGCACCGACCCGTCCAAAGTGAACATCTGAAACACAGGAGACTGCAGGGGCTTGCTCCCCTTTGATCCTGATCAGAACATTCTACTGCACCGTACTGGCCAATGTGAACACCCGATCCAACTGGAATACAGGAGACTGCAGGGGCCTGCTCCCCTTTGATCCTGATCAGAACCTTCTGCTGCACCATACTGGCCAATGTGAACACCCGAAACAACTAGAAAATAGGAGACTGCAGGGGCCTGCTCCCCTTTGATCCTGTCCGAGTTGCTGCAACAAGAAACCTTGAAACTTGCACAACACAGGAAACTGCAGGGGCCTTATCCCCTTTGATCCGCCCAGCACCCTGCACTGCACTGTAATACCCAAAGCGCTCATCCGATCTGAATCAATCAGAATACAGGAGACTGCAGGAACCTGCACCCCTTTGATCCTATCCCGGGCTTGCAACAAGAAAACCACGACCAGCACCAATACTTCTACTGCTGCACTAAGAGACATCTTAACTCTGAAATGCAAACTGGGACTCTCCCAATACCAAAATCGGTGAAACCCCAAGAGACGTCAAGAATCCCCATGTCTGCCTCACTGCAAAAAAACAGACAGCGCGGCCAAACACAAGGCTCAGAGGAAAGCTTCACACAGATGCCTCACAAACCCAAATAAACATCCTACCGAAAATCGATCCCCCCAAAACAATCCAGAAACACACCTCCCAGACCTGGAAATTGCCAAACAACCAGAAGAATTGGAACAAAATTCCCCAGGAAATCTGTGTGAATCCTCACCCCAACCAGATGAGCACAAACCAAAGGCCCGACCGAAATAAATCAAGAAAACCAAAGCATTCAGGACCTTCAGATCCCAATCAGCTGGGACCAAACTGAAAACCAACATATAACAGAAAAAAAATGACCAAACCAACCAACCAAGCCCCGAGGCGCACACAGAAGAACACGAGAACGTCCAAGCTAACAAATAACCAGAAATGCAATATGAACTGAAGGACACACCTAAACAGAGCGAGATAGCTATAGACCCAACCCTCGCAAAAATCCAGCAATCCAGCAATCCTCTCAAAATATCAATGAATATCACCAATGATTCGCCTATAGAAAGACAATCAAACGCAACCAAAATTCTGCCATTTATTGAAACATCGATGAACACCCAGCACCGAAAAGACATCAAAGAATTATCCAAACAATCAAGCCAAACGAAAACTCAGGGAGCACTGATGGCTGGGATGACTAAAAAAGAAAAAGCGAAACAGGCAAAACTACAGTGACTACAAACCCACACAGCTCAAAAACTACTAAAAGAACCTCTCAGCTTCCCCTTAAATACAGCATCAGGCAAAACAGCTCATCTATCCTTAGACATCACTGAAATAGAATCCATCATGAACAGTGCAGAAAGAAGGAAAGAAATCTTCGGCGACCCAACACAACTAGCGACACCGCCCTGCACTTCGACGCCACTTCCAAACAAACATAACCAGCAGAACTACGAATCTCATGAAAAACAAAGACCCCACAAAGAACCATTACATTATTTGCACCTCAAAATAAAAAAGGAACAAAAAACAACGCAATTCGAGTACGATGTGGAAGAATCCTTTCACACGCCAGCGCAAGAAAACGACACACATTATCCAACCCCAATAACTGGCGACAGAGAAAACCACTCCCCACAGAATGACTACAATGAAAATCAGAGACTTCCAACAACAATGCTAGAACTACAAAACATGCTATTGGCAGTGGTTTCCCAATCGATGGTTCCTTTCCTTAAACTACATTAAGCAATAAAAGGCAATATATGTGACCAAACCACTCTCCTGGCAATGATCCATACCAAGCAAATACACACAGAAGACTTTATAAACACAATAGGAAAACGTCTAGACTCCGAAGCAGAACAATTCCAAACTTGCCAACAAAGACTATCGAGATAGCACGAGGTGACAAAGAAGAAAAGACCCAACTTACCAAAGAACTCATGACATTGCTCAAAAACCAACAACAAACAAACGTCCATACCTCAGAACACACTAAAAAAAAACATACCACCCTGTATGATACCAGAAAAACTGAACCTTGACCAACACAGACCAACACCAAGTGAACCTTCAACATCCTCACCGATCCAAAAACCAAACCCATTGAATGTATGCAAAGATAAATTAAAGCCAACAAACGATCCAAAAAACACGACCGGCAACGACACCTTCGGGATTTTCGGCCCGACAAAGAAAACTGACAAAGAACCAACAAGGAAACCCACCAAACACACGCAAAAGCAAACGGGCTCACAAGCTTTCCTCCAGAACTTGTCAATACCAAAGCTGTTCCCAGAAAAGACATCCAAAAATCCATCCACAGAAGAAATACCCAAAAATCAACCCACGAAAGCTACATCGAAACAACCGGACCTATCAGCACAAAATCAAAGCAAAAAACCAGCAGCAACTGAGATAATACACAAGGAACGAAGTCCAGAACCAGATGATCTGCTCAACCTAACGACGCACGAGGACCCACCTACACAAGAAAAAATGAAAACGAAAAGACATTTGAATGACTCAAGTCTAAAAGTCATTGATGAATACCAACCAAAATACTCTGCCAGCTACACAATCTCGTGTGAAGAAATCTCAGATAGATCACTGATCAAACCATCCTATGTCTCAATCCAACAGTCAGCATATGATGAAATCTCTTCAACTTCACTAGTCAACAAAACAAGACGTAGCTCCGGAACCACCTATTCAACAACACGTTCAGCACAGGAAAACTCCGAGAGGCAAAACCTAAGAGAACACACAGATCTAGCTCCACCAATATTCCTGAACCCATTCCAGACAACAGAGAGCTACACGGTGCAAATAGAAAATATCATTAACAGGCCCACCAAACTGGTTCTAAACAGAGCAAACATTTTAATATTGTTCCAAGCAATCCCAAACGTGAACCAACTTCGCTCCAGAGACATCGACCTAGTCATCTTTGTAGACGATAACTCCAATGACAAGATATCGCTAAAACTACATAATAAAGCAACCATGGATCAAATCTTAATATCGAGAAATGCGCTACATAAACTTGGTTTTAACTGCACATCTAATATCAAAACAAAACACGGAGAAAACCAGAAGAAAACCCTAGACGTTCCTTCAAATCAAATCAAAGACAAGAACATTCTAAGAACCAACATAAGGAGCGACACAACAGTCCTAGCAACCCCGCAATCATGTGTGACCACCTCAAGAAGACCGCAGACTACAACTCCAAACGAGAACATACTGATGCAAACTACAGCAATGACGATCGCCAAGTCAGACGCCAGTATACCGCAGAGGACAGCACAAACATCTATAATGAAACAAGGTTGAGCTACAACAACGATCGTCCGATCAGACGTCAGTACGAATCAGAAGACAGTCTAACCTACTCAGATGCCACAGAGCTGAGCAACATCTCATAACCACCAATCGACACAATAAACACTTAGACCCTGTGCTCATGGAATACACTGGGACATTCCCATTTGTTTAATGACTCATCACCTGAATTTGACTCATACCAGATCATCTGTTTTCAAGAAACTTGGCTCTCCAATACCCCATGCTGCGATGGCTTTCTAGCCTTCCTCAACCCAGCACCAATAAGAACTAAAGGAAGACCCTCGTCAGGTCTTCTAACATTAATCAAGATCGATCTCACATGGTCAATATTGGAAACCACAAACATCAATCCGTGGATACAAAATACAGTTATAAAAATAACAACAAGAGAAGGCCCAGATCCTGACCCATCTATAACTCAGCATGAAAGGAAAATTTCAATTATGAACTTGTATTAGAACCCAGCTGCAATCAACAGCGAAGCTTTCTTGGATGGTGTCTTCATAACAATGGACAACCTCACCCGTAAATATGCAGGAATCGAATTCATACTGTGTGGAGACCTAAATCTCAATCTATGGCAAAAAGACGGACAATTTATTCCCAACGAAAACTAACAATCCCTGCAAAAAAATTGATAAAATAAATCAACATCCGTAACTTACTACTTATTGACTATCCCATGGATGAAACAAACAAGCCTCTACCCACCTGGTCCCGTGGCAAATCATCCGCCATAATCGACTATATTTATCTCTCGAAAGAACTGAGAGCCACAGTAGAAACAGCAAGCATAATAACAACGACAAGGAGTGATCATAACCAACTAGTCGTGCATGGACAAGACATTCCGCACCAACCACAACCCATGCAACCTATCCCGCTAGAAGTCTGTACAGCTGGAAAAAAACTATGCATAACCCAACAAGCAATAACCTCACTCACAAGACAATTCATGCAAACCACTCTACCTGATGACCAGAAATTAAACTACCAATGGCTACTTCAACCCTACTATAAACCAACTGCACATCAAACCTCACAGTCTCATCGGCACTCCTACAACAAGGAGGTCACCGAAAGGAAAAGCGCACTGAGAAAATCCGTGTGACAACTAAAGAAAAGAAAAGACAAAGAATCGCTCACCAAAATAAAAACAGCAAAACAAAACTACAACAATTGGATTAAAACACATCGCATGATGATACTACAAGCAGATGCAGAATCAATCTTACAAACCTACAAAACACACAAACTCTGTGACCTATGGAATCTGCTAAACAACAATTCAGCTCACCAACAAAAACTGACAGGAAATGTGACAGAACAGCGATGGATTGAACATTACACAAAAATATACAAAGCACATGCGTCAGAAACTGAAACAACAGCAAAGAGACAAAATATAAAGTGGACAGTAACCTGCAACTACCAAGATATCTATGACATCATACAAAAACTCAATATTTCCCGTGCTCCAGGTCCGGACGGGACATCAAATGCAATTATAAAGAAAGATCCGCACTCATGGGCTAACCTAATGAGAAATATCATGACACTCATAAACAAGCTAAACCGGATACCAACATCATAGAAAACTGCAACCATTGTACCCATCCACAAACAAGGACCGAGAGATGACCCGACAAATTTCCACCCAATTGCACTACTTGATCCCTTAGGAAAGCTTTTCGCGTCGATTTTACTAAAAAAAACTCAATAAATGGGCAACTGAGAGACATCGCTTTTCAACAAGACAAACTGGTTTACCCCAAATTTCAGGACAAACATCAATCTACTTTTGCTAAACTTGATAAAACATGAAGCAAAATACAACAAAACAAAAATCTACGCGGCCTTCATAGACCTTCACATGGCCTTTGATGGGATATCTCGGCAAAAACTCTGGAACAAACTTGAAAAATGGAAATGCCCTAACGACATCTTGGGACCAATCAGACAACTTTATTCAAAAACCTCTATAACAATAAGACTTACACGAGAAGGTCACACAACTCTAAAAATATCAGCCGAAAATGGATTAAAACAAGGATGCCCCCTCGCAGCCACACTGTACAATCTCTTCACCGCAGACATCGAGATTCATCTACAACCTGAAGACCTCAACCCGCCAAAGATAAATTCAACGCCGGTCAAAATCATGACATATGCCCATGATATTATCCTCCTGGACAAGACTCCTTCAGGCCTACAAAACAGTCTCAGTCAATTAAGCAACTACGTGTACCTCAATGAACTCACCATCAATACAAAGAAGACAAAAATTGTGCAACTGACCAAATCGATCAATAACAATGGGAAACAACTAAAAATCTATGTAAATCACAGCCAGCTTGAAGAAGTAACAACATTAAAATATCTGGGAATCCATATAAACCAATCCAAAACCGAAAAAGAGAGGACTCTGAAATTAGAACAAAGGATCTAATCCCTGGCAAGACAAGGATGCGTGATCCAGCGAAAATTTGGCAAATACTCATTCAAACCCATAACCACACACTATAAACAAAAGGTCATCCCAACAATAGTCTATGGAACAGAAGCCATGATAAATGCAATGGACTACGGCTGGACAAAATTAGAAGCCTCCTTCTGGCGTAAAATCCTGCAGCTGCCACCTTCTTTCCCTATGCCTAAGATCAGGCATGAAGTAGCAGTACAGCCATCAGCTCAATCTTCTTATGGAAACAACTAGACCTATACCGCAAGCTCCTCACCGATGAGAAAACACCAGCAATTCAAATCTTGAAGACCCACGATGGGGCAATGAACAACACAATGCTTGCCAAATGGAAAGACAATCTAGAGCAACTTATGAAAACAGAAGACATTTCCCACGAAATGCTGATGCTACGCCCACAACACGCAAAAACATAAATAATGAAAAGCGATTGGATAAAAACCCTGAAAGAGAAAACAAAATACACCCTCAATCTACAATGCAAGATTGATATCAGATCTATTAACGAACTACCAGCTTGCCTGGCCATCTTCCCTGATGCCAAAATGCGAGCAATATACTTAAAAACCAGAATGAACACTATACCAACCCGCTTCTACCTAGCCAAAACCAGACAAATTCCTCCAAAAGAAGACTTCTGCCACTTTTGCTCAGATATTCAACAATCAGAAACACTCTTCCACTTACTAATGGAATGCAACAAACTTTCTGAACAAAGATCCAGATTTGGCACCTACTATAAGATCGGTGAACAGACGATGGAGACAGAAGAGAGATGGATGGAGATGCTTATCGGCAGATCACATAAACTCATCCTTACAATATGCCAATTTCTACAAGAAATTCTAAGCCTTGGCAAACCTGTAACAAGTTAAAAGTTAACTTGGAAAACTGGCGACAAATGAAAAGTTTAAAAAAATTAAACTATAGCATACCATGCCACGGAGAAAACTACATTCTCAACCCCAGCAGGCCTCTACCAGTTTAAGGTAACGCCTTTGGGACTAAAGAATGCACCTGCTACATTCCAAAGAATGGTTAATCAAGTTCTGAATTGGATGGAGGACGTCTGCATGGCATACTTGGATGACATTGCAGTGTTTAGCCATACTTGGAAAGAACATGTTCACCACTTAGGATATGTTTTGCAGGCTCTTAAGCAGGCCCATCTGACCATAAAGGCTAGTAAATGTGAAATTGGTCAGAGTAAAGTGGTCTACCTTGGACATGATGTGGGATGAGGTGAAATCAGGCCATTGCCTAGCAAAGTACAATCTGTACAAAACTGGGCCACCCCTAATACTCAAACCCAAGTGAGAGCCTTCCTAGGTCTCACTGGGTACTATAGGAACCTCATTGAGAACTATGGTACCATAGCTTCTCCCTTGAATGTGGTCTCCTCTCCCAAACTCTTTAAAAAGGTCAGGTGGAATGAGGAGTGCACTCGAGCATTTGAAGGCCTAAAGAAAGCCATTTGTCAAACTCCAGTCCTAAAAGCTCCTGACTATAACAAAACCTTCATTGTGTACACAGATGCTTCAAATATAGGTATAGGTGCAGTCCTTAATCAACTGTATGAGAAAGGTACGGAGCACCCCATTTGCTTCATCAGCAGGAAGCTGAAGGAACCAGAAACAAGGTGGACAACCATTGAGCGTGAATGCTTTGCTATTGTGTGGTCATTGAAGAAGTTTAGACCATACTTGTATGTATCTACATTTGTGATTCAAACTGACCACCAACCCTTGAGATGGTTGATGCAAATGAAAGGGGAAATCCCAAAACTCCTGAGATGGTCAATCCTCCTGCAAGGGTTTGATTTCACCGTTGAACACAGGTTAGGGTGTCACCACCAAAATGCTGATGGTCTCTCCAGGATGTTTGACTGACTGGAGTAAGGAGATTCATCCAGGAGTGGATTAAATCCTCCTGTCCCTGAGTGTGGGGGGGACAAGTGTTAGGGTGGATTCTCCAAATGTGCTAATTTCCCTTACCTCTTGAGACCCCCGGCAGCTTTGCTGGATTTCTAGGATTAGATGTTTTACCTGGGAAGAGTTTGAGCCTTTTTCCCACTCTTCCACCTGTTTTGTGTGTGTTTTACTTTTGTGTTCTTTGGTAATGGAGTTTTTAAAACAACCTCCATGGCATCCTATTTTTCTGTGTGTCACACAGCACCTTCAGTGCAGTGGCACAGGGGTGTCTTTCAGACTATTGACTTTACTAGTCTCTTTAAATTTACTGACCCAGCACACCCTATCTTACTATAGTGTGCTGGAGGGATTGCTTAGCTTCCCCTGAGTCAAAACACTCATGTAACAGTAAAATGTTGCCTTTCCTATTTTAAATGGCTGGTGGCAGTGGTTTAGATCCACTACCGTGATATTTCGTGACTGATAAAAACGGTTGCTCAAAATCAATATGGCGCCCCAGACTTATCTGTAAAAACAGACTCTGGTCATCTTTTTTCACCATTTCTTTTAGGAAAAGTCCTTCTTGTGTTTGTGTCAGCGTGCCAAACCAGGTTTGGTCCCTTTGTTTGTGCCCTTTGGCGGGCTTCTGTGCTGAAGCCCTTCTCTGGTGCCAGAATGTCTTGGGTGGACATGATGTGAGGGAGGTGCCCATAACTCTCTGTACTTAGTCTCCTAGGAGACCTGAATGCACTTTGGTGTGATTGGCCAGTTGGCTGTCTGGGACTTGGAAAGCAGAGTGGACCACTGGAACGAAATAACCGAAGAGGAGAGGAAGGAACAGAACTGCTGCAACTCCTGGATGACCAGTGAAGCCCCGCTGCAGGTCTGAATTGCCTGAAACACTGATGACAGAGAAGCCCTTCAAGTTTAACTTCTTCCCTTGACTTTGGTGGGAACAACCAACTCGCAAGCCACCTGGACACCATCCTATTCTGGTTGAATTTTCTTTAGAGTGCTGTTGAAAACTGGATAGCCAGAGGGAAGGAGAAAAGGGGGACTTTAAGGTACTCACACCTTAAACCGACGTCTTGCTACAGCTTTTGGCCTCTTCCCCGGGCAGTGCAGGAAACTGCCGACTTCCTCCTTTTTGTCCCCATGGCTGAAGCACAGGAACAGCGAGATCTGCTTGAGGTGCCAGGAACAACTGCCTCTGCAACAGCTTTGTTCATTTAAAAGGTACTGTGCAAACGTAGTCCGAAAATCTTTTCGGCCATCGAGAAATTGTGTGAAACTTTCCTCAACTACGAAAGCTTGTCCTTCCCTGAACATTTGTCAAACTTATCCCCTCGCAAAATCCTTTAAGAATCTGTGGCAAAGACTTAATAATTATCTACCAGAGCTCTGCTATGCTATAAAAAAGACTCTGAACCATTGACTTTGGCCCAGGCCTGTTGAGAAGAATTGCTGTTTGTATTTAACTGAAACCCTTTGCCCTGCCTATGAATGTATTTGGTCTGTCTATTCTTATAATATTGTCTTTTCCCTCCCTTCTTACGTATCTGAAGTGCAATTTTGTTCACACTTCATTTTTGAGCTAAACCTGTTCAATTACTTACCGGTTGGATTTTTGTGGTGTATTAGTGTGTGATATTGAACTGCCTGTGCTAGTGTAATGTTTTACAAATGATTGAGTAAATACATGTATATTCTTTTACTGAGAAACCTTGAGTAGTGTTTATTTGATTCACTGTATTAGTTGGTCCTTTGTGTAACTTGTCCTACTGCTTGCTTAAACTCTTTACTGTGTAGTACAGGCTTGTACCAAAGGTGAAATTGTGATTACACTTGTAGTCCTAATTACCTGTAGTGTTCCCCAAGGATACTGCAGGTGATTCTGCCTAACAACCCCACCCTGTAGGCAGCCCCTCCACATGAAATACCTCAGCACCAATCACCCATGATCCCACCCTGCAGGCAGCCCCCTCCCCATGGGATACCCCAGTAGCAGCACCCATCACCTGTGCCCCACCCTACAGGCAGCCCCCTCCACATGGGATACCCTCACCCCAGCCCTCATCCCCCATGACCCCACCCTGCAAGCAGCCCCCTCCACATGGGATACCCCAGCTCCAGCACCCATGACCCGTGACCCCACCCTGCAGGCAGCCCCCTCCACATGGGATACCCCAACCCCAGCAGCTGTGCCCCCACCCTGCAGGTAGCCCCCTCCACATGGGATACCCCAGCCTCAACCCCCATCACCAGTGCCCCAATCCAGCAGGCAGCCTGCTCTACATGGGATAACGCAGCCCCAGCACCTATGCCCCACCCTGTAGACAGCCCCCTCCACATGGGATACCCCAGCCCCCATCACCCGTGCCCCTACCCTGCAGGCAGCATCCTCCACATGGGATACCCCAGCCCCAGCGCCCATCATCCATGACCCCACCCTGCAGGCAGCCCCCTCCACATGGGATACCACAGTCCTTCCCCCATCACCCATGCCCCCACCCTGCAGGCAGCCCCCTTCACATGGGATACCACAGCCCTAGCACCCATCACCCGTGACCCCACCCTGCAGACGGCCCCATCCACATGGGAAATCCCAGCCCCCATAACCTGTGCCTCCACCCTGCAAGCAGCCCCCTCCAGACGGGATACCCCAGCCCCATCATCCATGCCCCCACCCTGCTTGCATCCACCACCACATGGGACATCACCTGCATGATGAACCCTGACATACTGCCAAATCATCACTCAATCGATTGTGTGTCGTGCACCTTGACTGCCATGTAGTGACACCAGCCTGGATATACACCAGAACATGTATCCTGCAAACAAAAATTAATGCATTCACCCGGGCCACATCCATGAGTGTGGCAGCTGGGCAAACAGAATATCTGTCCCCAACAATCTCCCAACAATGTCATTGCATCAATCCCCAGTGACAAATTGTTCACCAATGATAGATTCTAAACCACCCTTAATGTTTGCCACTTGAAAAAACACTGGCAAGGTGTCCCACAGCCTGAGCCTTATTCAGCTGCCATTCCTAGAACATAATCCCTAATGAACACTTCACTGGTTTGCCCATGTGTGAAGTACATGGCAATCAGACAGTGCACCACGCACCAAGACAGCTGCAATGGGCAGCCAATGTGGAAATACAATGAAATGCCAATAGTGTGTCCCAGTGCAGGAGGTTGACGAACACCACAGATGATGAATACTGTAAAAACACATGCTGGTGAAGGAGAACACACCACCTGTTTGCTACACAGGATCAAGCAAATCATGTGCAAATTTCCTGAACATGTAACACTCCCAGAGTCAACCCACCCACCTCACTCACAAACACATTAAGGGCAAAAACACAGTTATGCTGAACATGTAAAAGGAAATGCCTTTTGCCTGTGCACACACAAAATCCCTCTTCACACACCACCACCGGTCCGCCCCCATGTGTATACTCACCCCTCAAATAAACACCAAACATACCACATGCAAGTAAGCAATCACACACATGAATAACAATGGGCAGGATCAGGGCTACTAAATGGACTACGAAATAGTCACACTGCATAAATAACTGTGACTGACAATGACTGTGAGAATAAAAAATAAATGTATCCAACAGCTCTATTTAAACCGTACATACTGTAAATAAAATCATAAATCATAAATCATGATCTTAAAAGATGTTCATGTAAAAATAGAAAAAATAAAAATGTCCATGTGTATAAAATATTTACACAAAAAAAATCTATAAAATTACAAATAAAACAGCTCAAACACAGCAAAAAACTATGTACAAGAAAACATGGATGATAGTCCAGAGCCCACTCCAAAAAAAATACATTTAAAAAAAGGAAACTTACACCTACATAACTATGTACAAAAAAAATGGTGTAATGTCCATGAGCAAAGCTCCAAATAATAAGGAAATAGGAACAATTGAAGGAAACTTATATCTACAAAATTATTTACACAGGCAGCGGCTAGTCCTCCTTGTCACCAATGTCAGTCAATGTCTCGGCCAGGGCATCATCGAAAACTACATCCACTTCCCCTATGTGGGCATCTGCTCACTCCTCAAGGGTTTGCAGGTAATATAACATGGCTCTCTCCATCCCCTTCCACTCCCTGCAAGTATCCTCGAGGATGTCAGCCTGTCTCTCTGCCTGACAAAGTGAAACCTCTGCCCTGTCCATGGTGACTCTCCCCCCCAGAGCCCGCTGTCTCTCTGCCCAGATTTGCTGCCCATATCACACGAACACATAAGACATCCTCGTTCGGAGGTCTACATTTGTGTCCTGCCTGACACCGGATACCTGCCTCCTTGTGATGGTATTCCTGAGTACAATAGCCTCCTACTTCGAGCTTGCTATTGCCAAATCACCCGGTGCCTGCTTTGTGGACACCCTCTGGGCTGATGTCATCACCCGGGGGTTTCGGGCCTGTGCCCTGTTCCTGGGTGCCTGCTCTCCCTCCATTGCCATGGCTCCTGTCATAGCCTGGATCGGCGTGGTGACTACCTCAGCTGATCCACTGATGACTCCCAAATCATGCAGGGATGATAGCTCCACCAGACTGGCCGACGTGGGTCTGACTGGTTCACAGGGGGCCCTGCTTGGATATGATCCGAAAGGCACCTGGGAGGATGACTGGAACACAGAGGAGCAAGACGAGGAGGGGATCACATAAGTGGCCAGCCCACGCATCCAATTCAAGACCAGGAATGCTGCTAGGCAGTTCAGGAGATGCCAAACCTCATTGTGATGATGTGCAAGCCCACGAGTGCAAGCCTGCACATCATCACAAATGACGGCTGTACGCCTTGCAATACCGGCTAGCAGGGGTTCCACTCTGTCTCGAATGGCAACAGCCGCAGGCATTGGGGTGTCGGTTTGGGTGGAAATATCCAACACCTGCGGTTGGGTCCGGCCTGAGGCATGCTGGTAGGTGCATACTCGTGCAAAAGCTGTCCCACGGACAGGATTTGGCACTGGCCTCTCCACGGTGACCCGCACAACCTCATGCCTCTGTGTCAGAACTGCACCAGTCACACCCATCTCACCACCCTCGCCAGGCCCCATGGCCTGGTCTAATATGGCCCTTACTCCTCCTTCTCCTCCTCCACTGCCAACCTGGATGCCTCTGCAGCATCTTCTGCAACGGATGGCCCCTGTATGGGCTCACTTGTCCCCCCCTGCTGCCGAGGAGTCCACATCCACCTTCTCCCTTTTAGACCTCCCCTCAGCTGCTGTAGCCAATGTTTGAGATGCTGCACCAGTCTCCTCCTCACTCCCCAAAGATTTTGTGTCCAGTGTGCATGACTGGGCCTTGTGTCTCTGCCCAGTGGAGGCATCCCTGCTGCCTTGCTCCACAGCACAGCCTCTGCCCTCTTCACCCAACGCAACTGCAGATAAGGAGACATAGAACACACAATTCAGGGTACTGCATCGATGTGTGCTTGGCAACAAAAATATTTGCATGAAGTACACTGCTAACGGGTACAACCATCATCACCCTCAACAACAGACAGGTACATGCAATGTATATACATACATATACATGTCTGTCCTTCACAATAGACAATCACATCCATGGACATGGCAATGTCACAACCTATACATTGTGCATGCTACACACACATGCATCATGGGCCATACACATGTCATGCACACACATCACCTGACAGTCCTTAAGCAGTGCAATAAGCTATCACATCAGAGTCCCGTCAATGGCAATCAGCAACAAGACTAGGTCACACATTGAAATTCACCTGTCACATCCATCCAGGAGTGATGGCCAGTCACACATGCACATCTTAGACACATACACATGAACACCATGCATGTTCATGATGTTGGCAACACCCCTCATCTGTCACACCTCTCACTCAGGCACATATCAGACAAATGTGACAAACCACATGCACGTTGTGAAATGCTGCAGAACAACACACAATGCAAGAATAAGACCATTGAAATTGCCCATGGTTATGGTTTCCTGCTTTAGGGATTTATTTTATTTTACATCTGAAGGTGTTTTTCCAATGTTTTCATACATTTTCGCAGTCTGTGTTTATCAGTGTTTTCCCATTTGCCCCCTTCTAAAAATTACAGATAACTGTTTTTTCCAGTGTAAACATACAAATATTATTTTATTGTTTCATTGTGTGCATAACTAGGGTAATGTCTCTCAGAGCACGATATTATGAACACTTTCAGGAGAATAAAGATGAATGTATTAATCCAGTAATATCTAATATTTCTACAAGTCAAAATTATTGTAGTAAATCATGCAATTCTTTTCCAGGGACACTTTGCCCTTTCTTTTCTTCCCATGATGACTTTGATTTGTGAAAACGAACTCTCCGCATTGTAGAGACTTCTAATTTGAGCAGATACGGCATAGTGTGATAAAAGGATTTGCCCAAGAGCACTCACTTTGGTGGGGATAAGGATCATTTTGACTGTCAACTAAATAAACTCCAAGCGGATAATAACTGTTTATCAAGTGCTGCTCACTACAAAATGAGAAGGGAGTCTGATTAATGTACCTCCTGAGGCTTGACTGTAGACGGTAATCAGGTCTAAACTGTTTGCCTGGTGTGGAAATATCAGGGGATCCTATAACAGAATTTTGCAAGGGAAACTTACCATGTTAGATGATTGCTTCTGAGATGTTATATGTTTATACCTTCCTGTAATTCATATGGCTTTTTCCCTATTCCTGCTGAACATATGCTATAAAATGTGTTTCGACTGGGGATGAGCATAGGTCTCTCATGTCACTGTGTGGGTACCTTTGTCCACATAGCGAAAATGAAAAAAACTGGCACCCATGAATATACACACAGTAAGTGAACATATCTTAAAGTGAATTATGCAAATATAGTTAACTTGACCTTCCCCTTGGAAGAAAGTTAATACTTTACAAAAGAGCATTGGACTTTAAAAAAAAAGGTAATGAACACCAGAAAAACAACCTGAGAGAGGAAATGTCCCAATACATATGCTGGCAATGTATACAAGGTTCTTACCTTTTAAACCCACAAATCTGTAGTGAAATATTCCCTGGAGAACAAAATCCCAATACGAGACAAGTGCTTGTATTCTTGTCGATACGCGTCTCCACTGGGAACATGACAACCTAGGTAAAATCCTGGTAGCCAAATACTTGAGCAAGCTTGCCAACCTCAAAAAAACCTGATGGGTCACACCCGCCCTCTGAAAAAAAGTTACGCTGTCCACCCACATGTATTCTTTACTTGTGCCCTGAAAAGCAGCCACAATCAGGGAAAAATAACTGCACCAGTCTCCAGGTTTGCAAATCAGCAAAAGGCAAAAATGGCCTTTGGGTTTTGAAAGGCTTATAACAAAATGTAATGTGTGAAAGGGTTAAATGTTTGTGTTTGACAAATTCAGGGTTCATCAATGGTGTGATGAAAGTATTACATTCTACCAAAAATAAACACATTTTGTTGTTAATATGAGAATTCGAAAATAATGTAGTTAGTTTAAAACCATTCTGTGTGAAATTGGCCTGATGACATCGTAGATTTAGGCAACTAGCTCGTGCTTTCTGTGTGCTTTTAGAATTAAATTTCCATTTGCATTTCTTTACACAGAAAGATTAAGAGCATCTTGTCCAAAACAATGGTCCCTTAAATGAGCCATTGTTTATAAATCGCTCCTGATTTATAAACTGTCCTTGAAGAAAGAAAGTGCTAAGCAGCAATTCAGGGGTCTGCAGCTTCTGATGGACCACTGTGTGAGTGTGCTCTAAAGAGCCTCATGAGGTTGGGAGGTGACCATGACACTGTAACCTCACGGGAGCCTCATACATGGAAGCCTCAAATAGCTTTCCTTTTAAAGCAGACAGGTAGCTGAAACTTTTCAGCTCTCCTCCAGACAGATACACATACACAGAGGATCTGTGGCCACAAACAGGCACTGAAACCATGTTAAACCATTTTTGATAAATATATATATTTGTCAGTAGTATTTTGAGGAATTTTATCCAATTTTAAGACATGAATCGGCAACCACAAAAATGGCTAAAATGTGCCTAGAATTCCTCAAAATAGCTATTACCACATATGCATACAAATATTTTGTTTTACAAAGAAAACAATGTAACAATGAATGTACATTGTTTTTGAATAAGGTTAGGGGACAGGATGGGAAGCAATGGGAGAAAGCAAACAAGCATACATGGGGGGAACAGGGCCCTTTTCCTATTGTCTGCCAATCCCCTCTCCAGCCAGCCCTTTACCACCAAACTTCATTCCATTCCTGCTCGCACTAAGGCCCCACTGGGATAGGGAAAACAGTGTTTTTCAGTTTAAACATAGGAGGCTCTTTTTCTCCCAGGGGTGTTTTTCCAGTGTTAATCGGATTTCACTGAAAACAGGAAAGCCTACACATGGTTCATAGAACACATGTAGAGCACTGTTTGGAACATGCACACAGACATCCACACAAGAGGCATACTTGCTGTAAGGCCATGGTGCATACTCCCACCATGCATCAACATGCACATGCACTGTGAAGGCCAGCAACACATGAACACTCACCTGACGACTCCAGACAGAGCTGCAAATCGCTGATCTGGGTGTGCAGCGCTGTGTAGAATTTCTCCAGGAGCCATATGTTGGTGGTGTTAATCCAGCCCCTGTGCACCCCCCATTTGGCACCAGCCTGGAGGAAGTGAAGGCCCTAGCTGTGGGTCCTAGATATGAGGTCATCCCAGCGCTTGTGCATGTGGTGGTAGTCACAGGGTGCCAACTCCTCCGCGTTGATGGCACCCATGATCTGGTCCCAGATTAGCTTCCGTCCTTCCTTGCTGACTTGTGATTGTCCCTGGAAGAGGGTATCATAATGCCCCAGGACATGCTCACCAGGATGTCAACTTTCCTGACTGTGAAGTTGACAGCCCTCTGCCTCGCTGCCGTGGGGTTGCCACTAACCTCTGAAGATGTTGTTTCAGACATGCAACCCCCGAGGCAGGTGTGGGTGTGCAAGGTGGTACTGGGGCTGGGCTGTGTAGCGGTGGTGATGGAATGGCACGTTGGGAGTCTTCGGAAACAGCTGAGGTGGTCACAGGGCCAAGGACAGGAGCACTGGCAATGGCTTGACAGCAGGCACTCAAATTGCAGGGCAGGTGGGCAGCAGGCACATGCAGTGGGCAGGCAGCAGCAGATGGCTCGTAGGAGGAAGGTAAAAAGGCTCACACGCAGGATCGTGGGTCTTACGTGTTTCTCGAGTGGGCAGCCGGAAACAGAGCGAGGGTCACTCTGTGTGTGCGAAATTAGCGGGTACATTTGAAATAGAGGAAAGGGCCTAATTGCGTAAGTTACTTGACACGCGCTGTCTGTTGGCGTTCACATTTGGGATAAAGGAGTGCGTAGGGGAACATTACACCGCACGTGCCAGTTGGAGCGGACGGACGTGTGGACGTCATAGATTTTTGGGGTGTCACGCATTTTGCTCACTACTGTAACAGTAGAGTCATGCTGCAAGTACCAACCCACTGTAATGGTGTCGTCGCCAGACGGCACCTTGGGTCCCAGACCGAAGTCCAGGAAACACAGCGGGGTGGTCTAAATCCATAACACATAGGATATATCACAGTAAATAGTTGCTAGAGATTATACCTTGAAAGCAAATAGATTACAAAATTTAAAGAAAACAGTGATAATTAATCTCCACGTTAATCCCATTGGGAACCAGACTCCCAAGTTTGTCAATCCAGAATGACTCCCTGCGATTCAACCGCTGGTTAAGGTCTTCATGTGGGTTGTTTCTTGTGAGTACCTCTAAAACCACAAATCTAATCTGAGTTTAGATTATGTCCATTCTCCAACCAGTGCCGTGCTACGGCAGAGTTGGTGTTAGCATTACAAATACATGAACGATGCTCATTCCACCTTGTTTTGGCCATTCTTGTGGATTGGCCCACATAGAATTTTCCACACGGGCATTTAATGCCATAAATTATGTTGGTGCTGTTACAGGTTCCATAGTTTTTGAGCATTCTGCCATTTTCTCAGGTAAACGCGTGCTGCATTTCTTGTCATTGCTAACCTTATTAATTACAGACTTCTTATTCTTTCTCTTTTTCTATTTTTTCTTTTATGTATCAACCGATCTTTCTACCAGTACAATGATTGGTATGTTATTTATATTTTTTGTGAATGTGCATTGTAATACACTTTCCTTTGGATGTTATGTAAATATACATGTTAACTACAGACTTGCCCTGACGAAGGATTTGTAAATCCGAAATGCATTGGCAAAAGATTGTTTTTGGTCTGACATAAAATGCTATTGGCTTTTTTCTTCCTCACTAAGAAGATATTAGTGACGCCTCATACCAAGAGACGTATTCTCTCACAAAACCAGTGATTGATAAAAATCTTTATGAAATACCACTGAACTTTCATTATTATCATTATTTTTTGAATATGTAAACAATTTTACTTTGGAGTCTATCAAGCCTTGTAGAGTTCACATAACTTACATACCCTGATTGGGTCTTCTAAGAGAGCGGCTGTGTGACCTTGCATCCCACTTGGTCTTTGGCTTCTTGTGTATTTTTGAATTAGGGTGTCTCCTTATTCGTCACAGCCAGCTCCTTTTTACAATTTGACAACAAGGAATCTTAAGGGCAAGGAAACTTCTACACAGAAACAATTATTTGAGAAATGTGAATATCGTATAGTGGTGCCCACTCTTTTTGCTTTCAGGGTGGTAATAGTCCCCATTTTTGGAGCCCATAGTACTCCATGGTGATTGTGTTGCAATTTCTACTGGTGGTAATTCCAATATGTAATTCTTCCTATTTTTGTCTTTAAAGTGGAGGATTTAACTCCATCGTGTGGTAAGGCATAGTACATATTGAAGAAGCTCACACAAAAATATGAGACTTTGAAGGATATAACTAATACGTAAATAGGTAGCAAAGTTGCTCATAAAGTTACACATCTCTTTGTAATAGCAAATGGAATAATGTCTTTCCTGTACACTGATCACAATATGGGGTATTAACGCTTCCACCACATTCTTAATCAAGCTCTACTGGATAATGTCTGTTTTTCTTATTCTCCTACGGGGCCTCATTTTGTATTAAAAATAAAATAACGAAATGAAGGACTGTTCCCATGTTCCTATCCTTCAACAGGTTCAAATCCAGTAGCCTGTGTACCATCTATTGACTCCAAAATATAAATGCTATGCTAGCGCCTTCTAATGTTTGATGTGTTAAACAAATCCAAGGTATTCTACGGGCCATTAAAATGTATAGCTGGATCAATTGCAGGTCAGGTTGTATGTTATTGGTCCATTCCAATGCCTTATTGATCAGTGACATAGTAGTTTCAAGCGGCTTTGCCTTAGACATGGTGTACTGACATCAAATCTGTTACCTGTGTAGCTACCTGTTGTTGTAATTGTAGGCTCTTCTTACAGTAATTCCCCTAAACATGTGTTCAACTGCATCTGCAGGAGGTGCAATATTAGCTTTGGCCTTTGATCCCTGCTCACTAGCAAGTTGTTTCCATTCATTTTTGCCGTTTTTTTTACTGGGATCTATATGAAAATACTGAACGCTTAACTGCGAATCGCGAAAAACACGACCTTTTTTTCTCCTTTTATGCACAAAAAATCCAGCCACTACCCACATTCCACATTCCAAATAAATATCCCTACCCCACTTACCATCTATATTTGTGCGAAAAAGTCGACAAGAAACCCCCTCAATTTTCGGGTCCACAGTAAAGGTGTTCAATATTTTCGTCCAATCCTGTTTACTGATTTCACAATTGCCACACTTTTCCCCAAGTTCTTTGTTGTTCCTGTTACAGTTTGGAAAACAGACACAGAGGTCCTTCCATTGTTTCCATCATATATGTTGGCTTCTATCCTTCATCTATCTTCAACATTCAGTAAGACTTTTTCAATGAATGCTAATCATGTTAATAGCCTTTATAAAAGGAGTTAGACATTTCCCTTTTTAGATAAGGATTGATGGGAAGCCTTTCCCTTTATAAGATCTCATTCCTTTTTTTAATTTCTTCACATTTTTTCTGTTTTTACAGATGTTATCTGTTATTAAAATGTGCCTTTTTGCAAGCTTTGTTATACCACATTTGGCCGTATTATGCACGTAATCCTGTGTAAAATTAGTTATTAGCCGTTCCACAGCATAGTCTGTTTATACCTCAGTTAATGACTAGCAACTCCCAGTTTTCAACACCAATCCAGATGCATAATCTGTTGGGTATCAGCTATGGTGTTACTTTTAAAGAAGCATTCCAGGATATTCCCCTATACAGTACCATCTAAGTTGTTTTGACATTTTGGTTCTAGAATCATCAATTGAGATTTGGTTGTACTAACCAGCAGACTATTTTGTGTCTATGTTGGTATCTAATTTACTGAAACTATTAAACTCAGCAAACCTCCTTTCCCAAACAAAATGAAAGGTTCAAGTGGGTGGACGGGTAAATTCAATTTGACTAACATTTCCACTTTTTCCCTGGGTGACTATAATGGAACATGTGTATATTTTGAAAAGTAATAGTCAATGCACCCATTAATTCCCCTGTGTTGCAATTCTTGCTGTTCATGTGTAGTGGCCTTCCTGGTTGAGTATTGAGGCTCCTCAACATTGTTGGTGAAGCCTTCGTATTACCTATGTGGCATAGTTTCAATGATCCAACATTTGCAAATCGAATCTGTTGGATAAACCTGCCGTTTGGTTTCTTACAGACATTGCTTACTGCCCCTAAAATCAGTCTAATTAAAATAAAGCTGTGTTAAGTTAGATAATCATTCGAAAATGATAATGCTATATAAATAGAATCTTCTAAAGAATTTGAATAACAATATTCCCTTTGTTCCATATACAGACTATGAGACCAAAATCCAAAATCAGCAGGTTACACTTTCCAGGTAGTCTGAAGGGATGGCCAGTTCCATCATTTATCTCCTTCCAAAACCCTCAAGACTCTTGCCTTTTTACATTTAGTGCCAATACTTAACTTGGCAAAACTCCTACTGAGTAACCATTATATTCTTTTGTTCTTGCTTATAATTGACAGAAGCAGAAGTGGAAGTTGTAACAGTTGTATTTAATATGGTGTTGGTAGGGCATGTTCAATAGTTATGGAGGCTGAGTTCATCCATCTCCTAACCCAATCCCACCAATGTATTTGTTATTGTACAGTTTGATCTTGTAAAGTCTATTTGCATATTTCTTGGATTTTCTTTGTTGGCGTTGGCTGGATCAATGGGCAACTGTCTTGCAAATTGTGGGTTGCTTTGTCTCAGCAGATACGTGAAGGAGTAATCCTGGATCTCTTTTTAGTATGTTAATGTGTTGCAGCTTGGACTTGCCAAACTGCTCAGGAGGCAGTCTAAGCATGTCTCCTCTCCAACCCACCAACAATCCTCCTAAAGTTTTAGGGCCTGATTCACATAGTGTTTTTCAATGATATTGTGCAATTATAAAACACTTCTATGAATCAGTCCCAATGTATGTGTTGGAATAAAACACAAACTCCAGCACTCAAATTAACTAGTATGAACCCAACACAGATTACTAAAAAGGTAGTTTGCCTCTAAATTTCACTACCTACATGTACTAATCCATGGTATGAAGTATTGTTCTGTAAATGTACACTTCCTGCTCCACAACCTGCATAATACATAAATAGTCACTCTTATTTCAATATCCGTTGGTAGAGCAGATGAATTTGACAAAGTGTGTTCCCCAATGAATGGGATGCAGGATCCTAGTGTGTTCATGGTTGGTGATCTGCATCCCTCGTCAACATTTACCAGATTGCATTTCAACAAACACTTCTGCTGCATGTGTTGCAATGCTGTTGTTGGGGATCTATAGCCAGCATGTTCAACAATGGAAGACATGCAGGTTCCTAGGGCAGTTATGGTAAGTAGTGGGCAGCTCCCGTAAGCCATTCCAAGACTGCTCTTCAGCAGGAAAAAAGTCAGTAACAGATTTTCCACAATTTATACTGCACCACAAAGTGCCTCAAGAATACAAGTGCTGAGAGATCTAAGAGAGTCAAGTGTAAAAGCATTACACCAGTCAAATGCATTTTGAATACAAGTGCTAGAAAATCCAAGAAATTCAAGTGTGAAGGTGCTAACCAAATCGAGTGGATCTAATATCGACACACTCACAAAACCCTCAGTGAACATGATACAGAAGCACTGATAAGATTGAACCGTTGAGAAGAATATTCTTGTGGGCACTTTATTCCATACAATTCGGGAACCTTGAACAGTAGTCCAGAGACAGAAATGCAAAGTAACATAGATGAATTTGTTGAGATATGTTAGACCAAACTTTTCCCATCTCAGTCCAGAACTGTGCCTTAAGAATTGTACGCTTGGTATTCCAACCACTAGGGAAATTCCCACCTAGGGTCCTAAGAGAAATTACCATTACCTTGGGGTCAAGACTAAGAGACAGTGGTGCAGTTGTAATAGTTCAGAGACTGTGAATACCAAAGAATATATTGTAAGACACCTTACACTTATTTCAAGACACTAATCCTGCTGAAGCCAGAAGAGCAACTTGGAGTTAAAAATATACTTGAACCGATTAAAGATCAGACAAAATAATACATATTTTAGCTTTTTATTTGATGACAATTGTTTGAAAATATCACAGTTCCCTGTTTATGTAAACAGTCTTTTCTGTGGTCAATAGGCTTATTAAGTGGTGGTGAATGATGGCATCAAAGGTGAGCTACCGCATTGTGACATGAAATTACCCATACAATGTTCTAAATGTGTAATTGACACATATCTCTGTCATCATATTATTTGGGAGAGAGTTGTCTTTTGTTGTATCTGTGGAGGTGGGTTGAGGGGCAATTGGTGATTTCATGCCACTTTAGGTATATTTTAGACATTCCAACTCAAAAAACAAATAGTATCTTGTTCTAATATGTGGTTGAAAGGCAACATGATGGTGCGTTATGTGACTACGAAATACGGGGGTAAACAGTTTTGAGGCAGTGGTCTCTTGTAATAAGGATGTAGAAATCATCCATCAAGGGTATGTGATTATTCAAAGGCTTACCTTTTAAGGCCTTCTCGATGCTGTGCTGCATGCTGCGTCAGTGGTGATTATTGAAAAGTACCTCATTAGACATTTAACCATTTTTGGGTCAATAATACATTATTATTGATGTGTTTGTCTAACAATGTGTTATCTTATAATGAAGATATCAAATATATCACAATAATACAAAGATGCAGTTACCCATTTACAAAAACATTTTCATTAATAAAAACAGGATGTTTCTGTGAAGTTCCACACTCACTTGGGTTACTTCTGGTAAGTTTATTGCCAGTTCATAAGTTACAGTTACAACAGGACATAATACATCAGGATATACAAACACCAGCCCCAATTACCAAAGCAGGGAGGGACCAACTGTCTCTGGATGGAACACTCACACTGAACATTCTCTCACTCACACATCAACATTCCACATGACATCACCAGCCACATCACAAACCACAGCAGACTCAGACAAGCACAATACAACACATCTCTGTCTGTTACTGCAACACACACGCACAGGCACACACATACCTCAGCACACCTCAGACAAGCACATCATAACACACCTCCCTCTTTAATGCATACATAAATAGCATGCTTACAAAGACACCTTCACCCATCACAGATCGAGCCCACACCAACATGCTAGTTCCACATGGGACTCCCCACAACTATGAAAATCCGAAACTGCCCCTATACACCTAAATGACCTTCAAGAAATACACAATTCACCTTCTGTCTGCCCCTGCCACAAACAGACTCTAGACTCACACCCAGATCCAAGGCAAAGACCAACCTACATAATTGCTGCATGCATCCCAATCACATACACATAAAAACACACAGATAAACTCAACCAATCGGGCACATCCAACCACGCCAAGATAAATATAAATACTCCAACCATTTAAAGATGCTAGCCAGCCATCTTCAAATCCACCAACAAAAGTTTAGGTTGACCATGACCACCCATCCCGATGACAGCTCCAACAAGTCAATGGGCCTCATTACACGGTAGGCGTGAAGGGTTAATCCTTACCGCCTTACTACGAGGCCCCTTTGCGGGTTTGGGAATTTAACACCTGCTTTTTGCTGGCGTTAAAAACCAACCCGCAAAGGGACCAGTGGAGCTAATTACGGTACCGCAATTTGCGGTACCGTAATTAGCACCTTCCCCATTCCCATAGAGCCCTATGGGGCAAAAATGGGAATGGGGAAGGGCAATGGTGGAAGGGGGAATTACCGCCCCGCCAACCTTGGAAAGGGGCGGTAATTCCCCTTTCCACCAAGGTGGTGCCGGTATTTTACCGGCATGAACCATGGCGCTAATAGCACCATGGTTCACCGCCTACTGTGTAATGAGGCCCATTATCTCAAACCCTGACCCTTCACACAACGGCCAGGATCGAAAAGCACAATCTAAAAAAAAACAATATTAGGGCATCCCCAACCAGTATTTAACACTACAATTTAACACAAAACAACCTGTCCCTTACAGATACGTTTTTCCAGATCTAGCTTCACCACTTACATAGAGGAGTACAGGTTTATGATTTTGACAGCTACATGTTTTACTTTCATGCTGCAAACCATGTTCTATTCCTTTAGTCACTTTTAGGAAAATGCTAAATTGCTCATGATTTAGTTGCGATTTCAGCAGTGCCAAGTTTTCTTCTGATTATTCATATTGATACACGGTGTTCTCTAGTCATGGCTAATTCTGCTTCATTTACAATGAGTGGCTCTTCAAGTAGTTGTAGGCTTCCTGTAACAGACGGTTGACTGCCCTCGTGAGTGTCTTCATTTAGTTGTGCTTCAATGTCTTCCTCTTGTTGGCGTTCATTGTCCAAAATGTTTTTGTTTTGCTTGAAATTGACATGTGTTATTGAATGCAGTATCAAATGAGCCATGGGACCTAATAAATCTTCTTCCTTCTCCATGGTTTAAAAAGTTGCAGTATGGCCATGTAGTAAAGTTCTCATATTTTCCACATTTTTCATCTGGTTGAACATTATTCTTGTAGGAGAAATGTTGGGCTATGTGGTACATGTTTTCCAAAGCAGTACTTCTTTTTGGGTAGTATGTGTCTAATACATTGTTTTTTTTTTAAAAAATGTCCTGGCTTTTGGGATCATTTTTGGCTATTGTTTCTATGTCTTGGTATGATTTTCGCACTCTTTTTCTGGATGGAGCTGGACCAATGCTTAGCCAGACTATGGGCCTCATTACACGGTATGCGGTAGCCATGGCGCTATTAGAGCCATGGCTACCCCCTTACCGTATTCCGCGTCCGTGTTCCCAGAATAGGGACTTACCAGGTCATTCCGACCTTGGAGGACCGGTAAGTCCCCTTTCCGGGAACCATTCCCCATTCCCACTTGAGCCCCTATAGGGCTCAACGGGAATGGGGAAGGTGCTACTAACAGTACCGCAATTTGCGGTACCGTTATTAGCTCTGACGTCCCTTAGCGGGTCCCTTCCATAACGCCTGGTAAAACTAAGCATTAGGGGAGGGACCCGCTAAGGGACCTCGTAGTAGGGCACTAAGGGATTACCGGCACTGGTGCCCTTACTGGTGCCGGTAATCCCTTACCACCTCCCGATGTGTTTAGATTTGCCATATAAGGCTGTGCCTGTTAAACAGTCTGCAGGTTCGTGGCACTAACATTCTCAATGGGAGAGCATTTTTATTCCAAAGCTGTACAATTTTTGTGACAGTGTTTTGGCAGATGATATGTCATCCCAGATGTCACGTATTGTGACACAGTACTCTGCAGGGGGGAGAGTTTTTGAAGTGCTTTTGAGGCTGCAGTCACAGAGCACCAGAAGATCTGCTCCTTACCTAAATAAAGGTCACCCTGAATCTTTCGCTGTTCATTTGCCCTTTCTTATCCCCGTGGCTGGTGTCCCTTCCTTACCCTCTTTTGGCCTCTTCTCCTAATGTGAGGTGTGCTGTTAAGCAATAAATGTAAAACTATGAAGTGACGGTCGTAGACCCCCGCGGAGTTCTGAAAAAGTTCACGGACAGTCGTAGGGGAAAAAAACGGAGGGTGCAAGCGGAGCAAACACAATGAAGTGTATGTACGCTGGGAGTAAGTGGCAGCTCTGAAAAGAGCCTTTCAGTGGTGTGTTGTGTGGGTCAAAAACTGTGGATTGGTGAAAACGGATTGTCAGATAGGTTAGTGTGATTGCAAAAGAGGTTGCAATGCATTTTGTACATTGCGAAGAAAAATCTGATTGCCCGCATATGTGAGGTGGACTCCATCTCTGCGGAAAATGAAAGTGCTGCGAAACAAAATGTTTTCATTGTGGAAAGAGGACATGCCAAAATCTCTTAAAAAGGCCTTATTCACGTTGCGTCTCGATTTCTCATTTGTGGACCAAATGCAGAAGAACGCAGCCATATTTGTCTTTGGGCAATACGGGAAAAAAGTATTTGACAATTTGGAACCATGTCCATGAGCTTCGCTAGTCCTTCCTTCATTGCAAATTGCAAAGAAATTCCAGATACATGGCCTAAACTGTTCCCTTCGCAATGAATGATCAGTATATCTGGAGGACGCTCTGTCAGTAAAGTAACACAGAGAGGTACCAAGTCCACCCATCTCATGCCACGCACCCCATACCAGTGCCCTTCCACATGAGGAAATCCGAGAATTGTAGATAAACTGCAGCTTTCTGCATGCACCTTTAACCAATGTATCCATGAGTCTCCTAAAATCCAGATAATCTGTTTTCAAGCATGGAAAGCCATGGCTGTGTGGTCTCCTATGAGGGAGAAGACAGTCTTACAAAAGTACGTCGGTCAGAACACACCTTCTGAACTTTATGGACCAAGCCCTAGCTCCGCTCATTCACATTTACATGCGTCTCAACCCCTGAATCCCCGTTGGTGATATGTGCTGGCTGCAAACTACCCCCATTTTAGCAGACATGTACAGGATCAGAGTGTGACGATGGTACATTAAAGTATTATTCCCTTTTTTCCCCTTAAAGGTAGGCTCTGAAAAGAGCCGTTTTTTTTATTTTTGGCCAGATACTGGTACATCTGGTATTTTATGTATTTTTTTGTATTTTTTGTCCTTGCTTGTCCTATTGCAAATATTATAGAACCTTCTCTAAAGCACGTCTTACTTTCCGAAAGAACATTGCATTTCCCAAAGAAGAAAGCGCAACACTATCTCCTTCAAAGTAATCCGCATTGCTTGGAGCAATGTTATTGTGGCAGCAAAAAAACATACCACCTCGTAGCATGAATGCATGCATGCCGCAATTGATGATACACCTCCCGATGCTTTGATATGGACAGAATTCTTGTTCCATTGTACTCTAGGGAGTAAAGCAGAAAAAATTACTTTCGTTGTTGGGAAGATGGTCATGAGTGCTTCAACCAACTGTGCCAAATCTGCCAACAAAGTAAGTGAAGTCACGTATCCCAAATGGTAAGCACCGTAGTGCAAAATTACCACATGAGGAGTGGTCATTGTACGCATGTTTCTACAAACTTGCAAATTGTTGCAGCATTGGTATCAGTGTCAGCGCTCCACACCACCTCCACTCCTCTCACATCGAAATGGTGTGCCACATGCCTACTCTCGGCATAGTGTTGTAAGCCTTGCACAAAAATGTCTTCAAGCATAAAATATGGCTCTGTGGTTGTTGTGTGACTCCATTCACCACCACAAACATGTAAGAAATTATTTTAGTTCACAGTCTGTTTATTGCTGAGTTTCTTTTGTAGTTTGGTACTTAGTTTTGTTAGTGCTATCATCCTATTTAACACTAATATGAACAACTTCCTTTTGAGAAGGATTGCACTGTCCACGAGAGCTTGTAGGATAACATTTCTACGGTAGGTTTTAAGGGGTGAGGATGATTTCAGTCCTCTTCTTAGTAGATTCTGAAGGACTGTGACAAATCATTTTTGCTAAATTACTTTTTTTACTATGGGTTCTTCTTACACTATCAGTATTAATAGGAACATTGTTAGCTGTACTGGTAGGCATTTTTTTACAACATTTTTGTGTTTTGTGACACATTTTGATGGAGGAGGTAAAGTTTTGGTAGTTGAGACTTCCTTTATTTTGTTACCCAACTGCATTAGCTGGTTTGTAACAACATTCTCTTCAAACTCTACAACAGGTGGATGCTTACATTGGGCACCTTTATTTTTATTTGCTCTACTTCTGCGTTCCTTTCTATGGAGTTGCATTTTGGTAGGCATTCTTTGGTGTCTGTTGAGAAAAAACATATACTTTGGTCTGCTGTCCAATGTATGTGTGCAGTGTGCATGTGTGCATGAGTCTGATGGGGAAGCTCTTTGTCATGGTGTGTCAACGTGCATTGAACTCTTGCAATGATTTGGTAAGGCTACTTTACTGTTTGTATAATACTACAATGTGCTTCAGATGAGAGTGCAAAGTGGCCTGTTTGTGACGAGAACCATTATTAATAACCGAAATGCCAAAAACTTGCTACAGCAACTTCTTTTCACAATCTAACCTTCTATGGATTATGCATGTTATTTGAGTACCAAACACATAGGGATTTGTCAGCCACTGGATATTTGTCGGTAGAATGGTTTACATTCTACCGACAAATGGTTTACATAGGAAATGTCACCACCGCAATCGGGAGCGCTTTCTATTCTCATATGATAACATTGCAAGTAGCATTACTGTAGGGCGTACAGAGTACACAACTCTGACATTTTCACATACAAAATTGAGTTCTGCCCTAAATAGGCATGCTTGCAATTTATGTCCACGTTATGCGGACGACAGTAAGCAGTCGTGCGATTTGTGAATGACAAATCGGACATCTTGCACTTTAAAGGGGGAGCGTTGTTATGTATTCCCTATGGACATTTAGCACCATTATTTTTTCTAAATTAAATCATAAGGGTTCCACATGTTCTCTGATTAAAATATACATACCTGTTCTCTATACTCATGCATGTGCACATGCATGGAGCTTTACGTAGAAATTCGCAATATTTGCACAGTAGCTTGTGAAGTATGTGCTTTGCAATGCTATGCGACTTCCATTCAGAATCATCATTTAATGTTGAAGTGCGCAATGTTGATGACGGAGTTAAAATTAGCAATGTTCAATGTGATTGGTTGATGATTGTGCGACTGCTTAGTTGCGTCCAATGAGGGACTCACTTTCGTACCACTGTGGAAAGGGTGGAAGGACTGGGTAAGAGTTACGTGCCGCATGTAGGCAACGCTTGTCCGCTGGTAGGGCGTCTCACATACGGGTTTGTACAGCAAATCCTGCATGGAAAGGTAACTGTGGGCATCAGCCAATCAGATGTTCACATTACTCTTTTGTGTTGAAAGACGGTGTGCACACGGAAGATGGCAGCAGTGGAGAGGGTCAGGGTTTTGATGCTTGGAGACATTTTTGTGCAAGGCTTACAACACTATGCCGAGAGTAGGCATGTGGCACACCATTTTGATGTGAGAGGAGTGGAGGTGGTATGGAGCGCTGACACTGATGCCAATGCTGCAGCAATTATGCAAGTTTGTAGAGATGCGTAGAATGAGCACTCATGTCGTAATTTTGCACTACGGTGCTTGCCATTTGAGATACATGACTTCACATACTTTGTTGGCAGATTTGGCACAGTTGGTTGAAGCACTCATGACCATCTTCCCAACAACAAAAGTCTTTTTTTCTGCTTTACTCCCAAGAGTACAATGGAACAACAATTCTATTTTCTGTCCAGATCAGGAGGTGTATCATCAATCGTGGCATGTGTGCATTCATGCTACCAGCTGGTATGTTTTTTTGCAGCCACGATAACAGCCATGATAACATTGCTCCAAGCAATGCGGATTACTTTGAAGGAGATGGTGTAGTACTATCTTCTTTGGGAAATGCAGTGTTCTTTTGGAACATAGGGCTTGCTTTAAAGAAGGTTCTGTAATGTTTGCAAGAGTAAAGCAAGGACAAAAAATACAAAAAAATAATAAAATACCAGATGTCTGGACGGTATCTGGCCCAAAAATAAAAAAAAAAACAGCTCTTTTCAGAGCCTACCTTAAAGGGGAAAAAGGGGAATAGTACTTTAATGTACCGTTGTCACGCTCTGATCCTGTACATGTCCGTGAACATGGCGGTAGTTTACAGCCAGCACATATCACCAACAGGGATTCAGGGGTGGAGACGCATTTAAATGTGAATGAGTGGAGCTAGGGATTTGTCCATAAAGTTCAGTAGGTGTGTTCTGACCGACATACTTTAGTAAGACCGTCTTCTCCCTCACAGGAGACCACACAGCCATGGCTTTCCATGCTCGAAAACAGATCATCTGGATTTTGGGAGACTCATGGATACATTGGTTGAAGGTGCATGCAGAAAGCTGCAGTTTATCTACAAATCTCGGATTCCCTCATGCGGAAGTGCACTGGCATGGCGTGCGAGGCATGAGATGGCTGGACTTGGTACCTCCAGATATACTGATCATTCATTGCAGAGGAAACAGTTTATGCCATGTATCTGGGATTTCATTGCAATTTGCAATGAAGCAAGGACTTGCGAAGCTCATGGACAAATTATCACATACTTTTTTCCCGTATTGCACAAAGACAAATATGGCTGCGTTCTTCTGCGTTTGGTCCACAAATGGAGAAAGTGAGATGCAATGTGAATAAAGCTGTGTGTGCATTTTTAAGAGATGTTGGCATGTCCTCTTTCCACAATGAAAACATTTTGTTTCGCAGCACTTTCATTTTCCGCAGAGATGAAGTCCACCTCACATATGCTGTCAATCAGATTTTTCTTCGCAATGTACAAAATGCATTGCAATCTCTTTTGAAATCACACTAACCTATCTGACAATCCGTTTTCACCAATCCACACTTTGTGACCCACCCAACACACCACCAAAAGGCTCTTTTCAGAGCCGCCACTTACTTCCAGCGTACATCACTTCATAGTTCTATTGTTATACTGAGAAAGGCGGCTCTGAAAAGTGCAATTGTAATTTTGTAATCTGTAATTTTTGTTGTTTTTACGTTTTTTGCTTAACAGCACACGGTACACTAGCACAAGAGGCCAAAGGAAGGGACACCAGCCACAGGGATAAGATAGGGCAAGTAACCAGAGAAAGATTTAGGGTGAGCTTTATTTAGGAACGGAGCACATCTTCTGGTGCTCTGTGATTGCAGCCTGAAAAGCACTTTGAAAATTCTCCCCCCCTGCAGATTACTGCGTCACAACACATGCACACTACTGTCACCTTTGAAAGGTAAGGGTCAACAGCACTGTGAATTGCTTGTGAGGCAGCTGGAGGGAGCAGCTCCCACACAGGAGTGTTTATTGTGGTGGTAGTATCGGACACGGAGGATGCTGTTGAGGAACTCAATCGACTACGCTCTTCACATGGCACCACCTTGCTAATGTCCGGTGTGTGGAACGAAGTGAGGTGTTGCTTCATGGTCGTCGTACCAAAACTGTACGCACCAAATCTCCTGTAACTCAGCACCACCTCGCACTGGTTACACTTCACCAGGTTTGCACCTGCTTTTGGTATGTTCCCATAAACAGAAAACAACCGCGACACCCACGACTCCCGGCGAGTACTCCTAGTGCAGAGTTCCTCCACTTCATTCTCTTCCTCCTCTTCTTCCTCGCTCTCTACATCCTCACCCATATATCTCTCTGCAGGCCCTTGGGGAGGTGGTGGTGGTGGCGGGTTTGGGGGTGCTGCAGAGGCTAATGACCCAACAGCAGCCATGGAAGCCATACCGATTAGTTTCCTTTTGGTCACTACAGAAGTAAAGGCAGTACACCTCAATCTGCTATAGCTAGAAGGACAATGAAGATGCGGTCGGGGGTGTGGCCATTTGTAAGGGTGTAGGGGTTTGCCTCTTGACCCTCTTCATCCCTACAAAGCGGTACAAACATTTTATACACAGCAAGTCCTGAGGTCAGCTATTATCTGGGATGTGTCAAATTACATTTTTACACTCTACAATGCTTTGCCTTGTGTCTACAAGTTCTTTTGTACTGTTGCGGAAGCACACCAACCGTGCAAATTAGTCCCCATGCTGAGCGTGGGTGCGGTCACATGATGACGTCCTCAACACATCCGCGCCACTAATGAAAGTCCCCTGGACTGCAAATGCACAGAATAAAACATGTGCATGTGCGCTGGTTTCCTACAGACAGTGTTCGGGTTCTCAAAGTAATCCAAAGTGCGACATAAGTGAGACGGACAGTTAGGGACCGGCGCAATGTTCGCTATACTTACGTTTGTGCTGCGCATGTGCACGCATGCTATATTCACTGTACGAACACTTCCAGTGTCCTTAGGACAACTCCATTTTGTTTGCCTATGAACTTGCCGGCCACCGCGCCTGTTCTACGGACGCCACCATTTTGGCTGCGACCGATACGGACAGGTATACTGTCCTCAACACACTCCCATTTCGCTCATTTACAGCCATCCCAGACATCTGGTGTGTTCTACGAACACAGATCAAAGTGGTACGCAAGGAATCTGGATTGGAAGCATTCAAGGGATTTACCCAGGACATTTTTTGTGAAAAACAATGGAATATGATTGTTTTGCGCTATTGCCCTATTGTTTGTTTTGAAAAAGGCTCTTGAGTAGCCGAAACACGTGTTAACCAGAAATAGAGGGCTTTGTGACTTCAAATGGAAAACTCTAAAATGTGCACATAGAGTTGCTGCATGTGATCAAAATTGCAAAATATAAAGAAAGGTATTCTTGAAACATTTGTGTGGCGCAATCATTGTGTGGCAGACCACTTTGATCTGTTTTCAAACCAAGGAGGTAGGGGATTGGCTCCTCCAAAAATTTGCCATACAGATGCGACATGGCTGAGAAGCTTTAAAATTAATTTAAGGTCGCCAACAGAAGAAGTTGTACCCACACTCATCCCCATAAAAAACTCTCTGTTCTCCGAACATGTTTCATCCACTTTGTAAGCGGTACGGTGAGGTATAATGTCCTTAGGACGCCCCTTTCTGTTTATGTATGCACAACTTCACCAGATGGTGCGGACAAACATCAAGTCCATCCTACTTCACATTACTAAGGGAAGGTGTACTGCCTTTACAGCACCCACATTCCATTGCTTACGGATAGGTCGAACAGGAGCACTGTTCGCGAACATTTTACGTCTTTTAAAGAAAAAGAAAAATCCCAACAAACTCTATACCAACAACTACTGTACAAAAAAAAAATTACACACACACACACACATACACACACACCCTTCACTCCAAGGAAATAGCGGGGGAGGCTGACACTGAAACAAATATGGGGGAATTAAGATTCAACACAGGCTGGTTATCAGGAGAAGATTTGTGAGGGGAAGGCGGGATGGATATTTCGTCAAAACGTCTCTTTTCTCCTTGAAGGTTTGTGGAGGGATCACTAGGGAATGGAGAAGCGGGGCAGGTACAGGTGTGTCAATGGTAACAAACTTTCCCTCTCACACAGTCCTCCACAAACTCCCGTAAACTTTTAAAATTTTCGTTCAGTATGTCAATTTTCTCCTCAATCCTTTTATTCCAGTCTTCTTCTCTCTCGTTTGATACCCTTTCTTCTTTTCTTTCCTGGTCTGTACAAACAAATTACACATATGTCAAATGCCTACAAAATACTGGTAATTATTTTGCATATGCACATCAATGTCTACCATTATTGTCGCTGTCCTCAGACATTTCCCCATGGGGAAAGTTCTCCTCCAGCCACTCCAAAGTAATAGCCATTTCTGTGTCAAAACAACATAAAGAAATTAATATTTCTGCACCACATACCAATATAAAAATGTTCACACATACAACAAAATGACCTCCACTCTGTGCAGTGATTACCATGGATACATCCTTTTTTTATGGTTCCATCCATTTCAAACCACATGGTTATTGATTGTGTCCTTTTCTGTTCACACCTTTAGGCTCCCATATTTACTATTACTACTTATAATATATTTATGCCCTTCTTCTACGTTGCACACTTTCTGTGTAAGACAATAGTACATTTTCAGATACCCCCCGCCTCTTTGGGTAATGTTGATCCTGTCCGCCCCATCCGCAAACAGGCGCTCAGTCCGTCCCTTTCTAATATCAATAGGGAGGGGATTCTGTATTTTCTATGTTAAATGTATATCAAGTACGTAAATTACACTACATATCTCCCAAAATCCCATAATGGCAATGCATATTCTACACAACTACTTCATCGCCACAATGTCATGATTAAGTTCCCCTTCCAAAAACCTGTACAATTCACTACAAAAAAAACGTTGTTAAGGGGACGTTATGGTTTAGTTGCCATCCCAAAAACCTGTCAAATTCACTACAAGAACAACTTTGTAGAGGGGACGTTATGGTTAAGTTGCCCTACCAAAAACCTGTGCACTTCACAAAAAAAAATGTCACCCTCTCCTTTATGCTTCAACTTAAAACCGAAAAACCCCTGAAATTCGACAGTTATGGTAAACTAAGCCCCCAAACCTGCCACCACCCCTGTGCACTGCTAACACTAACACACAGACCATGAAAGATGTCATCTCAAATGTCACTGATGACATCACTGATGACATCACATGTTCAGCCCCTTTGTTTTAGTTCCCTGCCATATATATATATATATATATATATATATATATATATATATATAGATATATATATATATATATGTACATTCAGTAAAAAAAACTTTGTTAAAGGAATGTTATACTTCACAGGGAAACCAAACACCACTGCACATTTCCCCATTATAGTAAGCTAAGCAACCATAACTCCGACCATCTACGTGCATTGCTAAGACTAACACCCAGGACATCAAAGACGACATCACAAATATCACAGAATCTTTTTGCAAAGTTTGGTGAGGTTTGTACAGGGGGGGCAAAGTTACAGGAGGGGTCCCAAATTTTTTTTTTTTTTTCATAGACTGAATGGGGGAAAAACATTGCGCATGCCGACAGCCCAAACCGCTGGATGGATTTTCACCAAATTTGCGGCAGGAGTAGGGGCTTGGTCCCGGAAGCGTGCTTTTGTAAATTTGGTGAAAATCCGTCCAGTAGTTCTTTTTACAACGATCAAAAAGTAGGTCTAAAAAAATTAGTGATATCTATGTCTGCTCCGTGGACACACTTCCCTGTTCGCTCCGCGGACAGGAAACCGATTGGCTGATCGGCTCACGTCATGTCCACAGACATGTGACGTGTTCACTGATTGGATGGTGAAGAGCGTGAAGTGCGTCAGATTGTTCCGATGCGCCCGCCCTCTTGGATCCGCCGACTACGTTGCGGCGAACAGAGGCAAAATGCAATTTTGTGGAGTTGTTTGGTGTGCAAGAGCGCTTGGGGAGGTTTGGGGAGCAAGAGATGGGTCAAATACTGTATTTGTTTAGGTGGCAGGTGCCCCTGATGTGGTCGCCATGCCCGCGCTGTCCGGGATTCCCGCAATTAGTCAAAATGAGGGGTGTCCCAAGGACACTATTCCCGTCTATGCTGTCCACAGGCAAGTTGAAACTGTTCTAAGGAAACGCGCGGTGTCGGCGGGCACAAAAATGCCCATATAGCATAATTAAAATGTTTGATTCTATGGGTGTGATCTATGGGTGTGATATGCTGTGATGGTTGTGGCCAGAGCCTAGAGTCTTGGGTGCATGGCCGAAGGCCGTAGGCCATACACCTGAAACTGTAGGCCCTGGCCCCAACCACTGCAGCATATCACACACATAGATCACACCCATGGAATCGAATATCTATCAAATATTTGCAAATCTACAGTTTGTGTACTGTTTGATTTGTATAGTTTGTATGTGAAGTTTTGGCTACGTCATGTCATTAAGATTGTAGAGTTTGGTAACAAGCACTGCAGTATAACATATCCATGGAAGTAAACATTTTGTATTGTGGTGTATGGTTAGATGTTTGCTTCAATGGTTCTGTTATGCAGCAGTACTTATGTGTTCTATTAGAATATATTTACTGTTTGATTTTTTGTGATTGGATATATTTTTTCATGAGTTGGGTAACTGGAGCAGATATTCTTTTTCAATTTCTGTTAGTGTAGGTATTTTCAACCCTCATATTTAGTAGTTTACACACCAGTGTATTGTGCAATTTGCTCAGTTTCTGTGTCTGTTTTTTAAACATTGGGTCTGTGGGAAAACAAATCCATGTTGGATTAACAAAACGTTTGTTGTTATGCTACAGTATATTTGTTTGTGTGTTTTCAGTGTTCACTGGTTGTTTCTGGCTAATGTTCTATCTGTTAGCATGTTGCAGATTGTTAGATACCTGTTGTCAAATTCTAACTGGTTATATTTTTTTATTTATATTCTCAAGTTGCTAATCTATCTGTTGGGTTGTCGCAGATTCTTGGGGCAGTTAGATACATGTTGGCGTTTTCTGTTTATTTCTTTTTATACTTTAGTGGTATTGATTTATTTGTTTGGTTGTTGCAGAATTTTGGGGCAGTTAGATACCTGTTGGCGTATTGTAGCTGTTTATAGATTTCTAATTGAAGTTTTATTAATGTTTATGCACAGATTAGTTATTGGTGGTATTGATTTATTTGTTTGGTTGTTGCAAAGTCTTGGGGTAGTTAGATACCTGTTGGCATATTCTAACTGTTTATTTCTTGTTATCATTTAGTGGTTTTGATTTATCTGTTTGGTTGTTATAGCATCTTGGGGCAGTTAGATATCTGTTGGTGTATACTAACTGTTTATAGTTTTTTAATTGAAGTTGTATTAATGTTTATGCACAGATTAGTTATTAGTGGAATTGATATGTTTGGTTGTTGAAAAAATCTTGGAGCAGTTAGATACCTGTTGATGTATTCTAACTTTTTATAGTTTTCTAATTGAAGTTTTGTTAATGTTTAAGTACACATTAGTTATTAAATTTTGGTTTTAGGAAGATTAAATAAGCGTTTGTAAGATTTGCTGGTAATCTCTGCTTTAGAGTAATGGTACTATCATTACATTCGAACCATCCACATTTCTTTTTTATATATGCAGTGTAGTGACCTGCATTGGTTGTGGCTCCTGCACGGTAGATTATACCTATTGTTCTGAAGGTTTTCTTACCAAGTGATACTTGACCATTTGTGAATCCAGTCAGCTTGCAGTTGTTTTTGGTACCATCTGCATTGTAAAGTATAAGCATTAGTATTACGTATTTACTATGTGTTTGTATTAGTAAGGTGGAACAATTATCTGAATTGCAGGTAGTACATAATCTACCATGGTTTGCATTTTGTAGAAGTTGCTGAAATGGAACGGATTCACAATTAGGTATGGATAAATACACAAAGCGCTCATTAGGGATTTGTTCCTCTGCCACATTGTTGCAGAGAGTGCATGTATGTTTCCACATGTATGAAATCTGGAAGATTTTATTTATAGGTATGTTTTTGTTTTCCAGTACTTGTAGTAAGTACATTAGAAATTCTTTTGGATCTTCTTGTGTGTTTATAGTGAATTTTGCCATTCCATCACAGTAGTCCAATTCTTGTCTTATTCCATCAACACTATATGTGTTGTCAGTCAGGATTGCTGGTTGCGTTTCTATGAAGGACAAACATTTGCAAACACAATTGGTCTGTACTGTGTAAGTAAATGTTGTCAACAATTGGTGGCAATTGAAATAGAATATTGATTGCTACATTTGTGTACCTGATATGAAGAAAGGTACCGCTGCCCTAATGGACATGTACTGGATTTGCAGCAAACAAGCCTATCTACACCTCCCAACAGCATGGAAAGGTACTTGTGCCTTGGCCACCCTCCACACAGTCCTGATGGTAATCCCAGAGAGTCATATACAAGGATCAGCAGGAGAATTGGCTGGCATATCGGCAGCAGGGCAATCGGCTGAACCATCGACAGCGCCCAAACTAATGATAACAGAAGCTCCAGCTTCTAAACTATTGTCAGAATATGAACTGAAGAAAAAACTATCACAAAGTAAAATGTCTTCCAACTATATCTCATCCGAATCATCGAAACTCCTTGCCGAGATCCCGCAGAAGTACAAACTCTCCTCATCTGCAGAGACATTCTTTGCATTGCTCGTAGCTCCGGGGCTCCAAGCACTGACAAATGCCAAGTGGTTACAGATTGTGTGCTAGGAGCTCATCCATCTGGCCAACTACACTGAAGAAGGGTTCAACGTTATAAAAATAGAGCTCCGTGCCCTGCGCCTAATGACAATGCAAAACAGATACGTTCTAGATCTCCTCACAGCAATGGATGGTGGTGTTTGCCGAAAAATCAGGGGGGTGTGTTGCACGTTCGTACCAACTGAAGATGCAGATAACGGGACACTCTCACATGTGATAACAGCTGTGCATAACTTAGGAGAGAGGATGAGAACAGAAGGAGGCACAGAGGAAAGTACATGGTTCGACAATATGTTCAGCTGGATACCATCATGGGTAAATGTGGCAATGAAAATACTTGTTCCCATCATCGTCTTCGTGCCCCTATTCTTCTGTGTGTGCCATTTGGGACTCCGGTGCTGTTAAAAAAACATGCCTACTTCAACTATGATTATGGTAACAGTGGACCGACCGACAACGGTAGCTACTATGATAGAAGCACAAATACAAACAGGGGAATACAACACACCGCAATACAGGATGACAGTCATTTACAGGCAATACGGGGAGAGGGTTGATAATTTGCATCACACAACAATAAAGGAATAAAGGGAGCTGCAATGGTACAGAGAGGTATGGGTGGACTTAGATGGAGATGGTGGGATTTACTTAATGTGTACACCAGACGAATATGCAAGGAGAGGGAATAGCTTAAGAAGTGTATGCAGGGCATGGATGCCAATAAAAGGTACCCCGGCACGGGACGAAGCAGTTGCAGAAGCTGAGTACTACCGAAGGGAGAATGAAAAGGATACAATATAAATATTCATTACTTCAGATGTAACGAAAGGGGGGAATGTGTGGAAGCGAGGGGCCACCAGGCCCCTCTCATCCTTTATTTCTCAGTACAAAACTCGGACCAAGTGCCTCCAGTAGTGGGTTCGCCCCTTTGCCCTTATGCAATGTTAACTTTGGTTGACTTTCGTGTAGATGGGACTACTGAGCAGGACACAGGGCATCCATTTTTGTACCCCCTTTCGACTCCATCTTGGTGACCAGGCCTTACTGCGATAGTATGAAACGCTTCTCTCCCTTTTCCTCGCAGCGGCCAGGCGCAGGACACATGGCCCCCACCCTTGTTCCCTCGCTGACTGGAAAACACTGTGGCTCCATTCTCACACTGAAGCCGGAGGTATTTGCAACAACTAATACATGTATCACATCATTCTTCCTCTGAGATCACGGTCCTGCATGTGAACCAGCACAAACTAAGCCCATAGCCCGTTCATCTCCAAAAACGTTTCCTTGCCCCGCACCCTCGCCGATGGAAACTTACTGCCATTCTGACCCTGTGTCCCTGCAAGATATTCCTTTCATGTGCCAGACCACTGACCATGCCATGATGCCCATCCAGCAGACCCCCGAATAACATTAGACCCCTGCTGCAGAATATATTGGGCCTAATACTAACAAATGGCACATACCTGAGATTCTTGTGAGACTAAACCTACAGTTCAATCAGTGTATTATAGTGGTCAAGACCCTTAACCTATGACCTGTATAATCCAAATGTTATAGATGATATAGACACCTTTGTGATTTGTATAGAGACATGATAAACTACTGAGAGTCTTTTGAACAACTATTATTTAGTGCATGCATTATTTAGAATGTAGTTATTAGTTTAGATAGTGACCACCCTGCTTCACGGCGACCTGACCTTCCCCCATTCGGAACACAGATATCCGACGTCCATCCTCCCGCCAAGCAATGAACCAGGAGGAAGAGATGCTGCCCAGAACTAAAGCACCACCTGGGCTGACCAATCCGGGTCCAATGTAGTATCCTATGTTAGATGTGTCATTTCACCTATAAAATGTACTGTAACACTAATTTTGCCAGAGCGCTCTCAGAGATCTAGATAAACTTTTCCTTGAACTCTCGCAGCCTGCTCTCTTTGCCTAATTACCCGTCCGGGGAGTGTCTGTTTTATTCTCTTGCAAGTTGAAGACAGGGAGGGCACAAACAAGACCATGCTCACTTCATCTATTAGTAGCATTTTCATTTGTTTTAACACTCTGCGTAGTTCCATTGCAGCTTCTGTAGAAAGTTTGTAATATTCTAATTTGTTTTGGTATTCTACTGGAAGGAGTAGTAATCGGTGTAAAGTGACACCACCTATGTTGTAGTCAGCTAAACCTGTGGGGCAGTTACAACAGCTGGCAGTTTGTTGTTTGTCATTTGTTGAAGGAACTTGCTGATGATTTTGATTAAGAATGTTTTGCCTGAACCAGCTTCACCACTGACGTATAGTAGTATAGGTTAGCAATTTTGGCAGGTACATTCTTTATTTTCATGTTGTACATCATGTGCAATTTCTTTTGTTACTTCTTGAAAAATGGTACGCTGCTCTTTGTTCAATTTTGATTGTAGTACAGTTAAGTCTTCTGTCTCTTCTTCATAGTGACACATGGTGTTCTCTACTTCTGTCATAGCTAATTCTGCCTTATTTGCTATTAGTGGCTGTCCCAGTGGTTCTTGGCTTCCTGTTACAGAAGATTGACTACTGTCGGGCGTGTCCTTATCTAGTTGGGCCTGGAGTTCTTCTTCGTGTTTCTGTTCATTGTGCCACATTGTTTTGTACTGTATAAAGTTTACATCGGTGATAGTGCTTTCATTTGCTTTGAAAGCATCTTCATAGGAGTCATAGTTTTCTAGTATCTCTTCTTCTTTTCTCCATTGCTTAAAAGTTGTAGTAGGGACATGTAATATAGTTCTTTATGGTGAAGAGTTTTTAATGACAATTTGATATGATGAATTAAGCTTTTTTTGGTAAGTTTCACTAAGCTGCCTTCACAATTTGACACTCTATATCTACCTTTTTTTTCATTGGGTTTTATATTATAAAGCATGTGGTTATGTGGTGCTCCTCTGGCTTGGTATTCTTTTCTCCAAAAGAAGTGTTGCACTTCTCCGAGGGGAGGAACAGTTTTATTACAAATAAAGTGTATCATAGCAATGAAACAATGATGGAAATATCTTGGAACATTAACAGGATTTATAGAGCAACGTTTTCCAGGTGTTAGTATATCTATGTTTGTTTTGTTTATGTTTGATATGCGTAGGAAATCATGTAAATCTTCCCATGAATATTCTGCACAACTTAATGTAACAAACCAAGTGGGTGGGCCAAGGTTTTTTATCACACAACGTACATCTCTGTGACATCAGAACCAGTACTCTTTCGTACCACGCATGTTGGCTAACAGATTTGTAATGCTTGATTGGGAAACCTCATTTTTTCTTGCAATTTTTGTATTAATTGCGTAGCAGGCATATTTTGAAAGTGGGTGCAACTCCGTAACATAGAGTTGCTAGTTCACTTTCAAAGAGTAGCTGGAATATGTATTCCACATTTTGTCTAAATCTGGGATCTTGAAAATACATTAGTAACGAGAGGTATTCTGATGCTGTTATCTGAATAGCTCTATCATCGTACCTTCCTCCTTTGCCAGTAGGAAAGAGTAGAGGAAAAGCATGTGCTTCTATACTTTTTTCCCATATGCTAATTGGTGATCCTTTTGTTTGTCCATTTGGTACGTTTCTAGTGCATCATCTATGGTGTCATTAGAGTGTAATGGATGAATTGTATAATGGTCTAAATTATTGGATACTGTAGCAGGATCTAGAAGTTCAAATTGACCAGTTTCTGGTCACTCTTGAATTATTTCAGTTGTTTTCCTTAAGTTTTCTTCTATATTTAATTCTTTGTAGTATTCATTATTGTCTTTTAGATAATGCAAGGCTTGTCTAACTGTATGCAAGTCTACGAGTTGTTTCCAATTTTGTTTGTCTTTTGTAGGTACACCATTTACTAAGACAATTAAAGATTGCTCTATTGGACGTTGCACTCCCAGAGTGTGCACATTTTCTTTTGGATCTAATGGTAAATAAACTACTTTGCAATATTTTCCTTTCACCAATTCAGAGGGAGGTCATTTTGCTGTTTTTGTTTGAAGGCATATTATTGCTTGAAATGGGGGCACTGTTTGTATTATGATACTCTCATATAAATTGAGTTGTTGGAGGGGTTTTGGTAGTTGGAATAATTCCAAGTTATTTGTGATAGCACGTGAAGGAGTTTGGTTGTTGTCAAGTTTTGTAGTGCAGTAACTGCAAATTATTAAGGGGTCAGTTATTTCGTATTTGTTTTCTGCTATAAGGTAGAGACCTAATTCAAACCATTTGGAATCTTCATTGTCTTCTATTTTGTATGTTATGTCTATAGTTTTTGTGTTACTTTTATAAAAAGTTCTACTATGTGTGTAGTAGATGGTTGCCCTGTGTAGAATTATTGCTAGTCTGTTGTAAAGCTATTGCATTTTGTAAGTGGCTTTCACTTCCAAAATATTTTTTCTGGATATGGTCGATTTCTTCGAGTAGGTCTTTGGCTGTACCAAGCAGAAGACTGTTATTTACATTGGCTAGTGCTAAAGCAGGACTTTTAGCATAGTGCAGTTTATATACTAGATTTCTTATAGTTGAATGATGTGTTGATATCATTTGATATGATGTAAGGTGCTTTTGGAAATAGGTCCTGAAATGTAGGCTAATGAATGTCCTTGTAGTCCTGTGTATTTGCGCACTGGACAAATATCCATATTTTGCAGCAGTTTCATTTTGATTTTGTCATTGCCCTTCACATACTGATTGAGGAACTGGCGTAAAGATTTGAAAGATTTTTTGGGAAGGTTACACATTGACGTGCATGGCCATTTGTATTCTGGACATTCTGGTTCAGTCGAATGGAGAGGTAATTCTAAGTTTTCTGAGGATATTTTTGTAAGCAGTATTTCTTGTTGCATTATGGTATTATTACGTTTTTTATAATCTCGTCCACTGCTATGTATGGCAGTTGTGTTTGTCTGGTTTTGTTTGGATGCGTCTTCATTCAAATATGGTTCTGTGTTCGTGGTGTGACTCCATTCACCTACACATTTTAAGAAGTTATTTTTGTTGACATTCCGTTTATTGAGAAGTCTTTTTTGTAATTTAGTAGTTAATTTTGTTAGTGGTTTAATTCTGTTTAACACTAAAATAAATAACTTTCTTTTGAGAAGGATCTATCAAAGCATCTAAGATTGATTTTCTACAGTAGGTTTTAAGGGTTGTGCATGATTTGTCTCATGTTTTTATAAGATTCTGAAGGACTCTGTGGTGCAACATTTTTGCTAAAATACTTTTTTTGGTATGGTTACTTGTTAGTATATCAAGATGTATAGGAGCAGTTTTAGCAGTAGTGGTAGCTGAATTCTTGTTAATCATTTTCTGTTTCGGTTTACATTTTGATAGAGGAGGCAAAGTTTCTGTACTGGAAGCTTGTTTATTTTGCTAAATGACTGTATTAGCTGTTTTGTTTGAACTTTTTGTGCAAACTCTGCTAGAGATGGATGCTTATTTTGGACACTTTTATATTAATTTGCTCTATATTTCTGCGATGCTTTCTATGGACTTGCTTTTTGGTAGGCATTCTTTGGTGTCTGTTAAATAAAAAAGAAGGTATGGGTTGGGCCGTTCTGCAATGTATGTGTGATGTGTGCATGAGTGTCTGAGTATGATGGTAAAGATGTATGTGGTGGTGTGTGATTGTGCATTGGGCAGCTACAATTAGTTGGGAAGGCTATTCTTCTATTTGTGTGTTACTATACTGCGGTTCAGATGACAGTTGAAAGTGAGCTAGTGGGGAGGAGAAGCACTAATAGTAAATCTAATGGTATAAAATTAAAACAGTTCTTTGTTTTGTAATACTAACATTCTAGGGGTTGATTTATATTATTTGTGTTCCAAAAACAGGCATTTGTGTGCCATTCTGCCTGCTAATCCCAGTTTAATAAATGGGGATTTGTGGGCAGAATTGTTCAGAAATCTCTGTTTCTTTGGTGCGCAAATTACATGAATGAACTACACAGTGTGTTTTAGTAACAGTAAGAATATTAAGGTAGTACTGTACTTACTCTTTTTTGTGGAATGAGCAGGTTTCTTCGGATATGTTGTTTGTAGTTCAGATGCTGCTGATTTTCAGGAGTGTGGTCTTCACTGCAATTGTAAAAGAAAGAAGTTAGTAATTTTGTGTGTTTATTTAGACATTGATTTTTATGTTTTTGTAGTAGTATTCTTGTTTGACATCTGAACATAGTGTATGCATGCATTTCATTTTTATTTACAATATGTTAGTTCAACATGGTTTGTAAATGAGTATAATTTTAAGTGTATGAAATTCACTTGGTTTTTTAAAGCTGTGTTGTAGATAGCAGACAGGTGTGGAAGTGACAGTTGATTATAGTAGATGGGAAAAATTGCAATAAGTTCATTTTATAGGTTATCCAGGTTTAGTGGCATTAGTCTGTTTATATACATTCATAAGAGTTGTACATGTACTGTGAATAAAATGTGCATACCTGTAGTTTGTATTCATGCACGTGGATATGCACGCAGCTGTAAGGTGAAATCTTGGAGACTTGTAGAGTAGTTTTTGTAGTAGGTGCTTTCCAATGATATGAGACTTTTACTCAGAGTGCTCAACAGTACATTTGAAGTGCAGAACTCTGATGATGGAGTTAGATGTAGAGGTCTTTGATGTGATTGCTGGATAGTTGTGTGACTGCTTAGCTGTATCCAATGAGGGAATGGCACCGAGAGTGATGTGGAAAGGGTAGAAGGGCTGGCTAAGAGTTGCATGCTCCGCAGACACCTCGGCTGTCCGCGTGCATGGCGTGCTGCATCCAGGGTTTTCCAGCAAATCCAGCATGGAAAGGGGACTGTAGGGATCAGCCAATCAGATGTTGAGGTTGTGGAGAGACTGTGTGTAGTGAAGATGGCAGAAGTGGAGAAAGTCAGGGTGTTGGTGCCTGGAGATATGTTTGTGCATGGTTTTGCAGCAGTATGCTCAATGCAGGCATGTGGCAAACAATTTTGATGTTAATGGAGTGGATGTGGTGTGGAGCACTGTGCCTGACTGCAATCTACAGGGAATTTTACAAGTTTGTGAAGATATGGGCAGGGTGAACAGTCCGCATCTGGTAGTTTTGCACTATGGTGTTTTCCATTTGGTCTACCGTCAGTGCCCCTACTTTGTTGGCAGATTTGGAACACTTGGTTCAAGAAGTAATGAACATCCTTCCAAATGCCAAAGTAATTATTTCTAGATTACTACCTAGGACAATATGGGACAATAGTTCTGTTTTTTGTCCTCAGCAAAACATTGGTAGGTGTGCAATCAACTGAGGCATGTCTGCTTTCATGCTTAGAGGTGGTATGTTTTCTGTAATAATGAGAATATTGATTTTAGTTATGCTGTTTATTTTGAAGAAGATGGCATTTCCTTATCTTTTTTGGGAAATGCTATGCTGTTTTGGAATATAAGGGTTGCTTTGGAGAAGGTTATGTGAAGATTTTAGTAGTAAAGCAAGAAGAAAGAAAAAAAAATGCAAAATAACAGGAGTCTGTCAAGCATCTGCAAACCCCCCCCCCCCAAAAAAAAACGGCTCTTTTCAGAGCCAACCTCAAAGGGGAAATGGAGCACACTATTTAATTTTACATTCACCACGCTCAGGTTTTCTATATGTCCATGGACATGGCGGTAGTCCGCGGATAGCGCGTATCACATACAGGGGTTTGGGGGGGAGAGGCATGCAAATGAGAATGAGCAGAGCTAGGGATTGGTCAGTAAAGTTTACTGGGTGAGTGGTGTAAGGAGAGAGTTTGTCAGAACGTATTTTTCCTGAGAGAAGAACAGATAGCTATGGCTGTGTGTTTCCGAAAAGAGATTATCTGGATTTTGGGAGACTCATGGATACATTGGTTGGAGGTGCATGCAGAACGCTGTGGAGCAGCTGCAGATCTTAGATTCCCTCATGTGGAAGTGCACTGGCATGGAGTGCGTGGAATGAAGTGGCTGGACTTGGTACCTCTCTGTGCTACTTTAGAGACAGAGCATCATCCAGACATCATTATAATTAATTGTGGAGGGAACAGTTTAGGACATGTGTGTGGAATTTCTTTGCAATTTGCAAAGAAAGAAGGACTTGGGAAGGTCATTGACATGTTTCCAAATTCCCGAGTATTTTTTTCTCGTATTGTGCAAAGACAAATATGGCTGCATTCTTCTTCATTTGGTCCACAAATGGAGAAAGTGAGGCGCAATGTCAATAAGGCTGTTTGTGCCTTTCTAAGAGATGTTGGCATGTCCTCTTTTCACAATGAAAATATTATGTTTTGCAGCACATACATTTTTCTTAGAGATGGAGTCCATCTTACTTATGCTGGCAATCAGATTTTTTTGAGAAATTTACAAAATGCATTACAAACTTTTGGGAATTACAGTCATCTATTTTGCAGTAGATGTTGACGATTTCAAGTTTTTCAAATTTTTTCACAGCCACCACTTCCTCCCAGAGAAAAGTGCATTGGTTTTGCTAGGGCAGCACCCTAAAACTTTATATGTCCTAGAACTGTCCACAGACTTCTAATAAATGCACAGGGCCCTGCACTGTTTATTTGCCACTTCTATTTTTAAACTGTGAAAGGCGGCTCTGAAAATAGCCTTTTTTATTTTTGTTCTTTTATATTTTTTTTGTTTTTTTACACACGACACACTTAGAGAGGAGGGGAAAGGAGGGTAATGAAGGGACACCAACCACAGGGATAAGAAAGGGCAGGTGGAGAGAGGAAGATGTAGGGTGGGCCTTACTTAGATAGGTAACAGGTCTTCTGGTGCTCTGTGAACACAGTCTCGAAAGCACTTTGAAGACTCTCCCCCCTGCAGAGTACTGCGTCGCAGTAAATAAACAATATTGTGACCCTCGAAAGGTAAGGGTCAACAGCATCGTGAATGGCCTGTGAGGCAGCTGGAGGGATGTGCTCTCCCACAGAAGTGTCTCTTGTGGTGCGAGGAGCGGAAACGGAGAATGTGTTAGAGGAACTCAACCTACTACGTTCATCACAAGGTACAACCTTGCGAACGGCCCCACCAAGGAACGACTTCAGGTGTCGCTGGATGTCGTACCAAAGCTATACGAACCACGTCTCCCACTACTCAGCACCATTTTGCACTGGTTGCAGGTGACCTTGTTCGCACGTGCTTTTGGTACGTTACCATGAATGGTAAACAACCGCCACACCCAAGACTCCCGGCGAGTGCTGGTAGTAGGGCGTTCCTCTACCTCATCCTCTTCATCTGCGTCCTCTACATCCTCACGCCTGTTCCACTCTACAGGTCCTTGGGGAGGTGGTGGAGGGTTTGGGGGTGGTGCTGAGGCAGATGTAGCAACAGCAGCCATGGATGCCACCAGGGCTGATGAGATAATCTGAGCAAGAGCAGCAAATGCAGCAAAAGTCAATCTGCAATAGCCAGAAGCACAATAAAGATCAGCTATGGGGTGTGGACTTTTATAGGGGGTGGAGGGGTGCACTTCACGGACAGATCGAACACACCCAGAAAGGTTCAAAAAGTTCCAAAAAGTATGTGGAAAGCCAAGGTCATTGTCTGGGACATATGCAAGGGTGAATTTTTACTGTAAAATAATTTGTATTGTCTGAAAAAGTTATTTTAAAATGTTGGGGAACCGGACAGTGTCTGCAAATCAGGACACCCGCTCAGTGTGGGTGTGGTCACATGATGACGTCGGGAACACGTCCGCGAAGGGAACGGGTGTCCACAGGACACCAAATGCACTGGAACGGGCATGCGCATGTGCGCGGGTGTTCTACGGACAGTGTTCGGGTCCTCAACAAATTAAAAGTGCGACACAAGTGAGATGGACAGTTACGGACAGGCGTAATGTTCGCAGCACATATGGGTGTGGTGCGAATGTGCATAGATGTTCTTCAGACTGTACGGACAGGTATAGTGTCCTTAGCACACCTCCATTTTGTTTTGTTACGGACATCCTGGACACCACGCGTGTTCTTAGGATAGTTTCAACTTGCCTGCGGACGGTACAGACAGGTATAGTGTCCTTAGGACATCTCCATTTTGTTCACTTGCGGACATGCCGGACACCAAGTGTGTTCTAAGAACAGTTCCATCTTGCTTGTGAACGGTACAGACAGGTATAGTGTCATTAGGACACCCCGTTTTGGCTGATTACGAACATCCCGGACAGGCGTGCTGCCGGCCGACACCCCAACTGACTTTAAAAAAAAAATAAGACACAATGGATTGAATTAAAAGACACATTATATATGTTTTTTTTATTATATACAGATACACAATTGAGGAAAGAGAGGGGGAAGCAGAAACTGATACAAATACAGAGGAATTAGGGGTTTGGAGAGGATGGATGGGGGGATGAAGGGATGGAAGTCTCATCATAACGTTCTTCTTGGTGTTGAGGGCTTGGGGATAGTTGACTGGGACATGGAGAGGGGGAACAGGTACATGTGGGACAATGGTATTTAATGTATTCATTTATGTGGTCTTCCACAAAATGTTTCAAAAGATTGACATTTTCCATGAACATGTCAATTTTTTGTTCCATGCGCTGCAGAGTATTTTCCAATGTGTCTTTTGGTGTATTATTTTCAATGTTTGTATGGTCTGTTAAAAAAATATATATGTTAAGTGCACATAAAGGAATGATTATTAATTTGCTTATAAAGAGAAGTGTCTACCATTAGCATTACTGTCTTCAGACATTTCCTCATGTGGGACATTTTCCTCAAGCCATTCCAAAGTACTGGGCATTTCTGTGTAAAAAACAAAAATATGTTTATTTTAGTGTACCTAATACAAAAAGTTTAGAAATATATAACACAAATAAAGTTTACTTACTAGTTTCTGGTAAATTGTATTCTTACTGTTGTGTAGGTCTGCTGTTGATCCTAGCTGTGCAGTTTCTGTGAGGTAATTATGTTGGAAGCATATCTTTTTTGTTTTGGTATATTCCATTTTGGTACATGTGGTATTTAAATGGATGGTTGATGTGATAGATGTATAGATTCCACTTCTTATTTATTATTACATATAATGTGTTTATGTGCTGCTTTTTGAACTTGTGCAGTGTTTATATGGCATGCTAGAACAATTTAAGATACCCCCTGAGTGTTTGGGTAGTGTTGATGTTTTCCGCGTCTGTTCGCGGACATAGGCACAGTCCGCGGACATCAACATCATTAGCAGGAGGTTCAGTTTGTTCTTTGTTACATGTATATAAAGTAAGGGAATCCTAGTAAAGATCTATCAAATTCACACTATGAAAATGTATATTCAGTAAAAAAACTTTGTTAAAGGGACGTTATGGTTATGTTGCGCTAATAAAACCTATGAAATTCAGTAAAAAAACTTTGTTAAAGGGACGTTAAAAGAATTAGGGAGACCCAGTAAGTTAGAACGAGTTTGCCCCAGACAGAGGAAATGATCTCCTTCCTGCAGAGGTACACCAAGACATACCAGGGAGTTGATGGATGTGAAGCAAGGAAAACATCCTGAAATCTCGAAGTGAAGCAGTGAACAGAGACTCCAATCCATTGATGCGAACCCTGACTGAAGGAGGTAATGGGAAGAGCAGGAGACCCAGGGAAAGGGGCCATTGTTCAAAGTGGCTGAATCTTAGTTGGAAAAGTAATAAAAAGAATTAAAATACAGAACTCATCATGCTCTACATATTACCAGAAGAGTGAGAATAAGTGTGGGACTCATCATACTAGTCACAGTAGTAACGAACATTGCCAGAAGAATGAGAATAAGTAGAAGACTTACAATATTTGTCCCAGCAGTAACATACACCAGCATAAGAGTTAGAATAAGTGTGATACACTTCGCCCCAATTGTAACAAGCATTACCAGAAAAGTCAGAATTAGTATAGGACTGATCATAGTCATCCAGTGGTAACAAATTCCATGAGAAGAGTGAGAATAACCACAGGACTCTTCCTACTCGTTCCTGAAGTACAGAAAATCTCAGGGAGAAGACAGAGAAGCAAAGAGGCACAATGATTTGCATTTTAGGAAAAGCACAATTAATTGCAGAGGAGCAAGAAATACTATTCTTTGTTACAGAAGCATCACAGAGGAAAGGGAGGGGCATAACCCTGATAAGATAACTTTATAGAGACCCAGTGAGAACAAGAATAAAATGTGAGGAAGTCTGACAGCAGAACTGAAGGAACTATTAAAACAAAAAGCATAATGCTATTTGAAGATTTCATATTGATGGAACATTTCTCTAGGAAGGTATTCTCCCACTCCAGGAGAAGGGAGCCATTCTCCTGACCCTTACTTGTTTAGGATTAGTGGTAGGGTCAGAGAAGTATAGGTTTGGACTGAGGTCAGATATTTATTCAGACTTTGGCACGGACAAAGAGCTCCCTAGCTTTATTTGTGTTAGGAAGGGCAACCCTTACGTTAGGGAAAGTTAGAGCTCTTTCATTTAATAAAACACTGTTAAAACATGGGGAACCCTGGTCTGTCTCGTCCTGATTCGCAACAATATGTTGCAACTGTAATATTTTGATAAAGACCCATTGTACCCTGCATAGTAGATGTGATAACTGCAGTTGTAATTTGTTTATTTTTCACTCCCTATTCTTGTAATATATTCATGGAAATCAATTCAGTTTATGCCGATTCCTGCAGTAGTGTAACTGTCTGCCAAATCCTGCGATAACGGAAAAATTGCTTCAAAATGAAAAACTCTTCACATCCTCAACGGCACCCACCATATGTCCCCCTCCTCCTTTCTTGCCCCCCTTCCCTACTCTCTTTCATTTCTTTTCCCCTCTCAGACCCTCTCACACTTATGCAGTTTCATTTCTTAGCATTTAAAGAACTTTTCATTTTTCATCTACCCAATTATTACTGCAGGAATTGCATGCATATTTTTTTTTATTAAAAGAAACATGATAGCTTTTCATTTCTGAAAATCCTCTCAGCCTCTCTGCTGCAACCATGGGAGATATATAAACGTGTTTTAGGAACATGGGGGGCCTCCTTCTCCATCGGATATTTTAAAAACTATTGGACAGACCAGCAAAAGGCACATTTATGGCGCTTTGTGCGCAATTTGTTTCTGATTTGGTCCAAATCAGTCCAGTGGTTTTCACACCACAAGTGTTTAATAAGTGGACTTTTTCTCTATGGGAAAACGAAAGAGAAAAGCCCGAAAAAAAGCTATTCTTTGTTTATGTTTTAACATCTTTTTCACCTTTCAAACTATGTTTTCCAAATGTTCCAGTTTGGTGGGGACCGGGACACCATTTTTTGGGGGGAAATGTCATTTAAATACACCCAGTGAGTTAAATGTTACTGACAACAGAATCTGGGGAAAAGCTAATGTACTCATGCTTCACCTTAACTGTAGGGATAGTTAGGGGTGGGACCGTCACCCTATAAAATATGCCGACCACCGTGCCTGGGATATGAGCTTGTGGCGTAGGGTTTGCTGGTTTAACAGCTGTGTGGGGCTGAGAATACAGGCGCATGTCTGCAAGGCTACATATGGGATTGAATTAATAAAGGGCAAATGCAGGTTTGGAGCAGGGGTAGAGAGGATCTTTTCAGGAGGGAGTGTTAGGGTTGAGGGGAGCAATCAGAGATCTGCAAGCTGGTCTTTCAAGGGTAGGGTAGGGTCCTTCTTCTGGTGAAGGAAGGAGAGGACACTTCTGATTTGCTTTAGTGACTAGTTCCAAATACACGGTGAACAGCAGGAGCAATTCCTTGTTTCAGTCTTGTTCTTCCTCTTGTACTCTGACGATGTTGAGACATCTGGTGCCTTGGCCAGATGCGACAGGGAGTTTCTCATGCAGGTGTATTGGTATGTTGATTGTGGCTGCTGTGTAGGTTATGTAAATTAAACCTTTCTATTTGAAGTTATCTCTGACTAACACGAAGTACTTATCAAAGGCTTATTTGGTATTATCTAATGAGATTGTTTGGCACAAAGCAGACTTTCCTTTTGTTCCCTTATTTTAAATTACCAAATTAGACTATTTTTCTAGGAATGCAGAATTCCGTATGTTAGTATACAGTTTTGAGACAGGGTGTCAAGCTTCCCTGACATCCAAATTGGATCTATTTATATTTCAGCCTTCCCCATTAAAATGTCTTAATGAGATCTGTGTATTGTAGCTGAGCGGGAGTGCAATGAAAAAGTGATAGGAAATCTTACGTACTAAAAATACCACAAAACGTATTATTTGAGTATTTGACTTTAGAAACCACTGTGCTGCACACTACCCCTCAAGCGGGTGACACAATTGAAATGTATCATATTTTATTATATTAATTTGCCTTTAATTGTACCAAATAACCAATGTGGTTGTTTCAACGCGCCAAGCAGTAAGTGGTCAAGATATCAGAGTGAGACATGTCAGAAAGTCATACAAAAGAAAGTTAGCAAAAATATACACTTTAAAAATACCGTCATAACAGAAAACGTATCAAAACAATAGTGAACCGTGAACAAGGGTTGTACAACAAAGAGTTGTAAGATACTGAATTGTATGCTTTAATAATCTTGCTGCTGCTTCTATCACTGTATGTTCAATGTTGATTTCGGAATTGGATAGTGTTTTGTGTACAACGTATTACATTTTAAAATCGCAAAGTGTTCCTGTGCAATGTCATTTATTCATGTTGAATTGGATTGTTGTGTTACCTACTTACATGCTAAATACATTTCGATATGGAGTTTACATTATTGGTCCTAATATTTCACGTTGTTGTAATTTCAGGCACCTTTCTTTTATTGTCTAAAGTGCGGACCTAGCTTGAGAGCAGGGGAACGCTGTAAAGAGTGTGGGTAGCCGGCATTTGGCCTGACATCTTTTAATAGAAGTGCAGTACTGCGAGCTCTCATTATGTGCATCCATTGGAATCAGTCCTTGGTCAAGTGTTGTTGAAAGAGCCATTTTTTGAGAAATTTGTGAATTTTGAGAATTATAGAGGCATTCCGAGCTGACACCGGGATCGAGTTCCAGAGGGTGGGTGAATGACAAGAGAATTATTGATTGTGGGTCCTCTCTTTGTGGATGAGTTGTGATTCAAGCTGTTGGTCGATTTGCTGCACGAGGAGCGTGTAAACCCAGATATGTGGAGCATAGCCACCAGGTATTCTAGTGTGCTACTCGTGACATTTTGTAAATGATACACACAGTCTTGAACTTGAACAGTATCCTGGCTTGGAGTGGAAGCCAATGTAGTTCATATAGAATGGGGTAATTCAGTGAAATTTCTGTGCTTGCATAATAAGATGTGCTGCAGCATGGTGGACTGCGTTTAGGGGAGCCAAGTGAGCAGATGTGAGCCCTGTCAAGAAAGCATTTCCCCCATCAATGGAATTCATCTCGGATGGGTTCAGTTTGAGGTATCCAGTCGACATCCAGGACTGGATGATGGCTAGCTAATCACGGAGACAAATGATGTTCTGCGTGCTATTTACTGTCATGTACAAGTATGTAAAGTTTGCGTATTGGTAGATGGCTATTTTGGGATCTTTGAGGAGAGTGCTGTGAGAAACAAAAAGGTGTCTCACTTACTAATCTCTTGGGATCTCTCTCTCTCTCAGGTGGCTAGGACACAGCCATTGCCTTTGGATCCAGACCCTGGGGGTGGACCAAAGTGGGACGATCACCTGGGTGTGGGTTCCTCAGGGAGTGGGGATGAAGCGACTGATGGCAAGATGTGGTATTCCACCTTTTCCCATATCCATGACCCCTCCTATTTCGTAGGATTCTCTGACAGAGTTGGGGAGGCGAAGCCAAGCTTGTGGTATTAACCTTGACTCATGAATCAAAAGGTAAAGACAAAAGAGGAATTCACACATCTGGTGAGTTGGCAAGCGACATGAAGGACAAGGGTGTGGTAAGGGTGAAGGGGCCCCTGAGGGACCCTCGGATGTGGAAACATGGCACAATCACCACACACGAACTGATATGCTAGACACGAGGTTGTATCCCCAACAACTAGGGTTCATTGCAAAACAAATAGTCTCAGTTGGCCAAATGGTCCCACGCCCCGTGACGTGTGTCTAACAGACCTCGGGGGACGCAAGAGAGCGAAAATCGTACATCAGTTACATATATACAAAATGAGCATTTGACAATTAGTAATGACACATTTGACACATTCGATGCCGCCCCTAATTCATTCCCTTTGAAGTGGAGGCGATGATCGACCATTGTGACGAATATGACACTTTAGATCACCATATTTAGTAACAGTTTGCAATCTCAAATTTACATACACTATTCTTTATTTGTGAGAACACAGCGCTTCTGTTTTCATGGACAAGCTCGCGTAGGGGGACTGGAACATTCCAGGCCTCACTAGCTCCTGTTTTCGATTCACGCTCTAGAGATCAGCTTGCTCTCTGGGGCCTCACAGTGCTCAGAAGGGGGACCGTAAAGAGGAACATAATTCAAACCCTTTAATATTAGTTTCGTCCATTGCTATTCTTTTAAAGAGACTCACTGACATCCGTGCACTTATTAAGATGCCTTGCTCCTTGCCTTCAAGGATATGTGTGGGAGGGTACCGGGCATTTCTTTCTGGCTCTCCAACGTAATGTTTCAAAATGTCTTTAGTAACCTTGGACCATTGAAGAGGAATAATATCTTCAGCAAAGCAGTTTTACTTGAGGCAAAGAAGCAGCGTTAGAGAGAACAGAGAGAGAAAACAAAATGGCATTTCTGGTTGTCTTAAAATGGCTGCACTCTAGTTAAGCTAGTAACTATATAATGACTAATGAGCATATATTCTTAACACTTTAAATGAGGGGGTTGGTCTTCGGCCAACCAATTATCCCGCATTGCCTTCTGTTCGAGGGGTGTCTAATTTTCTAGACTGACATTGAAAGATTGAAGTTGCAAAAGTTTATCTCACATTTGAAGGCTGCACACATGTGGATGAAACGCAAAGAAAGGCAGACCTGTGGTGAACATTAAATTACTGATAACTGTTAAGCTAGTGATATAGAGTAGCAATGTGGTCCGGCGGAAGGAAGAAGCCCACTCAAACGTCTCTCCGAAAGGTGAAATATTTTATTAAAAGCAACAAAGTGAATGAACTTTAAAGAGCGCGATGATCACAATTGAGCCTGGCAAAAGGGGAAGTAGAGAGTAAATATTGAACTCTTGTGCTTATGAGATAGAACTCCATAGACCAAGAAACACTGGGACAAACAACACACGTGTGCGAGTTGAGGGGAAAGTCAAAGTTTTCCTGCAGAGATCTTTAGTAAAAGCCTTGCACATTCGAAAGTCTTTGACATCAAGGTCTGAGCCCGGCTGAGAGAGACAAGAAGTGCAGTGTGATATGTTAGGGGAGGGGAACCCCTAACAAGGGTGAATAAAGCTGTGGGAAGGGATACCCCACAAGTGCTGTGAGGTCCGAGCTAGACTGAGGGATCTCTACGTGAACTTTTTACTTTGAAAGGTCCAAGCCCGATCGAGGGAGGCCTACTTGGGCCTTGAACATTTGGTTAACACTGGAAAAGTGCCTTGTAATGTGGAAGGCCAGGCGAGCCTCCATCCACGTTTTGAAATGCTTTGTTTTGAGAACCTGATCCATAGTGTGTCATCCTGTCTATGGGGACCACCTTCTTCTGGGCTGTCCAACATGGGGAGGAGAGCTGACTCAGCCATTTTGATTCTTTGTATTTTTCCACTGATTTCCTTTGCATACATATTCCCCTTACACAATTTTTGTTTAAGAGGTAGGACAGGCGTTAGGTTTTGTAGTTTTAGCAATTTTGATTTGATAGATAGACAAAGACTGTGTTTTCTTTATTAGTTGATGGTAGAGACTACTCCCATCTTAGCTATAGGGCAAAGTAGGAGTTTTTTTGCAAACCCTGAGACTTCAATAAATGTCTTACAAACTGTACCTTTTGTGTCAGTGTCATACTTGTGATACCATGCCTCCCTTACAGTGTCCAGAGGCTCCTTGTAAAGGTTAAAAAGGTTTGGTGAGAGGATTCCGCCTTGCAGGATTCCTGGAGTTGGTTAGAACACAGCATGTTTATTGTGACAGATTGGTGTCTGCCTGAGAGTTAAGAGGTATACCAATTCAGGACAGTGCCAGAGAATCCCATCCTGCCAGGAGGGAGACCAGGATGCATTGGTTGATGGTGTTGAATGCAGTCTAGAGGTAAAGGAGGACAAGGAGGCATGAGTTGCCTGTATTCAGATTTGGAAAGCATCATCCACCACCTGGATGGTGGCCTTCTCGATTCTACACTTTGTGCGGACCCACCACTGATATTCATTTAGGAGGCTGAGTTGTCCGATGTTGGTGAGTAGTTTGTAGCAACTAATTTACTCAAGATTTTACCAATAAATGTGAGATTCATAATGGGCCTTTAGCTAGCCAGGTGTCTGGGTCTAGGGCTGTTTGTTTCAAAAGAGGTGATATGAGACCAGTCTTGAGGGTGTAAGGTAATGATCCTTCTGCAAGAGAGTCATTGATGATGCTGAGGAGCACTTTGAGTGCCAAGCCCTTCAATTGTTTAATGATGGAGGTGGAATTATATCTTCAGAGTAAGAAGTAGGTTTGAGGGAGGCAATCATTTTGTGGAGATACAGGGGAAAGAGCAGATAGAATTCGGTCCAGAGGCACAGTGTGCATGCCTAGGTGCAGGGTATGCTAATGCTCTGAGATGTTGATTGGATGGCCTCTCAGATTTTGTCTATTTTTTTCAGTTAAAAATGTGTTGATTCTGTCACATTTTGATGGTTCCTTGGGGGCGGGTGATAGTTTGGTACAATGCTTTACTGCTTTGAATATGGCTTTGCTCCTGTTAGAGGCTGCCACTATGGTGGTGGAGCAGTAAGCAGCTTTGGCCTCGTTAATCAGAATCCTACAGTTTGACATAGAGATTTGAGGTTGGTGAGGTCTCCTGAGTTATGGTTTTTGCGCCACCATGTCGTTAGAGCTCTGATTGAGTGCTTGTTGGAAGCTAGCTTGGGGTACACATGAGCCACATGGTTTGATCTTAACCCAGCTGGATTTTAGGGGACATGAATGTCCAGCAGTTTCATAGCAGAGTTGCTGAATAATTCCAGGAGGCTTGAGGCATTCCCTGGGGTGGAGAAGTCTGCAAAGTTTGCTTCTAGCTCATTGACTGCAAATGTTTTGAAAGAGCAACGTTGAGATAGGGAGTGTTTAGCCTGATTTTGTGAGCCATAGTCAACTGGGTGACTGATAATGGGATGGCGGCATGGTCAGACCAGTCAAGTGGGATCGGGTCTCCACAGGTGATTCAGTGGGATGATGTGAAGACTAGATTGTTGCCTTTGTTGTGCGTGGGGGAGAGCACGATGTGCTTTACGGTCCACAGAAGTCAGTGTGAAAAACATGCTTTGAGTGTGGTTGTCAGTCTGCCACTCAGGGACGTTAACATCACAGAGAAAGACATTATTTCAATGTGCTAATTTGGCCGAGGAGAGTAAGTCAGAGATGTCTCCATTGAAAGAGTCACTCAAGTGATGTTGTCTGTAAGGAGATGGAATGTGATGGATTGCTTGTGCGACAGAGGGAACTGGCAGGCAGGTGATTCAAATGGACTTGTTCTGGGAGATGGGATGATTGCCACTCTACCTCCTGCCCTTCCTGGCCGGTCTGCATGTTTGAGGCAGTAACCTTGGGGAAGGAGGACGTTGACAGCATGTGGGGAAGATGTGGTGAAGCATGTTTCAGTGATGAACGGAGCATCAACGTTGGAGTACAAGATGAGGTCAATGATCTCTGCAGTGTGAGAGACTGCTGAGCGAGTATTGATCAACATGAGAGAGCATGTGCATGTGGTCTGTGGGTGTTGGATGGGGGCAAGGGCAATATTATTGAAGTTTGCCAGTGTAGCTTGCCCGAGCTGTCTAGGGCATTTGGCCATTCAAACCTTAGTGAGAGTGGGGATGGCTGTGGAGCGAGGAGACACATGGTGACATATTTTGGTGAGTAGTAGTAGTAGCAATTATTTGGTATGTGAAATGCAGGATAGTGATAGTAAGTCTGGCCCTTTGGCAGCTTTGGTAAGATCAATGACACACTACTCTGGGAGCATAGTGAAAGGACAGCTTCACAGCTAAAATATTTGCTGGTAATAATGCATGGGATTAAGCTAACCAATTGCGTGAGGTGCTGGGCTCTGCATCCATTTGGATGTGCATCTTTGAAGACATTGTGAGTGTCAAGGGCAAGCAGAAGGTGGGCAGTGGGTGATGCCACAGTGTGAGCATTGTGCAATGGTGAAGATGGCCTGTGAGAGGTGATAATGCAGGTGAGAGGGAAGGGGTTTTGTTTATGGGTAGGTGGTTGGAACAAGGGGAAGATAGCACAAGGTGGAGTTTGTTATGGGCATCCTGTCAATGATGCTAAGTTCCATTACAACTGGCAGACTGTGTAGCCCAATATTCCATTGCAGGGGGTTCCTGTGTCATGTGGGATTCTAATATTTAGTTTGAAAACAGCTCAATATCTGTGACTTCTCTTCTTTTGGAAGTTTTGAGTGTTTTAAACCACAAGTTGATGGTAAGGCATATGAATGTGACCGGACGTAACTTCTCAAAGTTATGGAAATGCTTTCCTTAACATGACTATTTAATAAACTTTAATCTCATTACATATGTAGGTCATACGAATATTTTACTACTCTAGGTCCTTGTAATTGAAGACGTTACATACAGGTTGTTTTCTTGACTGAAGTCCATGCCCACCCATTGGAATTAGGAATGACTGTTAAACCTGGGTTTTGTGCAATTTAGAATGCCTTGCCACTATAAAGCCAAAACATGTACATAAACCACAGATTTCTAAATTATTCAACCCTGGGTTGAAACCTATGACACAGGAAAATAGGGCATTTGAATGCCACTGATGTTCCTCCTATGATTAGCAGGCAAAATACATATATAATAGCCAAAACTCCTTCACGGCAAATATATCTTTCTCCTCTCTTCTCTCATACTATACCCCCCTCTCACTCCCTTCGTTCTGCAGATCTCTTCTTACTTCCCACAACCCCACCACATTGCGCCTCCTCTCATTTCCGCTCCTTTCAGCTCCTTGCCCCCCTACATAGTAACTCCCTTCCTTTCACTATCTGCTCCACTTCCACCTATTCCTCCTTGAAAGCACTCCTTCTACACTCCCCTCCCTGACACCTTTTCTCTCTCCTTCCGATACCCTCATCCTCGTCCCTCTATCTTCCCTGTCTCCCCATGATCTCCATCCTCCCTCCTAACTCCCACCACTCCCTACGCGATCTCCCTTTTTTCGTCCCCTCCCCTCCATTCTTCTTCCTCCTCAAATGCAAATTGTTCCACATGCTGTTTTTCTGCTTTGTCTCATATATACAGTTATTGCTTCTATGTTATATGTTTAATGTTCCGGTGTTGTTAAACCCTAAAGCGCTTTGGATTAAAGCGCTATATAAACAATAAAATACAAATACAAATGTGGTGTGTAATGTGGTGTGTAATACAAGTATCCCTATAGTTTGGTGCGAAGTTGTTATTAATTCAATGTATCTTTCCATCCTCATATTCAATGACACCTATCTTCCTGTCTATGCAGGACTCTGTAGTAAGATTTCCCTCTTCTTCTTTACATAGATCACAATTTAGGATGTTATTAAACAATAATCCGCTTCCTCCACTGAACATAGTTTATCTGGCAGTGCATTCTTCTGTACTCTATGAATGTACCTCAGCAACGGTATATGATTTTATCACACTGGTGATTAAACTGGTAATGAAGTCGGGATTTTCTCTTGACCCACAACCAATTAAGATTTTGCAGGGAACATATATATCTTTGCCCTGGCATTGCCTTATATAAATGATACATGTTGGCACTTTTAAGACAGGTTGTTTTCCCCTGACATTTGTGCAAGCTATGGTTAATACTCTTCTGAGCAATCTGACTCTTGATCCATCAGATGTATACATCTTGTGTCCCAGCTCCTTAGTACCCTTCGAAACTATATTGGTGGGAAAAGTAGCATTGCAAACCTATAGGCTTTTATATAATCTCTACTGTCTTAGATGACCAACAGGCCTGCTGCTTCCACCTTTCTAGATGGACAGAATAGATTATTGTGTTGTTTTAGGTGATCTTAGATGGCTGGTTGATGTGGGAGGAGTGGAAGCTTTGCTCCTTCTTGATCTGTCGGCATCGTTTGACATGGTCAACCACAGATCTTTGAAGTACCCACTTAGTCTGGAAAGTATCTATTATATAACCTTAAGCTGGCTAGATGCCTTCCTTTCTGCAGGCTACCAACATTGGTCACTGTGTCTCTGCAACGGTCCCCGTAATATTCCCTGTGGGATGCATCATGGTTCTCTAAATTACTGACCCTGTTCAACATTAACCTCCAACATTTGATAAAACTGATTCTAGATCATGTTGTGTGTGATATAGCGGTGCTGATTATGTGCAAATATTAGTGCACAGGAAATTATCTCTACCATGCACAGTCCTCACGTCCGGTCGCCTGTTGATCATTAGATGAGTCAACAGATTTTTCAACCTTAATGTCATCAAGAGGGCAGTGCTCTTAGCCAACAGGTCCTGTCAATGCTGGGCTTATGTTTATTTGTGCTTTTTCAATGTGGCTCTTCTTTCAGCCTCCATCTTGCATCAAGATTCTAGGCTATAAGTAGCATAGAGCTTTATCACTTGCCCCTCAAGTGAATGCAAATGTCAGTTCCTGCTTCTTTGATCTTAAGATTCTTCAAAAGATTTTACTTGACTTGCCTTTGGAGTCCTGGATGCCCTTAGTCACAGCAATTATCTCCACAAGATTAGTCTATGGACACGCTGTATTTCTAAGACTCTCAGTTTACCATATGCAACATTTACAAATAGTCCAGAAAGATGTAGCAAGACTCATTTCATTGCTTTTGTTTCAGGGAGACATTCTCACCAGTACTATGAAAAATACATGGCTTATCCTATGACATTGGGCCTCATTACGAGGTTGGAGGTAGCAAATAACAGGTGGGCAATTACCAGGCTATTCTGGCCCAGCCGGACCCGGTAAATGCCCTTTCGCGGGTGCCGGGCCCAGTACATCCCCATTCCCATTTGAGCCCTACGGGCTCAAATGGAAATGGGGAGGGCGGTAGCACCGGTACCGTTAACAATGGTACCAGTTCTACCATCATGTTCTGCTTGAGGGTGCCGGAACGGCCACCAAGTCAGATCTGGTGGCTGCAAGGGCACCCGCGAGCAGAACTCCTAGTATTGTGGTACGGTAGCAATGGTGCCGATAGCAATGCCGGTACCATTGTTGCCTTACCGCCATACTTGTAATGAGGCCCATTGAGTCCTGTTCAAGATTTGCTGTATTATGCACAAGGTCTTTTGCAGTATTAGTTCTCCATTTATTCTAAGGGCTTCATTACACGGATGGCGGTAAGGGTTTACCGGTACCGGTAAGGGCACCGGTACCGGTAAACCCTTACCGCCTTACTACGAGGTCCCTTTGCGGGTAGGTACATTAATGCCTGCTGTTTAGTAGGCGTTAAAAACCAACCCGCAAAGGGACCAGGGTGCTAATTACGGTACCACAATTTGCGGCAACGTAATTAGCGCCTTCCCCATTCCCATTATGCCCTATGGGGCAAAAATGGGAATGGGGAAGTGGAATGGGGGAAGGGGGAATTACCGCCCTGCCAACCTTGGACTAGGGCGGTAATTCCCCTTTCCACCAAGGCGGTGCTGGTATTTAACCGGCATGGACCAAGGTGCTAATAGCACCTTGGTCCTCCGCCTACCATGTAATGAGGCCCTAAATCTTATTGAATAGTAATTTTTTATGCAGAACCTGTGCTCTGGCAAAAGCTTTCTCCTGCAAACTCCACAATACTGGAAGACAACATTGGGTGGTAGTCCATTCTCTGTGGAAGCTCCACATCTCAGGAATGCATTACCTAAGTTTCAGTTTCTTGAGCTCATAAAAGTCCACTTTTGCTTCTGAAAATCCTTGAAAACCTGTCTATTCTCTAACATCTCATTGTCTGACACTTCCTTTTGATCTGGAGCATTTCCAATGAAATGCTAAGATCCTTTAGAGTATGTATATGCTCTTTGAAACTCACAGATCAATTCAGTCAAGGATTACAGATCATAGCTGATGGAGTCGGCAGAGTGAAGTTGAATGTGTACATGGCCCAGATGCAACACTACATGCTGCTGGCTTTAAATGTGATGTTGGTGGCCCTGCATTAGTAGTGTAAGTGGAGAAATCTGTGGGAGTTGCTGGATGACACATATAGACAAAGGCAGCCAGGAGTGTCAAAGTACCTGTTTTGAAGCAGGCACATTATTAATCAACATCATATACATACATGAATGGCGTAGTTGAGCAGCTGGGGGCCAGTTAAGTTGAGAAGTGTAGGTGCATGCCACAAAGACAAGAGAGTATATGTCACTGGTTGAGGAGATAATCAGACTCTATTTCGAAATAAAAGAAAACAAAAATATATAGCCCTAATGATACTAGAGAATGGCTGTACATTTTATATAAAACCAAGAGAAAACATGTTGACACATAAATGATTAATCTTCAGATATAAGAGAAGAAATCAACTTCTTGATGAGATCGAATCCTCAGGGATCCTTCGAGAAGAATACAGTTTGCCTCTTTTAAGAAATGCTTGAATTTTATAAATGATCAAAAAAGTAAAAGAGTGAAAGCATGTGCAATTTACTGGAAGCACAAGCACAATGAAGAAAGGGCTGGAAATTTACACATTTGTTTAAAAAAAAAGTGTTATTTGATTTAATTGAATCACAATTTTACAAACTTTCTCCAATTTTCCAATTTTAAATTCCATTGATCATCATCAAATTTATTTACATAAAGTCAACAAATCCAAACGTTGTTCTTTGATCTTTTACCCAACATCTGAGTTCCATTGGGATTTCTTATTATGTCCTCTTTTGTCATGAAGATTGTAACCCTCCACGCAGGAGTATCCTATTTTGGAATGAGAACACAGCTATCACCATTGGTGTCCTTTCTCCGTTTATCAAGGCAGACCACCAATCTTCTACAGTGTAGGATGGAAACTTTGAGAAATGGCATGCCAGGAAGAGTTCTCTATCTTTTACAAAACTTTGGCAATCTAGAAGTAGATGTTTCAAGTTTTCGACTTTGCTAGGCTCGGCAATGATTTTCTTTTTTCCAGGATCTCGTTGGTTCGGAGAAGATTTAATCTTTTCCTTGGGAAAGTTTCCCGGTCGGGTCACTTGGGAATTTCACCAGATTCATTTTTTTTGCCGAATGTTGAGAGGTTTGACATTAGATCATAAGACAGGGCAGGTTCCTGAGTCTGGATCCAGTCATGCTCACCCAATTTCTTTTTCACTCTTATCGGGTTTACACAGAGATCTTCTTCCAAACATCCAATTTCTGCCAGTTTCTCCTTGTTTTTTTCTGCCCAACAGTTCAAAAATGTACTTGCACCCCCCTTTTAACTCTTCATTTATGATTTTCAAAATGTTTGGGCGCTTAGGTAAAACGATGTTAATGAGAAGGGCTAATCTGTTCCAGTCAATTACAGCTTGTAGTGACAGCAGTCCCAAGTCCCTTTGTATTGTGGAAATAGGAGTCAAATTAGGCAGGCGCAACACCCATCTCCAGAATATGCCCTTGAGTTTGGGCCATAATGTTGATGGTATCTCTGGCAAGGCCTCAGTTCCATAAGTAACAGCAGGTACTACCTTCTCCTTGTTGAAATTCAGGACTGGTAATGTGCCATACTTCTAGTCCATAACACTAGTCTGGATTGCCAAAACCTTTGTTTTCTCTCATAGGGAAACCTGTGTCGCAACCTCCACTGAGATATTGCATAGCATCACTCCTAGGTATTTTTAATGTTTGACCTGCTCAATTTTAGAATCATCTAAGTACCATTGTAAATTCTCTATTTCTTTTTTCACTTTCTCGAAGCACACGATTTTTCCTTGTTTATTTCCAAGTTCTTTTTTTTAATGTATTTCTGAAGTGCTTCGAGTTGACGCTGGAGAACCACAGCAGTTTGATCTATTAAGATTCAGTGATCCATGTATAAGAGATGCGCCATCATACTCCTCCTAAGCTTGGAGGGAAAGATCTAACTAAAGACTCAGACTCCTTAAGGTCTGAGAGGTAGAATAGAGCAGGCGGAAGGCGGCATCCTTGCTTAACGCCTCCTGCTTATGTATTTCGGATGACAATGTTCCTGCACAGTTCAAGTGCACTCAAATCGATGTACTAGAGTGGAGAGCGATTATAAGGTCCACAATTGACCTTGGGCATTCTTAATGGTACAGCTTTTCCCATATATCTTCTCGGTCAACCTGGTCAAATGCCTGAACGAGGTCTACGAAGACCATAAAAATTATCGGTTTGCCTTCCACAACCCTCCCTTTTAGAATATCATGAATCTCATGTGGTAATCCCATGGAATGTTACTAGGCCCAGTTTGTTGGCATGATAGGGTACACATTTTTAGGTAGAGAGATGAAAAATGCTCTACTCAAGTATTTTCTGAGATGTTATTTTGTTGGGCGTTGCTCTTGTTTTGTCCAGTTTTCTTTTACCAAAGACCAAAAGTGTTTAGATTTGTTCCCACTAATAGCTTGCAGCATTTCTTCCGAATCATTCTGATATCATTTCAGTCGGTAACTGGTAAGACAAGTTCTATGTTTCTTCATGGCGATCTTTGCCTTTTCTGCATCCTGAAGGTCTTTGTCTTACTGGCAGGTATTTTCTCCTAATTTCTTTTTTTTTCTACCAACAGCAGAGAAAAAGTATGGATTTTCTGGGCATGGTCTTTATTTGGTCCCTTTTTCTGTATTCAATGACATTGTAGGTGGGGCTGTAGTCAACTGCAGGGTACTCAGAAATCTTGCTGCTAGTTTCTATCTTAATTGCATAGCTTGATGTTCCACAGCAAATTAACTTAATCTTAGTCTGGTACTTCCATGGCATTCTTCAACTGATAGTGAAATTTGATGTTTGCTTTTTGCTATCGCCACGGACCATGTCACACATAGCAGGTTATGATCAGTATTTTTGGATCGGATCACCTTGAATAAAGTTGTTAAATGGAAGAGGTCTCTTGGCACAAAGGAGTAGTCAATGTCTGCACATTGGCTTCCCCTTTCCCATGCACAAATTCCCTGCGACCCCCATCGGCCTACTCTGTTAAATTGTGGAAATCCCGGGAGTTTGTGAGAGCCTTCCATAGTATACCGCTCTCACTTCTTGCGCCCATCATATCTTCTTTGGTATTTTTCACCATTTCTACGCTGATGACACCCAGCTTTTCCTATCCATCTCTTCCTTCACTCCTGACCTCCACCTTAATCTCTCCTCTTGTCTTACTGCTATTAAAAGCTGGATGCCATCCCACTTTCTCTCTCTCAACTCTGATAAGACTGAAGTCCTATTATTTCCCTCCAACACTCTTCCCCCTCCAACTCCCCCTCCTTTCATTCACTTCCCCCTTCTAATCTTCCCATTTCTGCCCACGCTCACAATCTAGGCCTCCACCTCGACTCCTCTCTCTCCTTTACCAACCTTATTTCTCTTACCTCTCGTGCCTGTCGCTACCGCCTCTTCAACATTCGTAAACTCTGTTCCTCCCTCACCTTCCATGCAACTAAACTCTTAATTTCCTCCCTTATGTTCTCTCAACTTTTCTATTGCTCTTCCCTCCTCTTTGGACTCCCCGTCTCTCATCTCACTCCCCTTAAATACCTCTTGCACTCCACCATCCGTACCCTCTGTCTTCTTGCCCCTCACGTCTCAATTTCCTCTTCGCTCTCTTACCTTGGCTGGCTTCCCTTTCACTCCCAACTTAAATCGCACTTCCTCTGTCTCGTCTTTAAATCTCTTCATGATCTCGCTCCCCCCTATCTTTCCCCTCTCCTCTCGTTCTACACTCCATCCCGCTCCCTCCGTTCAGCGGATCTCTTCTGGCTTACTGTTTCTCCCGCCCCGTGTGCCTCTTCTCGTTTCCGCTCCTTTCAACTCCCTGCCCCCCTACTCTGGAGACTCCTCTCTATCCACTCCATTACCTCCTACTCCTCCTTCCATGCCTCCTTAAAATCTCTTCTCCTTTCCCCAACCTGATTGTCTTCTTCACTCCCCTTTCAGTTCTCCCTCACCTTCCTCTCACACTTCCCTTGCTCATTTGAAATTCCATCTTATTCCATCTCCTCCCTCATATCCCCCTCTCTCCTCCACCATCCATCACCGTTCTTTATCCTAGAAAGATTGTTCTACTTACTGTTTTTTAAAGGCTTTTCTCATGTTTGCAAATATGTGTCTGGTTTATATATGCTATGTATTCTTGTTGTTATATTGTAAAGCACTTTGGCGTAAAGTGCTATATAAACTTAATAAATACAAATACAAATACTTATCTTACTGTATGGTGTTTGGACGCAACTCAAATTCAAGTCTCTGCACACTATAATGTAATTTGTGCTCTGGATGGTGTATGTGTCTTCGATGAGTTTAGAGACCATGTCCAGGAAGCTTTTGTAGCAAGGTGCTCACACACACTGTTAGCAGGAAACAACAGTGAAACCAGACCAACGTCTTTCTGGTATGCTCTGGTATGCTGACTGCAGAACTCAGCTGTCAAACTCTGCGGCCGTTCCGTGGCTGAACTGAGCTTTTGTAGCAAGGTCCTCCCACACACTTTTAGCAGGAAACAACAGTTAAAACAGACCAACATCTCTTTGGTATGCTCTGGTATGCTAATTTCAGAACTCAGATGCCGAACTCCGTACAAATTAACAACAGATACATATGAAAGGAGAAGAAGGCAGAAGATGGGCCTCTTAATAGTGTATCATTTGTGTCTAAAATTGTCACCAATAATGCCAACATAGTGAAGCACCTAGAAATATACCAGCAGTAAATCAACACATGCAAGGATTTCAAAGACACGTAGCCCACAGACGAAATTTCCATTGCATGTGTGTGCTTAAGCAATATGTTTTTTAGAATGATATCTGACATAGCTAGAACACCTCAGGCTAAGTATTCAAAGAACACATCAGATGAGATGTCTTCATGCATTACTTACGAACAGTAATAATCTAAATATATGGAAAATACTAACTTCTTCAAGAAATCAATTCATGCAGTGGTTTTCCTTAACTTCTCAATTCCTTGAGCATACTTTTTGGAGAATGTTCTTTCCTCGAGCTATTATGTATCCAGAAATGTATTTTTGAAAAATAAAATGTATTCACTGGAAGGTGATTTCAATTCAATTGCCTGGTGTGTGGTAGACGTGCAAATAATCATTTCCTATAATAATACACCAGGCAATCTACAACATTAGAACATAGACACAGAATACACACAAACAAAACCATTTCTTGAGGTTCTCTAAATGCAGATCTTATGTGAAATCCTAGATATCTAGTGTTGTGAGATTTATGTGCAGGGTAATTAAATGATTAGGCTTCATGAAGAGGAATGGCAGAGCTAGCCATAAGCATACCTGACCTGTGAAACATTAGCACTCATTGACGATCAGTGAAAAGAAAAGGAAGGTATGCAAGTCAGGGTGCTAAGAATGTAGACAAAATAATACTGGTTGTCTTATAGGGGAGAAATTATCACAACAGAAAATGCATATTTGCACATTTCAATGGAGTAAGATTGGTTGAGTAAAACATGAGCAATGCATCTGAGAGGTTGACAAACGTAATAAAACAAGACATACTTCCAGATTTAACTAGAGGTGATGAACTGATGAACTGATACTTTGTGTAAAGAAAGGAGGTATTTCTATAAAACCCTGTTACCAGGTTACCAGGAAACCGACAGCTGCACTTGTAGATTCAATCCACTTAATTGTCACACCCAGCCTGATGTTTACGAGGTGTGAAAGTGGGAGAAAGTATGAGAAGTTCCAGGCTGCCATAGACACATGCTAAGGCAGGTCCTGCTACTCAACCACCAAAAGAAAAGAAAAAAATAAATGCTAATTTCCACTGCTGGCGAAGGCCTGTTACTAATGCAAGGCTTGGGGAAAATTGCCCCGACCCCATCCTTAGATGAGGTGTGAGGTCGCCAGGGGTAGCAGCTGGGACACTTGGTGAAGGAATGCCAAGGCAGTGTGGAAAAAATATATAGCACATTCTTTGAGGCCTCTCTTTTTGGTTAAATCTGCATGTGAAGTTTTCCTTTTTTTATTGTGCTACATTCGCAAAGGTGCAAATAGAGATAAGTGTTTGTGTGAATGGTCAGACAGACTGGATGCCCAGGATGCATAGCTTCTTATTTAGAGTCAGCTTGCTTGTTTTATGTTTCTGAGGTCTATCATTTTGTGCAAAAATGCTACACGTTTCGATGTTACTGTGGCCTAGACTCTTCCACATCCCTGCAAAATAGTTGGCATTATCATATTTTAATGTATAGTACTTCATGTCTGACTCCTCATTCCTCCTGCTTCTAAGCACTGTAAAAATAAGTGTTATTACTACGAAATGTAATACTACTTAATGTGTTAACCTGAAAAAGATGAAGTGAATGCTGAACACATGTCAGAGTTGAAATTTTAACTCACTGAGCTATCCAATTGCGACACAGCATGATGTTTAATCAATTATGCAGTTAAACAGAAACATGTATGAGGTTTTCTATCCACCACCCTCCCTAGTCCTTTTAAAACAAATCTAGTTCTAATATTACCTGGTTTACTAGTGGGCCATGCAGCTTATAAGCACTGTAATAATATGTGTTCTGTTCATAAGAAATGTAAGCCCCATAACCAATGCATTACCAAACGATGTGGTGTGAACATTTAAGCATTTAAGGAAAAATAGCTACTAACATATCTCAGTGGGTTAAGCGGTCGCTACAGGGCTTTATGTGTGTTCTGCAGGTCAGAGATTTGAGTCCTAGCCAGGCCTACTCAACCATATATGCTACTGACCATTTAGCTCAAACATTTATGGTTAATGGCATTTGTGGCCAGCGACATACATGACTACAATGCTGTTGTGTCTAAACGCATTGAGGAGTCATGGGTTCTCTTCATGGGTTCATGGGTTAAATTTCAGTTTGTTTGTTATGAGCTTTAGTTGATTTATGGACAATGGCTCTAATAAATTGGCATCATGATGAAAATATGTCTGTGATAAAAAGAAAAAAAAGAAAGTGTTCTTGCTTCCTTAATACAGTGGTTAGGTGACTATTCCTCTGATATTATTCCAGAACAGTTCTATGAGGCATTAACTGACGTCGGGTGTCATTACTGGACATTTAAGGATGTATTTGGCATATGAAAAGAGCAACTGGAAATATAAAGCTGTAACTTACTTATTTGATAATTTCTAGGCTGTAAGTCTATAACAGACATGAGATGGAAGTTTCCTCACTGGCTATAATAGCCATATTGTATTATGGCAGCACCTCAAATGTGGGGCTTCACTTGGCGCATGATTACTAGTCTTGACATCTGCAGAAACAATTGGTATGGGCTGGCAATACATTATCATACGAGGCTGTAGTTGTATATGCATGGGGCAGTGTCTCTGGACAATTTTGGTTCTACTCAGTCTACCACTATCAAACATAAACCCCTGCAGGGCATTGGAAGGCAGTATCCTTGTTAAAATGTGGTTGATATTTAAACATGTCATATGTCTGCTTTACTACCGGTTTGGTATTTAATGAAATGGAAGCTTAGCTGATAACATTGAAGTTACATTTCATGTTATGTTATTTTTATGTGATGCAATCTAGGGCAAAGGTCATATAACATCATTTCTGGTGATGTCATCAGGTGTGTGATGTCACTTTAATGATTCAGTCCTAGAATATCTTCTTGTTTGCATATTTGTTTTCATTCATTTGAGGCTGCATGCTCCATTAGTGCAGTATGGCTGGTCTGCAGCATATATTCACCTGGACAAAATGAGAATAAACATGTGGTGATACTTACCAAAAACAAACTCATAGTGATTGTGTGTATAACACTGAAAAGCATACAGTACAGCCTGAAGTTTCATTCCCAGCCGTTAAATATGCAGGCACCGGGAAGTGATGGTGAAATGTTGCTAATTATGTTTCAGTCGTGAAAAATGATATGCACTTAGCAGAAAAGGTTTCATCCTGATTGTGCTGTCGACCTTTTCTTTTGATGTCAATCCAAGGAATGAAGAGGCAGTGTAGAATGTATGCCGGGCTGGATTCCACATTTTTACACAGAGCTTCATAAAAGGATTACAGGTGTAACATTCAATGCACGATTTGGCATGCTTTGTCCTTGGCATACCGCGCGTATCCTGGGATAATATGTCTGCTGTAGTGAAGGAATAGCAAATGCTGCCATGGCAACTTAATGTGGCCTTCTTTGAACACCACGTAGGAAACACACGATTCACGACAGTGCTTATGTAAGCTGTAGTTTTCATTGAAATAAGCTGGGTGATGCCTGGGAAGCAGTTTTTGATCAATGCTTGGTATAAGAGAGTACTCAATTTGAGAATGTTTAGCTGCTCTTCAAAGGCCCTCATTCTGAATGCGGTTGAAATAGACATTGTCCCACATTTACCCTATTCTGGTGATGAATCACAGCAGAAGCTTTCATTGTGAGTTTTACTTTCATTTTTTCCCCATAGATCTCTGCATGTGGTAATAACCATCTCTCCATGGTGCCATTTTGACAGAATGTCATCTGGCACGTGTGTGAAAGCACTAGCTTTCTTGATTTTTTAAATTTTAAAATGATGTGGGTAATTTTGTTTCTTAAAGTGAGCCCTGCTAATCAGAGCCCCCTTTTACTAAAAAAATACAGGCCAAATGCATAGTGCATCCATGTACCCTTGCTGCACCACTGTCCTGACAACTGCAGAACCGACTCTTCATTGGCAAAGAGCAGGTTCAATGGTCATATGTACCGTAATTGCCGCCTTCCCCATTCCCATTGAGCCCTATGGGGCAAAAATGGGAATGGGGAAGGGCCATGGAGAAAGGGGGAATAACCGCCCCACCAACCTTGGAATGGGGTGGAAATTCCCCCTTTTTCCATGGCGGACTCCGGCATGGACCATGGTGCTAATAGCACCATGGTTTAGTGCTGGAGTCCTAATGAGGGCCATTGGGCCTCATTAGGACCCAGGCGGTAAGGGGTTTACGGCGGCGTAAACAGCGCCAACCCTTACCGCCTGATTCCGAGGTCCCTTAGCGCCATGGTGAGTTTAACGCCTGGCGCTAAGGGACCATGGAGTTAATTACGCCACCGTAATTTACGGTGGCGTAATTAACGCCTTCCCCACTCCCATTATGCCCTATGGGGCAAAAATGGGAATGGGGAAGGGTAAATGGGGATTGGGGACTTACCGCCCCGCCGACCTCGGAATGGGGTGGTAAGTCCGCCAACCACCATGGCGTAAACGTAGTTTACGCCATGGTGGTAAAGTCACGGCCCAGGCGGTAACTTACCACCTGGGTCGTAATGAGGCCCTTTATGTGTAAAGTGCATTTAAAGAATTGTTTGAAGATCAACCTGCCAGTACCAACACTAATTTTAGTGGCCTGAGCAATCCTTCCACTTTATGTCCTCCCTATCACACTCATTCGCCAGAATCACTGTTTTTTGAAAGAAAGGTACTTCGAGATGTACAGAAACTCGAAACTCAAGGGATGTCTAAAAACGGACTCAATTTGACTCAATCAGAAGTCACTATGTTTTGTGACCTGGGGATAAATGACAACATTGTCATTAGACAGGCTGACAAGGGAGGGGCCATCATCATTTTGAATAAAAAAGATTATATTGACGAATGCCACAGACTGTTAGCAGATAACAACAGCTATCATAAAATCGATCAAGATCCTAGCCCCGGCCTTGTCAAAATGATAAAGGAAAAAGTAGACAAAGCAGTAGAATTGCAATTAATCAGTAAACAGGAAGGGGATTACCTTACCAGGGAAACAGTGAGAATCTCTGTGTTCTACATTTTACCTAAACTACATAAAAACAAGGAGAAACCACCAGGCAGACCCATAGTATCTCGGGTGAACTCCATTCTGTCTAAATATGTAGACTTCTATCTGCGCCCTTTTGTAAACAAAATGAAAAGCTACATACAAGACACTAGAGGCGTCATAGTGAAGATTGAAGGGATGGCTTTTGATCCAACTAGTGATATTCTGATTTGCTTGGACATTCAATCATTATATACCAACATCCCTCAGAGAGCTACCTTAGAAGTGGTAGAAGAAACACTGCTGCAACGAGAAGACAATCACCCTGTAAGCAACGCCTTCATTTTATGGTGTGCTGAAACAGCCCTTACCAATCATTTTTTTCAATTTTTGGGACAATTCTACATGCAAGTATAAGGGACAGCCATAGGGGCAGCCATGGCTCCTAATTTAGCCAACTTGTACGTCGACATGGTAGAACAAACAGTGATTTATTTAGTGGTCAATCCATTCAGACCCCAGATAACACAGTGGTTGAGATACATTGACGATGTTTTCATGATATGGCATGGATCGATAGAAGAAGCAAACAACTTTCTGGGATGGTTGAACAATCAAAACAGATATTAGAAATTCACGGCCTCCATGAGTTCTATCGAGGTGAATTATTTGGATTTGACAATTTACCATAAAGATAATCAACTGTTGGTAAAACCTTTTCTGAAAAGCACTGATAGAAATGCCTTGATTCATTATGGGAGTCATCATGCTAAACATGCACGGGACAACTTACCCTTTGGTCAATTTTTGCGACTTAAACGCAATAGCAGCACCAGGTTGGATTATGAAAAGGGTGCCAATATACTGATTAACAAACTTACTGATAGAAGGTATCCAACGAAAATTGTTAAACAATCAGCCAAGCAAGCTTACAACAACCATCGAGAGGCTCTGTTTGAGAAGAAAAATAAAGACAAACTGGACAGTCCATAGGTGTTTGTGAATACTTTTAGTAATGTCTCCTACCAAGTTAAAAACATCATACATAGGAATTGGAAAAAGATCATGACCACCCCTCAACCGTTGGTGGCTTTCAAAAAGAGTACAAACATTTGCAATCTTTTTATGAAAAATGATATACAGAAAATGAGTAACACTGAGGCTAGACAACATACCCTATGGGGATTACCTAGAGTAATGGGACACCATCATTGTGGTGACTGTGTTATGTGCCCTCTAACTAAGAAGATGACTTGTGTGAATCTAGGTTTTAAAGTCAGACTGGCTTATGAAAAAACATACTAATTGCCAAACTGAGAATGTAATCTACATGATTAAATGTCCATGTGCATTGTTGTATATAGGAAAGACCAATACGAAGTGCAAGACGCGCATGATTGAACATATAGAGCTGTCTCAAAAATCATACTGACAAAGCCCCATTGGTTAAACACTACGATGAGAAGGGCCACTCCTTCATGGAATTTGAGTGGTGTACCCTGAAAAAAGTAAGAGGGAGAACTCAGGAAGAAATTAATAGAAAATTGATTAATTTGGAACAGAAACTAATTTTTCTAACCAATAGCCAATTGACGGGGCTAAACGAAAATATTGAGTGGCACAATATTAAATAAGATACTATCAGATCAAAACAGCCAATTGATCTCGAGTCCTGCACTTCCATTGCTGAACCTCATTATGTTAATAAGGGTCGTTACCAACAGAATGTATAGGATTTAGATCTTGTAAGTAACCTGGTGTAGTCAACACTCTGTGCATGTCAGAGGCAACGGATAGATTCATCTATCTGGATAATGGATGTATTGCATACTGTGGATACCATTCTGTTCTGTAGAATTATGATTTGGCTCCATGTAAACATAAGATATATGCATACTTTTTTCATCCCATTGGGGTACATTAATTATGACCAAAAAGGTTTTTCAGCCAGCTGTACTGTCTTCACCATTGTTCATTTTGAACTTGTGATATAAAAACTATCACTGTGTGATTAAAAAACCTGTAGCACTACCAAAAATGTGGGGCATCACACCTTGGGGAGTGCCTTTTTCGTATATTAAGAACGGGCGATGTGATGTATAATTTACTGCCATTAGTACCAAGAGAATATATACCTACAGAAAACTCTCCACCTGATTATTAGGTACCACTTGGCATGGCAGGTTTACTGAATTCAGACAACCTACTAGGTCAGATATGCATAGTATGTAAAAGGCTCTAAGGGGCTTTTTAAGACAAATTAGTGGTTTGCTATAGGGAATGAGCCTGCGTGGTGAGCCTTCACCTGTTTATGCGTCTCCTAGACTACAACGCTGCTACGACGCGCGCACTATCGTGACGTCATCACGTTACGTCATTCGTGATGATGTCATCGCTACACGCACGGCCGCGACAAGAATAGCGTTTTCTCGGCTTTTATACGATCGCATTTCAGAAACCTTCCTGAGTGCTGATCTTCAGGAGTTATTCTACAGACACACTGGTTCTGCTAAAAAGGTAAGCTTGACTCCTAGAAGGGAACTGAGGTCTTGCACCTTTAATTCAGTCGAGGGAATCCTAACTTAATCTAAGAGGGGTCTGTGTTTTGTTACAGACAGGGCATTGAAACTTGACCCATCCATTTAATGAAAAGTGGACAATTTATTTGGAAATTGGACCTGAAAATTGTGGCCCTGGCACTGCGAATACCCCCATTTTGTGTATTTGCGAACATTTCAGGACACCCCGAGTGTTCTTAGAACACATTCAACTCGCCACAGAACAATACAGACAGCGTCCCCAGAACACCCCCATTTTGTTTATTTACGAACATTTCAGGACACCCAAGTGTTCTTAGAGCGTCTTCAGGACACACCCTATGAACATTTCAGGACACCGTGAGAGTTCTTAGAACACTTCAGGACAACGCGTGTGTTCTTAGAACACACCCCCATTTTGTTTATGTACGAACATTTCAGGACAACGCGAGAGTTCCTAGAACACTTTCAATTTAACAACGAACAATATGGACAGCGTCCTCAGAACACCCCCATTTTGTTTATTTGCAAACATTTCAGGACACCCTGAGTGTTCTTAGAACACTTTCAACTTGCCATCAAACAATACGGACAGAGTCTTCAGGACACCCCCTGCGAACATTACAGGACAACGCAAGAGTTCTTAGAACACTTTCAACTTGACAATGAACAATACGGACAGCGTCATCAGAACACCCCCATTTTGTTTATTTCCGAACATTTCAGGACTCCCCGAGTGTTCTTAGAACACATTCAACTTGCCACAGAACAATACGGACAGCGTCCCCAGAACACCCCCATTTTGTTTATTTGCGAACATTTCAGGACACCCCGAGTGTTCTTAGAACACATTCAACCTGCCACAGAACAATACGGACAGAGTCCCCAGAACACCCCCATTTTGTTTATTTGCAAACATTTCAGGACACCGCAAGTGTTCTTAGAACAGTTTCAGCTTACTTGCGAACAAAACGGACACATATTGAGTCCTCAGAACACCCCCCATTCAGTTTATTTAGAACATTTCAGAACACCCGTGATGTCCGCAGACAAATCGAACACAAAAATAACGTCTACCACATAACAAAGCACAACATCTAACCTATCTCATACCCTTCCATCCTCCCCAAACACTCCTACACACCAACACACTCTACTAAATACACATTTAGAACAAACTTTCGCCGCGCTGTCCGCGGACGTCCGCAAATCCAAGATGGTGGGCGCTACCGAAAATCTGACGTGCTTCACGCTTAACACCCTCCAATCAGTGAACACATAGCATGTCCGCGGACATCACGCAAGCCGTTTGGCCAATCAGAACACTGTCCGTGGAGCGAACAGGGAAGTGTGTCCGAGGACCGAACACCGATATCACTAATTTTTTTTACCTACTTTTTGGTCATTTTAAAAATAAACTACTGGACAGATTTTCACCAAATTTGCAAAAGCAAGCTTTCGGGACCAAGCCGCTGTTCCTGGATCCAAATTTGGTGAAAATCCGTCCAGCGGTTTGGGCTGTAGGCGTGAGCAAAATATTTTTCCCATTCAGTCTATGGGAAAAAAAAAGTTTTGGGACCCCCCTATAACTTTGCCCCCCCTGTACAAATCCTCACCAAACTTTGTAAGAAAATTTACAGTGGGCCATATACTTTTTTCACAAAGTTTGGTGAAGATTCGTCCAGGGGGAGCGAAGTTATAAGCTGCCCAAAAAGTGCTCTTCCTATGGAAACAGCAACTTAACCATAACTACATGGCCACTAACGTGGCCATGTAATATATATATATACCCACTGAACATATATATATTCAGTGAAAAAACGTTGTTAAAGGGACGTTATGGTTAAGTTGCACTGCTAAAAACCTTTCAAATTCAGTGAAAAAACTTTGTTAAATGGACGTTATGGTTAAGTTGCGCTGCTAAAAACCTTTCAAATTCAGTGAAAAAACTTTGTTAAAGGGGCGTTATGGTTCCAAGTAAAACCGAAAAACCCTTGAAATTCGCCAGTTATGGTAAGCTAAGCAACCATAACTCGTGCCACCACCGTGCACTGCTAAGCCTAACACCCAGGACATCAAAGATGACATCACAAATGTCATTGATGACATCACTGATGACATCACATGTGCATTTACCTTTCATGAAAAGTCTGTACAAGGGATTCTTAGTGTAATGTTAATAAAAAAAGTGTCAAAGATTATTGGAATAAATATCAAGTGCTAATCAGTGTATTAAGCAATGCATTGATATAAATAGCATTCTTTTCTGAAGTTCCATCCAGTATGCTAAGGTACACATGGAGAAACATAGGCATTGTGTGCAGCATACACAATGGAGGTGCAATATTCATAAGCTTGCCATGTTGAATAGTCAAATGATAACTGTTTTCATATTACAGTTTTGCGTACAGTGAAATTGTGATTAGTAGGTAATAAAACCCACTTACTACATAATTGCATTATTATAGACAAATCACAAAGAGACAACACCACATACAAATATGAATATATATACAAGAGAATTGAAGTAAGAAAAAAAACAGCAATAGTAGCAGAAAGTGTTCATAACCTAACTGATCACCTTTATGCAGAGAAATGATTGCTCTGTTTCAAAGCTGTTACTTACCCTATCTATATATATCACATGATCTGTCTGGCCCTAAGGAAAATAGTGTGAGTACAACATATAAAAATATGAGTATATACAGGGAAAGTACAGTAATAAAAAAACATCAAAACTAACAGAAAGTGCTGATAAATCTACTGATAATTTTAATGCACAAAAAGGATTGCTGTCTTGCAAGGTTGTATCTTCCCCTATGTATATGTTTCATATGATATGACTGGACCATAAGGGAATTGTTGTAAGAACATACTTGAAGGATAAGTCTACGAATATAGTACATTTACAATTTTTAGTTCCTGACTGTTATTGAAGAAAATCATGTGGCCTAGATATGTCAGAAAAGGAAAAAAGGGGGAGTTAGACATGTGATGTCATCAGTGATGTCATCAATGACATTGATGTCCTGGGTGTTAGGCTTAGCAGTGCACGGTGGTGGCGCGAGTTATGGTTGCTTAGCTTACCATAACGGGCGAATTTCGAGGGTTTTTCGGTTTTACTTGGCACAATAACGTCCCTGTAACAAAGTTTTTTCACTGAATTTGAAAGATTTTTAGCAGCACAACTTAACCATAACGTCCCTTTAACAAAGTTTTTTCACTGAATTTGAAAGGTTTTTAGCAACGCAACTTAACCATAACGTCCCTTTAACAAAGTTTTTTCACTGAATTTCTTAGGTTTTTAGTAGTGCAACTTAACCATAACGTCCATTTAACAAAGTTTGTTCACTGAATTTCATAGGTTTTTAGTAGTGCAACTTAACAATAATGACTTTGACTTTATATACATGTCATATGAAACTGACTGAATCTCTTCTACTGTACTTGATGTCCGCGAACTCATTTAATGTTCGCGGACATGTTCGAAGAACAGTACCACTACCTGAAAACTCTAGGGGAGTATGTTTGATTGTTATATCATAACATAGGAACATTTAACAAATTCAAAAAGGAGCACACAAACACATTATATGTATTGATACATAAGAAATGTAACCCATATATACAACATGACCAGATTCGTAACAAGATACAACAAAGACAGTTATGCACTCCAAAAATGTTGACAAAGCACTAGGCACCACTACGCATGGATGAACACATCAAGCCACAATTAGAAACATATCCCAGTATGTCATACAGCAGAGCACCAACTCTAAGAACCTTACTGAGCCCTTCCTTTCTTGCAGACAAACACATCACAGCACACGATTGACTCAGTAAACTCACACCAATTGGTTTCGTGAAACGCGGGACATGCTCAATGTGCAAATATGCAACCCAGACCAAATGTGCCAAATTTTCAGGCTGCCCAATCTTCAACATCACTGAGCACATCAACTGTAAAAGTAAATTTGTGATATATGCAATAATCTGTGTTTGCGATAAAATATACATAGGCAGCACCATCAGAGAGACACGCTTCAGGATTAGAGAGCATATGAATAGCATACATTCACAAGATCCAAAACTACCATTGGCAAACCACTGGCAGAAGAACCATCAAATGGACAACAAATGTGACATCAGGTTCATTGGACTCAAGACGGTCCGGCTGGGCCCAAGAGGAGGAGACAGAATCCAGAAACTGAGACAAGAGGAAGCATGTTTAATTTGTCACTTCAGATGTGTTAAAAATGTCCTGAACAAAGATCATGATCTGAATGTCTTCCTGAAAACCTCTTTCTATCTCTCCTTTCTCTTCCCTTTTTGTAATCCTACAAGGGACTCAAGACTCCATCATTCTGGGCAACGTTGCCCAGCATAAGAACATGCCACACACACTAATCATAGCTCTTGACCCACATTTAGGGCTTGATAGAAACCCTAACCACCTGTGCACAGGTTATACACTACATGGCCCATGGGCCACCAATACAGTGTTTTAAATAGGGAGAAACTCCTTATACAGACCCTCATGATTCCTACAGGCTATCCCAACACATAGCCTCACTACCCATTGCACATCCCAAGCGATCCCTTCCCTCCCTCCACTTAGCCCACAAGGCCTGGGCCAACAAGCCCCCACAATATGGAAATGGAGCTGAACGTGTCTTGTGCTGATCCACGGCGCATGCGCAGTGGATCAGTGCTAAGAAACTACACGATCGCGCATGCACGATCAATCACCCAATGTGACTCAACAAGTAATACGAGCAGCTCTTAATGGCGGCACCCAGTGCGGTGAGCCAAGCAGCAGAGCACCGCCTAGGACGCAAGCCTTAGCACGTAGGTAAGCCTCCCACCCACCCACTTGGACAGCACGCTGCTTTATTCATCGGGGTCCCTGCAATTTTAATAGCTCCTCACTTAATTTTCGAGCGATTCACATTCGCAAATAAAGGCTACACATGGCTGGAAACACACAAGAGCTCCGTTAACAGAGCCCTTGATGTACTTCCCAGACCATCATATCAACAACTCCAGCAAAAAGCAACAGCCTGGGGCTCTCTAACTACATTACAGCTACCTACCTAGGATAGACGTATACGGCTGAGAAACACACACGAGCCTTGACAAATGCATGTGATGTACTTTCAATGCCGCAATTGCAACATTAGACACGACAAACAGCTGTGAACACACAAGGCTATTCAAGAAAAGCACTTGATGTCTTTTCCACAGTGCCTATGTGCAATGACCTCAACCAACTCCTGGGTCATCCATGATGCATTATGATCAGGGGAATCCAATGGGGCACTCTCACTAAATGCCTAAGACATGCCCCCATGCAAGCTCAATGTCCTAACCTTCCCTTCTCTCCCCCTAGGGCCCAATAGGAGCCAGGACTGCCTTACGGACAGTAGTCTCTATCACAACAGAACCCCACTGAGGGCGCACAGCAATCATTACTTGGTAAGAGGCATCCACCTCAATCCACATTACCTAAGTACTTTTAACCAACTACTTGCTTACCTTTCTCTTCTCTTCCTCCCCTCTTCTCTTCCATTTGAAAACTGTTTTCTTAAAATCAACACATCAATTCATGATGTCATGCTATTACCTGTCACTATTATTGCACATCACTTTAAAACATCACAATTGAATGTACTATAACATGTTACACAATTGTCACGATTCACATGACACCTGGCACCACTGAATATTGTTCAGCCTTGAGAAAGACCCTTGTGGTCGAAACACGTGTCGGCTGACCAAACTTGCATCCTAAGTTCAAAATAGTGTTTCTTTAAACACATGTATCTATGGAATGACCAAGTCAAGAAAAACACCAACAATAAACAAATTAATTTGTACTAACCAGAGTGTTACTAATATTTATTTCGGATTCTGCAGACAAGATAACCGGGAGCAAAAAACCTCTTTTCCCATATATACAGCACACTAACCATTCATTAAAGTGCACTATGTTCTAAAATGGAATATACCACAAGAAGATAAATTGGCTTCCAACATAATTACCTCACAAACACGACAGAACTGAGGAGACCCACTGAGTATATAGGACATATTTTACCTGAAATAGTAAGTGTACTTAATTTTATTCATATATTTATAAACTTTCTGTATTAGATAAAAAAATATATTATCTTTTTTTTTCTGACAGAAATGTCTAGTACTCTGGAATGGCTAGAGGAGCATTTCCCACATGAAGAAATGTCACAAGATAGTGAAACTAATGGTAAACACTTTATAATATAAACCATTTAATTATTATTATTTTGTATACATTTAACATATATATTTTGCAGACCAAAATAGAAAATACTTCAGAAAAACCTGTAATGGATAACACTTTTCACAGTATAGAAGAAAAAATGGATTTATCGTTGACTAATTTTAATAAATTGAAAACTTTTGTGGAAGATCATTTTAAACCAAAAACCTTGTACCATTGCCCCACATGTACTTGTCCCATATCCCAGTCAATTATCCCCAAACCCGCTCCATAACCCAAAATGTTTTGATGAGACTTCCAACCCTTGTTCACCTAATAACAATCATGTTGAAACCCCTAATTCTCCTGTTTTTGTTTCTGTTTCTGCCCCACCTTCTCTGTCATAAATTATTAATATATGTTAAATAAAGTTTAATTTTTCTATTGTGTTTTAAATAGTTTCTTTTTTTTTTTTTTTTTTTAAACAATGTAGGTGTCCGCGGACAGTGCAGGTGTTCTGAAATGTTCCTAAATAAACAAAAATGGAGGTGTCCTGAAGAACAATATACTTGTTCGTACTGTTCGCTAGCAAGTTCAAACTGTTCTAAGAACACACGGGGTGTCCCGAAATGTTCGTAAAGAAACTAAAATTAAAGTGTTCTGAAGAACACTACATCTGTCTGTAAAGTTCGCTATCAACTTGAAACTGTTCTAAGAACACAATTGGAGTCCTCAAATGTTTGTAAATAAATGAAAATGGAGGTGTCCTGAAGAACACTACACCTGTTCGTAGTGTTCACAACAAGATGAAAGTATTCTAAGAACACACACGCTGTCCTGAAATGTTCATAAAAAAAAAAATGAAAGTGTCCTAAAGAACACTATATCTGTCCGTAGTGTTCGCTATCAAGTTTAAACTGTTCTAAGAACACAATTGGTGTCCTGAAATGTTCGTACGTAAACGAAAATGGAGGTGTCCTGAAGAACATTATACCTGTTCATAGTGTTCGCTAGCAAGTTCAAACTGTTCTAAGAACACATGCGGTGTCCTGAATTGTTCGTAATTAAACGAAAATAGAGGTGTCTTAAAGAACACTATACCTGTCCGTACTGTTCGCTAGCAAGTTGAAATTGTTCTAAGAACACAATTGGTGTCCTGAAATGTTCGTACATAAACGAAATTGGACGTGTCCTGAAGAACACTATATCTGTCCTTACTTTTCGCTAGCAAGTTTAAACTGTTCTAAGAACACACGCAGTGTCCTGAAATGTTTGTTTCACGTTTGACGCATTTTTAATTACTTCAGGACCCGAACAGTGTCCGTAGAACATCAACGTGCATGCGCTAACCAATCTCCATGCATTTGGTGTCCTGCGGACATGCGCTTCCTTCGCGGACTTGTTCGCGAATGGATCATATGACCGCGCACACGCTGATTGCGTGTTCTGAATGCGGACACTGTTCGTGTCCCCGAACAATTTAAAAGTGCATTTTCAATTAATCCATAATATTTTTCAATAAAATCTCACCATGGCACAAGTCCCAAATATTAATCCTGAGTTTCTACATACCTTTTGAAACTTTTTGAACTTTTTTTTGTGTTCGATCTGTCCGCGGACATCGTGCATGTCGGCGGACCGTGCACAAGCACCCATATAAAAGACCACGCCCTAGAGCTTATTCTCATTGTGTTTCTGGCTATTCTTCAGAACACAGCGATTTTTGCTGCTATCTGCAGATTACACCATCATCGAGATGGCATCCATGGCTGAACTACTGCCACCTGGTGCTGCACCTGCTTCAGCACCACCCCCACCCCCTCTACCACCACCACCTGTTCAAGGGCCTGAAGACGGGAACAGGAGTGAGGATGCAGAGGAGGAAGAAGAGGATAATGAGAATGAGGTAGAGGAAATCCCAACTACCCGCACTAGGCGTGAGTCTTGGGTGTGGCGGTTATTTACCATTCATGGAAATGGTCCTAAGGCTCGTGCGAACCGTGTTACCTGCAATGAGTGCAAAATGATACTCAGTCGTGGGAAGCACGGTAAGTACAGCTTTGGGACCACTACTATGAAGCGACACCTGAGGTCATTTCACTCTGGGGCTATTTGCAGGCTTGTACCTTGCGAAGAAAGTAGAAGGTTGATTTCCTCTACTTCATCCTCTGTTTCTGATCCTGTCACCACAAGGACCACCTCTGTGGGACAGCGTCTTCCTCAAGCTGCCTCACAGGCCATACAGAATGCTGATGACCCTTACCTTTCGAGGGTCACAGTTGTATGTATGTACTGTGACACAAAACTCTGCAGGGGGGAGCGACTTCGTAGTGATTTTGAGACTATCGTCTCAGAGCACGAGAAGATCTGCTCACTACCCAAATAAAACCCACCCTACATCTTCCTCTCTCAGATCGCCCTCTCTTATCCCTGTGGTTGGTGTCCCCCCCTTTACCTTCCTTTCCCCTCCTTTCCTAGTGTGTCGTGTATAAAAAACCAAAAAAATACAAAATAACAAAAATCAAAAAAAAAATAAGGCTCTTTTCAGAGCCGCCTTTCACAGTTAAAAAATAGAAGTGAAAATAAATGAAGCAGGGCCCTTTGTATTTTTTAGAAGTCCGCGGACAGTTTGCGAACATTTAAAAAATTGGGTTGCTACCCTATCACAAACATTGCAATTTTCTCTGGGAGGAAGTGGTGGCTCTGAAAAGAACCTTTGGGAGGTGTTTGTAAGTCAAACATTATAAATGCTTAACACCTACTTCAAAATGGATGTTGTAATTCCAAAAAAGGTCGCAATGCATTTTGTACATTTCTCAGAAAAATCTGATTGCCACCATAAGTTGGATGGACTCCATCTCTGCGAAAAATGTTTGTACTACAAAACAGAATATTTTCATTGTGAAAAGAAGACATGCCAAAATCTTTTAGAAAGGCACAAACAGCTTTATTAACATTGCGCCTTGCTTTTTCCATTTGTGGACCAAATGAAGAAGAACAAAGCCACATTTGTCTCTGCGTAATCCGTGAAAATATCACTTGAGAATTAGGAAACATGTCCATAACCTTCCCAAGTCCTTCTTTCATAGCAAATTGCAAAAAAATTCCAGTCACATGTCCTAAACTGTTCCCTCCACAATGAATTACAATTATGTCTGGATGTTGCTCTGTCTCCAAAGTAGCACAGAGAGGTAGCAAGTCCAACCACCTCATTCCACGTACTCCATGCCAGTGTACTTCCACATGTGGGAATCCAAGATCTACAGCTACTCCACAGCTTTCTGCATGCACCTTCAACCAATATATCCATGAATCTCCCAAAATCCATACAATCCTTTTCCTAAAACACACCGACATAGCTATCTGTTGTTCTCTCAGCAAAAACAGTATATGAGAAACTCTCTTCTGGCACAACACACCCACTAAACTTTCCTGACCAATCCCTTTCAGTACTCATTCTCATTTGCATGACTTCTGAACCCAGAAAATCCCCGGATGTAACTCCCGATGTCCGCGAACTACCGCCATGTCCGCGCACATATTGTAACATGAACAGCCCTCTACCATTTTCACTTCACTCTCTCTGCCATTCCCTCATTGGATGTAGCTAAGAAGTCACATGACCATGCACCAATCACATTGAAGACCTCTACATCTAACTGCATCATCATAGATCTGCACTGCAAATGTACTGTGAATCTCTCTGAGTACAAGTGTCATATCATTGGCAAGCACCATCTACCAGAAATGCTGTACAAGTCTCCAAGATTTCTACAAACTTAAGGTATGCATATTTTCTGTACAGTAGATGAACACATTTTCAAACAGACTTTAGCTTGTGTAATCTGTAAAATGAATTTACTGTATTTTTTTCAATTTCCTAAAATCACTTATAAACCTTTATACTATTTACTTTCTTTATACACACACACTCAAATCATGTTAAACTAACATTTTTTTAATGAAATATATAGACTACATATATTCAAACAAAATTGTATGCAAGCACAATCTATGTTTAAATCTTTTAAAAAAATACTTACACAATTTCATATTTTTTGTTTTTATTTATTTATTTATTTACTTAATTACTTTAATTTAGACATGACATTGAGGCGCTATTACCTAGAACAGCTTATTTACAGAAATAGTGGTATTCACTGGTATATTATAAATTTCACAAGACATAGTAAAGATATTTTCTTTTTGCTACAATTAGTCATTCAATAAAATTTGTTCATTAAGAACATATCATATGTACTGAACTGATGAAATGTATCTTATATAAATAAATTAGTGTAATGGTTTTGAAGAAGGCGCTGAGGATTTCAATTTAAAAAATCAATATCTAAATGAAAAACAGCGCTATATACAAACAAAATTACTAATTTAAATCTTTTACAATTGCAGTGAAGACAAGTCTCCTGAAAAGAAGCAGCCGAATTTGAAGAACAAAGAAGAACTAAGAAGTTACGTGTTAATTCAAGAAAAAAATTAAGTAGAATATCATCATACTATTTGTATTATTACTCAAACATACTGTAAAGTTAATACAAGCTATTTCTGTGCCTAAAAATAGAGATTGTGTACCATTTTGTCCAAAAATCTCCATGTCTTAAACAGCGATTTACAGCCAGAATGGCCCACAAATTCCTATTTTTGGACACACAAATTACCCAACTGAACCGCTTCAATTTTCATATTATAGAACAAACAACTGTTTTAATTGTATACATTAGATTTACTATTTGTACTTTTCCACACCACTAGCTTACTTTTTTTTTGTCATCTGAATCCCAGTTTAGTAACACATAAATTCAAGAATACTTATCCCTACTAGTTGTAGTTCCCAATGCATGATCACACACCATTACATACATCTTTATCATCTTACTCAAACACTCATGCACACAGTAGACATACATTGCAGAACACCCAAACCCATACCTTCTTTATTTTTTTCAACAGACCCTAAAGAATGCCTACCAAACGTCAAGTCCATAGAAAGCAACGCAGAAGTATTTGTATTTTTTTTTTGTATTTGTATTTATTTATAATGCGCACATAACCCAGGGGTAACCAGGCGCAAAGGCATCAAGAGGATTGCAAGCTTGGTTACATACAGAGGAATGAGGTCCAGCTGTGGTTACAGTGCTGGAAGTGTCAACAGAAACGCCACGCCGATGAGACAACAAAAATAAACAAAATAAGCAATACTAAATGCAATATGACGGTTGTCACATGAGGGGTATCTACGCCGAACAACAGACAACCTATGTGTACATATTTACAATCGTTATGGTGAGGAGCATCAAAGCAGCAAGAGGTCATTATGAATCGTGAACCTTGAGCCAGTGGATGGTCATAGCTCTGAATTGGTGGTAAGGGTGGTCCTCCCTGCAAGGGGAGGAAGGGAGTTCCAGAATTGTGCTGCTTTTACAGGAAATCTGTTCCCACCAGACATTATGCGTTTAAACCTGGGGACCAGGAGGAGATTGGAGATTGGAGTTGGCCATTCTAGAGGGGCGAGAAGGAGCAGGTCTGGTGAATCTTGAGATACGGTATTGAGGGGCTGCTTGGTGGAGGCATTTGCGAGTCAGAGAGACCGATTTGAGAAATACTTTGTCTTTAGTAGACAGCCAGTTTACAGACCTTCTGGAATCAGAAATGTGGGCTTTCTTCAGGATACTAAGGATACTAAGGGCCGCTCTTAGGGCGTTGTTTTGAAGGATTTGGATTTTGTTCATGATGTATTTATTGCAACCTACATATAGAGCATTGCAATAGTCCAACTTGGACAAGATCCGAGCCCTGGCTAGGGTGATGCAATTAGAGGGAGAGAGAAAAGGTTTGGCTGCCCTGATGAGTTTGCATGTGTAGGATGTGGCGGATGCCATAACATTAACTTGTTTTTTGAAGGTGAGAGTAGAATCTAAGTAAAAGCCAAGGGTTTTGACCTCCTTGGCTACCGTAATCTTATTGTTATCAATTATGAAAGAGGAGTAATTTTGGTCTAGTTTATTAAGGTTATCATTCAGGCATAGACCGTGTGAGGCCATCCATGCCTGGATGATGAGGTACACTTTATTTACGAAGGCCAAATCCTTGCCATAATCCCCCGTCAACGGGATGAGGATCTGGGTATCATCAGCGTAATTAGTGTAGGTGATACCGAGACCATCTAGATCATCAAAAAGGGGCTTCGTGAAGATATTGTAAATTGTTGGGGAGACGCAGGAACCCTGAAGCACACCACAGGTAATGGGCGTTGGGTGGGCTGCTGCTAATGGGGAGAAGACTCTCATCGTGCGGTTATTTAGAAAGGATTGGATCCAGTCAGTTGCCTCTTGAGAGAAATGGGCTGCTTTTTGTAGGTGGTGGCATAGGATCTCGTGGTCGACCAAGTCGAAGGCAGCTGAGAGATCAAGAAGTAGCAGTAGTGCAGTCTTACCCTGATCTATTAGCTCATCTATTTGTGCCTTAAGATCAATGAGTGCAGTTTCGGTACCATGTTGAGTCCTGAAACCAGATTGTCGGACACCTAGGAGATGGAAGTGCTCAAGGTAATGTTCGATTTGTTGGTATGCTATTTTGTCGAGAATTTTAAGAAGGAACGGTACTGTGGTGATGGGGTGGTAATTAGTGGGGGTATAGGGGTCTAGATTCGTTTTTTGGTGCAGGGGGAGGACCCAGGATTGTTTCAAATTGTTAGGTACAGTGCCTGATGTGAATGACGCATTTATTAGTTTGGTTATAAATGGTGCGAGATCACGTGCCGCATCCTTTATCAATTGTGCAGGGCATAGGTCCCCGTGGCAGTTCGATGGTTTGAGGGTGAGAATGACATTTTCTACCTCTTTGGTGGATACTTTGTGGAAGTTAAAATGGGGTTGTGAGCAGGGAGGTGCGACAGAGTAGGGTGATTCTTTTTGTGGGTGAGGATACTTGGTTTAGAGGAGGAGAGAAGGGACTCTTTTTTAATGCTTATCTTAGTCTTGAGAGAGGAGATTTTGTTGGCTAAGGCATTTTGTATACCCGTGCACCAGTTTCCATCCTTGAGGCACGAGTCAGGTATTTGGATAGGAGATTCATCCTCTTTTAGTATTGTAAAGAGCTCTCTAGTGTTGGATTTGGCTTGTGAGATTCGAGTGCTGTAAGACATTTGTTTGGCCAGGATGATTTCTTTTTTATATTGGGACGTGAGTCTGCTCAGGTTTTTCTTATTTTCTTCTGAGGGATGTGATCTCCAGGTTTTTTCACAGCGTCGCTTTTCCTGTCTGAGTGCTTTGAGATGAGGAGAGAACCAAGAGTTGATATGTTTTCGAGGTTTGCTCTTTTTTAGCTTCAAAGGGGCTATGACATCAAGGGATGAGAGAATGACTCTATTGTAAGTGTCTACCATCATAAATGGATCTGTGTGATCCGGAATGGCATTCAAGGTCGGTGCGATCAATGGGATCACATTTTCAGGGGTAATGTTCTTTTTGTTTCGAGATTGGACAGCTGGAGCTATACTGTTAGTTTGCGCTGGAGTCGCCTCTAGGGTGAACGAAATCAAGTAGTGGTTTTTCCCGGGCTGGAGGAGCAGACCAGGACTGGGCAGTTGTGCACAGCTAGCCAGTCCAGAGTTCTACCTTTGGTGTGGGTAGGCTCTGTGATCTTCTGGGTAAAGCCCAGTTCCTCTAAGGTATTGTTGATTAATGTGGCATTGGCATCTGTGGGGTCACTAAAACCAAGGTTAAAGTCTCCTAGTAGGATGCTTTGTGAGGAGTTTTTGAGATTATTTGATAAGATATTTGTAAGGTTTTCTTCAAATGACCCTAAAGGGCCAGGTGGTCGGTAAATAAGGTGAATGGAGATGGATTGTGTATTAGATATGGTTAAGTTTGCAGTTAGAGATTCACAGGATCCTGCATTCGATGGTGACTCAGTTATCAGAGGGAATTTAGTTTTAGCTATAAAGGCAAGACCTCCGCCTCAACAGGTGGTACGATCGAGTCTTAGTAGAGTATAATCATCTGGTATGGCTAGCATAATTGCAGGGCCTGCTGTAGGATGTAGGCAAGATTCAGTAACCACTAAGAAATCCAAATCTTTGTTGTAGAGTAGGTCGGCAATGTCTGTTGCATGGGCAACCATGGAGCGGGCATTTATCAGTGCTCCCTTGATCCCAGGTTGTACTGGTTTTAGAGGTGGTAGCAAAGATTTATGCGTACCTTTCTGGGTGCGGATAGGCTCACGGTAGAGTCTACTGTTCAGTTGAAGAGGGTGCTGGGAGGTGCTATGGGGGCTGGTATTAACCTTGCTGTGAGCCAATTTAGTTAAAGGGTCATAGAGCCTTGGGAGCCTGGCACGTAATTTAAGGTTCCTCTGGAGAACAGTACAGGGTGCGGTGGTCGTAGCAGTTGGTTTGTAAGAATTCGGTGATGGCACATGTACCTGTAGTTTTGGTAACATAGTCGGGTATTGGGTATTCATAAAGTAGTGATCTAAGTAGCACAGTATAAAGCGTATGAAGATACATTGTATGTGTGGGCAGGGTAGGACTAGTACAGAGTTGTTGTTGTAAGTTAACATGCAGTTATGTAGCATCTAGGTTCTGTATCAGCACTAAGGTCTAAGAGGTATCAGTTCAAGTACAAGGGCAATAGCGCTCCTAGATTCAATTTTAACTCTATGGTTTAGCACGCAACAGTTCAAATACATGGGTAGTAGCACTCATAGATTCACTTTTAGCACTAAGTCTAACAGGCAGCAGTTCAGTGCAAGGGCGGTGACACACCTAGATTCGAATTATCACCAAGGACAAGAGGCAACATTTCAAGTATATAGGCAGTGTATCACCTAAATTGAGTTTTAGCACTAGGGTCAAGGAAGCAGCAGATCAAACACATATGCAGTAGCACTCGTAGATTCAATTTTAGCACTAGGTCTAACAGGCAGCAGTTCAGTACAATGGCGGTGACACATCTAGATTTCATTTATCACTAAGGACTGAAATGCAGCAGTTGAAATGTCTGGGCAGTAGCCTATCACCTAAATTCAATTTTAACAATAAGGTCTAACAAGCAGCAGGTCAAGTACATGGGCAGTAGCACATATAGATTAAGTTTTAGCAATAGGCCTAGAGAGCTGCATTTCACAGATCATATGCATAGGCTATAGATTCACCCTGGTACGATTGTCACACAGTTGCAGTTGCACATGTAAAAGCGTGCGCCATACCGAGATGGACGGTGTAGCACACAATGCTAGTATGGAACTTAGACGAGTGGCAGCCTTGGCCGTAGGTAGATCGAGACATTGGGTTGTCTCTGGATGGATACGCAGGAGCAGGCGCAGGATTAGGTAGGATGCAGTAAGTCAATGACAGTAATAATTGAGTTTGCGCAGTATACAAGATGTTACGACATCCGAACAGTGTGTAGAGAAAATCAAGTCTGTGTTACCAGACGATTGTAGGCAGGGAAACGATGGGTGTGGGAGTGTCTGCGGGTGGAGCAAGCATTCACCCTAAGCAAATATGAGCCTTGCGGAGTTGAGTGCAGGTAATATGGTAGTTTGTTTGGCTAGGCGCCGTATAGGCACTTACCCTAGTGCGTCCAAACAGTCTGCGTGGAATCGGGCAGCGTTTGTGGCTCCTGGCTCCTTCGGCTCCCAGACAGGCTCCAGACAGGAAGCCTTGTAGGTGGCCTTAGTGGTGGGCCGGCGTTCACCTGCCGGAGATCTGGATTGGATAAGAGTTGATGGTAGCCCAATCAGGTCGAGCCTACCCAATTGGTAAGGTGGTGCTGGTCGGCGACGGCAATCGAGCGGCCATATTGGACATGGCGCTGCCTCCTCGAGGCTAATGGTGGCGGAGATTTAAAGCGAGTCAAAGTCCGCGGTTGATGCAGGGAGCTGACTTTTAGCGGCACAATGCAACTTCAAAGCAGTTTTCAAATCTGCTCATGGAGATGAGCTGCAAAATAAGGCGCGGGGGTCTGGACAGCCGGTACCTTCAACCCAAGCCTCACCTGGGCAGTGGGCAGCACTGCTCCTGCAGTGGTGGACGTCCGGAGCCTCCTGGCTACTCCTTAGAAGAGCAAATGAAAATAAAAGTGTCCAACATAAGCATCCATCTCTAGCAGAATTTGTAAAAAAAGTTGATACAAAACAGCTAATACAGTCATTTAGTGAGACACAAGAAGTTTCAAATACAAAAACTTTGCCTCCTCTACCAAAATGTAAAACAAACCAAAAAACAATTAACAGAAAATCAGCTATCACTATAGATAAAACTACTTCTTTAAATTTTAATATATTGCAAAGTAAGCATACCAAGAAAAGTATTTTAGACAAAATGTAGTGTCACAAAGTCGTTCAGAATCTTATAAAAACAGGAGAGAAATCAGGTTCAATGCTTAAAACCTATTGTAGGAAATGAATCTTAGAAGCGTTGATGGACAGTGCAATTCTTCTAAAAAGAAAGTTATTTATTTTACTGTTAAACAAAATGAAACCACTAACAAAACTAATAACTAAATTACAAAAAAGACTTCTCAATAAGCGAATGTCAACAGAAAGAACTTCTTAAGTATCTGCAGAGGTGAATGGAATCACACTACGAGCACAGAACCATATTTTAATGAAGAAGCGTACAAACAAAAGCAAACAAATACAATTGCCATACATAGCAGTGGTCGAGGTTATGAGAAAGTGAATAATACCATAATGGAACAAGAAGTACTCCTTACAAAAATATGCCCTGAAAACTTAGAATGACCCCTCCATTCAACTGAATCAGAACGTCTAGTGTACAAATGGCCATGCACGTCAATGTGTAACATTCCCAAACAATGTTTCAAATCTTTACGCCAATTCCTCAATAAATATGTAAAAAGCAACGACAAAATCAAAATCAAATTACTGCAAAATATGGATACCTGTCCAGTGCGCAAGTACAAAGGACTACAAGGACATTCATTGGCCTGCATTACAGGACCTACTTGTAAAACCACTTTCCATGATATCAAAAGGATATCAACACATCATTCAACTATAAGAAATCTAGTCTATAAACTGTACTATGCTAAAAGTCCTGCTTTAGCACTTGCAAATTTAAATAACATCCTTCTACATGGTACAGCAAAAGACCTACTTGAAGAAATTGACTATATCCAGAAAAAATATTTTGGACGTGAAAGCCATTTACAGAATGAAATAGCTTTAAAACAATTAAGCAACAATTCTACACATGGCAACCTTTTGTTAAACACATACAAAAAAGAAATACTAAAATTTAAAAATACATCAGCTGAAGTACCAAACAATGTATGTGTATGTTGCCGTAGAACTTTTTATAAAAGTAACACAAAAACTGTAGACCTATCATACAAAATAGAAGACAATGACGATTCTAAATGGTTTAAATTAGCTCTCTACCTTGTAGCAGAAAACACATACAAAATAACTGACCCCTTAATACTTTGCAGTTACTGCACTACAACACCTGACAACAACCAAACTCCTTCATGTGCTATCACAAATAATTTGGAATTATACCCAGTAAAAAAAACCCTACAACAACTTAATTTATATGAGAGCATCATAATTCATCAGTACACCCATTTCAAGCAATAATACGCCTTCAACCAAAAACAGCAAAATTACCTCCCTCTGAATTGGTAAAAGGCATTTGTGGAAAAGTAGTTTATTTACCATTAGATCTAAAAGAAAATGTGCATACTCTAGGAGTGCAACATCCAATGCAGCAATCTTTAATTATCTTATTAAATGGAGTACCTACAAAAGACAAACAAATATGGCAACAGCTGGTAGATTTACATAAAGTTAGACAAGCCTTATAATATCTTAAAGAGAATAATGAATATTACAAAGAAATTAATATTGAAGAAAACTTGAAAGATACAACTGAAATAATTCAAGAAACACAAGAAGCTGGTCAATTTGAGCTACTCGATCCTGCTACAATATCAAATACTTTAGACCATTATACAATTCATCCTTTGCACTCTAATGACACCATAGAAGATGTACTGGAAACGTACCAAATGCGTCAAACAAAAGGATTGCCAATCAGCATATGGGAAAAAAGTATAGAAGCACGTGCTTTTCCTCTACTCTTTCCTACTGGCAAAGGAGGAAGGTATGATGATAGACCTATTCAAATATCAGCTTCAGAATACCGCTCATTACGGATGTATTCTGAAGAACCCAGATTTAGACGAAATGTGGAATACATATTCCACCTACTCTTTGAAAGTGAACTAGCAACTTTATGTTACGGAGTTGCACACATATTAAAATCAGGATCACACTTTCAAAATATGACAGCTACACAATTATTAGAAAAAGTGCAACAAAAGGATGAGGTTTTACAATCAAATATTACACATCTATTAGCAAATATGCGTGGTACTAAAGAGTACTGGTTTCAACGTCATGGAGATGTACGTTGTATGATCAGAAACCTTGGCCTACCCACTTGGTTTGTTACATTAAGTTGTGCAGAATATGCATGGGAAGATTTACATGATTTCCTACGCATATCAAATAAAAACAAAAAAACATAGATATACTAACACCTGGAGAACTTTGTTCTTTGGATCCTGTTAATCTTTCAAGATATTTTCACCATCGCTTCATTGCTATGCTACATTTTATTTGTAATAAAACTGTTCCTCCCATTGGAGAAGGGCAACACTTCTTTTGGAGAAAAGAATACCAAGCCAGAGGAGCACCACATATCCACATGCTTTTATGGATTAAAGATGCTCCTAAATTTGGTCAATACAGTGATGCCACTGTTTTACAGTTTATTGATCAATATTTCACTTGTGAAATTCCATCAGAAGCCAAAAATAGTGATCCTCATGCACAAATTTTACAATTTCAAAAACATAAATGTGGAAATATTATTGTCGCAAATACAAAAACAAAGGGAAATACTACACCAAATGACGATTTTGTTTCCCTAGACCAGTTACAAATACAGGTCAAGTGAACAACCTCATGTCTTCAGTTAGACATAGGGCCTCATTACAACTCAGGCGTTAAGGGTTAACGCCGTCGTTAACCCTTAACGCCTGATTCCAATTTTAATGGCTGCTTTTAGCAGGCGTTAAAATCCATGGCGCTAAACCGCCTTGGTGCTAATTACGGCACCGTAATTTACGGTGCCGTAATTAGCGCCTTCCCCACTCCCATTATGCCCTATGGGGCAGAAATAGGAATGGGGAAGGGTAAATGGGAAATGGGGATTTACCGCCCCATTCACCTTGGAATGGGGCGGTAAATCAGCCATCCACCATGGTGTAAACGTAGTTTACACCATGGTGGTAAAGTTGGTGTACTTACCGCCTGGGTCGTAATGACCCCAATAGTGTTAAAGGTAAGTCACCTAAAAATACATATTACATAAAAAGAAAAGAAGAAGAAAAATATATCAATGATTATAATGCAATCATTGCCCACTTATGGAATGCAAACATAGATGTGCAGTACAGTGCAGACAATTCGACTGCAGTTGCACGATATGTCACAGCATACTTAACTAAAGCAGAAAAGACAGAGCTCCAAGACCTCTGGAATGACCTGTCATCAGATAAAACAGTGTCTCAGAAATTATACAGCTTGGGCATAAAAATGCTCACCCATAGAGAATGTAGATCATATGAAGCAGCTGATCGTTTAACTGGTAATGCATTGTATGGTAAATCTGAAAATATAGTATGGCTAAGTCTTGGTTCAGCTAAATCTAGAAAAAGAGTTCTAAAATCATATGAAGATATAGAAACAATAGCCAAACGTGATCCCAACAATCAAGACATTTTAAAAAACAATTTATTGGACACATACTACCCAAACAGAAGTAATACTTTGGAAAACATGTGTCTATACCACATAGCCCAAAACTACACATACAAAAATAATATGAAACCCGATGAAAAAAAAGGTAAATATAGAGTGACAAACTGTGAAGGCAGCTTAGTTAAACTCACTTAACCAAATTGAATTAATCATATCAAATTGTCATTAAAGACTCCTCAACATAAAGAAGTATATTACATCTCCCTGCTACAACTCTTCAAACCATGGAGAAAAGAAGAACAAATACTAGATAGCTATGACTCATATGAGGATGCTTACAAAGCAAATGAAAGCACTATAACTGATGTAAACTTTACACAGTACAAAACAATTTTGCACAATGAACAGCAACACGAAGAAGAACTCCAAGCCCAACTAGATAAGGACACTCCTGACAGTAGTCAACCTTCTGTAACAGGTAGCCAAGAACCACTGGGAGAACCACTAATAATAAATGAGGCAGAATTAGCTATGATAAAAGTAGAAAACACCATGTGTCAGTATGAAGATAAAGAAGACTTAACTATACTACAATCAAAACTAAACAATGAGCAACGTAGCATTTTTCAAGAAGTAACAAAACAAATTGCACATGGTGGAAAACATGAAAATAAAGAATGTTCCTACCATAATTATAAACCTATACTACTGTACGTCAGTGGTGAAGCTGGTTCTGGAAAAACATTCCTAATCAAAATCATTAGTAAGTTCCTTCAACAATTGACAAACTACAAACTGTCAGCTGTTGTCACTGCCCCCACAGGTTTAGCTGCCTACAACATAGGTGGTGTTACATTACACCGATTATTACTATTACCAGTAGAACACCAGAACAAATTAGACTATTACAAACTTTCTGCAGAAGCTGCAATGGAACTACGCAGAGTATTGAAACAAATGAAAATGATACTAATAGATGAATTGAGCATCGTCTCCAACCTGATGTTAGCTTTGATTCACCTCAGATTACAAGAAGTACTCAAAACACACTATGAAGAGCTCTTTGCAGGAAAACACATTATTGTTTTTGGAGATCTGCTTCAATTAACACCAGTAAAAGGTGAGCCTATTTTTAAAACATTAGGACACAAACTCTGCCGTAAAACTGTTGGCAGCATTGGAAATGTCAACCTTTGGCAACATTTCCAATACAAAGAATTAACAGAAAACATGCGGCAATCTGCATATCTCACTTATGCCAACATTTTAAAAAGTATCAGAGTTGGTATACTTTCTAAAGAAGCAGAAGCAATATTGAAAACCCGGCACATTAATGCACTTTATGGCGATAATGCATGTACTACAGATGTTATGGAACAATTAGCCCACAACAATGTCAATTGTATGGCCTTAATGCCACCTCTTGCAAGCTGTTTCACATTCAATGAAATCATGCTAAGTAAAGAAATGCAACCAATCATGGAAATTAGCGCCACAGACAAACTAGATATACATGGTATGACACTACCCATGTGTGACCAAGCCACAACAAGACTAAATAGTTTAGAAAAATCAATCTCAAACACAGCAGGCTTAGAAAAGATATTAAAATTATCCTTAGATTGCAGAGTAATGCTTAAACGTAACCTTGGCGTGGACCAAGGACTAGTAAATGGAGCACTGGGTACAGTTGTTGGCTTTCAAACATACCCACGCGACAACAAAATTCAGTTTGTCAATATACTCTTTGACAAACTTTCAGAAGTAAAAAGGATAGGACGCTCAACAGCTAGATTCCTTCTCTTCAAAGATATGTATGTACGCAGAGAACTCTTGCATACGCAGTCACAATTCATAAATCACAAGGTCTTACCCTAGACAAAGCAATGATAGATATTGGTAACACAGTCTTTAAAGAAGGCATGAGCTACGTAGCACTATCACGCTTACGTACACTTGATGGTCTATTTCTAATCAACTTTGATGCAAGTAAAATAAATGCTGATATTCCTTGCATTTTAGAAAACAATAGACTTCGCTCACTATACACCCCCCACCTAAACACATATTCTGTTCCACAAAAAGTAAAACGTTATAAAAGAAAAATAAATCAAACAGAAATGCAACAGGATGTCACTGCAAATCCTCCAAAGAGAGTAAATGAAACTAATACTTCATCAAGTACCACAAGCAAAAAAGAATCAATTAGGGAAAGTAAACCAGGAACTTCTTTAAAGAAGGAAGACAAACTCCAAAAAAAGCAGTTAGATACAGAACTACCTGGACTATTTAAATTCTCAAATATAGTTGGTGTAAGTTGTTATTCAAATGTAGCAATGAATATTCTATTTCAATTACCACCAATTGTTGACAACATTTACTTACACAGTACAGGCCCATTGTGTTTGCAAATGTTAGTACTTCACAGAAATGCAGCAAACAATCCTGACAAAACACGTATAGTGTTTATGAAATAAGACAACAATTGGACTACTGTGCTCGAATGGTGAAATTCACTATAAACTCACAGGAAGATCCACAAGAATTTCTAATGTACTTACTACAAGTACTAGAAAACCAAAACATACCGATAAATGAAATCTTCCAGATTTCATACATGTGGAAACATACATGCACTCTCTGCAACAATGTGACACAAGAAGAAATCCCCAATGAACGCTTCATATATATATATCTCAATAGCAAATTGTGAATCCATTCCATTTCAGCGACTTGTACAAAATGCAAACCATGGTAAATTATGATCTACCTGCAATTCAGATAATCGCTCCACGTTAGTAATACAAACACATAGTAAATACATAATACTAATGCTTCTACGTTACAATGCAGATGGTACCAAAAACAACTGCAAGCTGACTGGATTCACACATGGTCAAATATCACTTGGTAAGAAAACCTTCACAACAATAGGTATAATCTACCACACATGAGCCACAACGAATTCAGGGCACTACACTGCATATGTAAAAAAGAAATGTGGATGGTTTGAATGTAATGATAGTACCATTACTCTAAAGCAGAGATTACCAGCAAATCTTACAAACACTTATTTGATGTTCTTAAAACCAAAATTTGATAACTGACTGTATTTAAACCCTAAGTAAACTTGTGTTAAAAAATATAAACTATTACAATACTACAAAAGCTATCTAATTGCTCAAAGATTCTACAACAACTAATCAGATAAATGAATATCCAAATAGATGAACCAATACCACTAAAATATATAAAAAATAGACAGTTAGAATTCGCCAATTGGTATCTAACTGCTCCAAAATTTTATAATATCCAAACAAATAAATAATATGTTACTGCTCCAAAAAAATGCAACAAGCCAAAGTATAAAGCATTAGCCAGAAACAACAAGTGAACACTGAAAACAAACAAACAAATAAACTGTAGCATAACAGAAAAGGTTTTTTTTTTTAATCCAACATGGATTTTATTTTCTCCCACAGACCCAATGATTTTAGCAACAAATACAGAAACTGAGCAAATTGCACAGTACTCTGATTTGTAATCTAATAAATATGAGGGTCCAAAAAAAAAAGTATGTTGATTATACAATGTAATAAGTCATTACAAAATACTAATACTAACATGCTATTTTCTTTTATCACAGAAATTAACAAGAAATACATGTACTCCGGTTACTAGACCAAACAGTAAGTATACAATAATAAGGAGAACCATTGCAGCATATCACATCCATAGTATCTAATACCTTTGTTCCTTATACATTTGTTTTTCACCCAAAGTTATAAGCAAATATGAATGTGATATGCTGAGTGGGTTGTGGCCAGGGCATAGACTCTTGGGTGCATGGCCAAATGGCCATGCACCCAAGAGTCTATGCCCTGGCCACAAACACTGCAGCATATCACATCCATAGAGTCAAACATTTTTTTTTTTTTTTTTTTTTTTTATTTGATTTAATTGTATAGAACAATTTTTACAAAATTGAAGAGGTGTAGAACGAAGAAAAGAAAAGTTTTCACGTTTCCACGTTAACTGTTCCAGGTTTCCCACCGTCATTCTTTGACCTGCGCCCCAAACGTCACGCCCGCGAGGCTCCGTCAGATCAATTCTTTTTCAGTTCGAGTTCAGGTTCGGAGTCAGGGTCAAATTTAGCTTCCCCCCAGGAGGAGATGAAATAGGGACGCCCGGCTGGCAAACCAGCCCCCTCTTAACTGGCGTCAGTTGAGCAGTTTTAACTCTCGGAAGAAGCCCACCACCGCAATCACCCAAGTAGTCTTTTCCCCACTTAGAAGCTGACACCACCATTCCTCTTCATCATAGATATATAGATTTTTGAACAAGTGTCCCAGATGTCTCTGGCGGGGGCCCGTGACTACTAAGCAGTTTAGCAGTAGGTGTTTTATGGTTTCTGCCATCTCTAACTTTCTACAGAATCTGCAGGTTTTGTCCGAAGCCAGTTTTCTTCGGAATAGAACTTCTCTTGTGTGTAGAATGTTCAGGCGGATTCTTAAGATGTTCGCCCTAAGATTCGAATCTGGCACTTTCACCAAGTAAGACTTAAGTTCGTTCACTTTAGTCAGTTGTAGAGGCAGATCAGTGAACAACTTCGAAGCGGCTGCTTTTTCCAGTGTATCAATCCAATCTTGGTGTAGTAGACGCAATTTTACCTTAGAAGGGTTGTAAATTAATTCGTCTTTAGAACTTCCAACACCCTTCAGAATTGCGTCGATCTTTGCCGCCCATTTTGTTAGCATTTTGCATGATCCCGACTGAATTTCTTGATGGATTTCTTGCATAATCAAAGGGGCGCTTGGGAGTAAAGACTTTCGGAATAGCATGGCTTCGTTACGAGTCACAATGGAGGTCAGCGATTGTAGAGAAAGTTCCCTTCTTATTAACACCATTGGAAGCGAGTCGGGGAGATTAAGGACCTTTCTCCAATAGAATCCTTCCAGTTTTAACCAAAAGGATGTTGGGAGGGTTGGTAGAGCTTCTGCCCCGTAGGTGAGTGTAGGGATCACTTTAGACTTATAGAACGTCACCACTGGCGCCATCGTGAATTTTCCATATTTTTTCAATACTGCTCGGGATTGTGAAATGAGTAGTCTCGCTTTGGACATGATGCTCTCCTGCATCATTGTTTCCTTACTGTTCTTGTTGATAATAACGCCCAGGTATTTGAAGCTATCCACCAGTTCGAGTTTGGTGTTGTTTACCGCCCATGTGAATTTCTCCAACTTCCTTTCGTTTCCGCCCAGAGTCATGATCTTAGTCTTTTCCAAGTTCATCAAGAGGTTGTTTTCCTTCAGATAGGAGTCAAGGTTGTTTATCTGCCTCTGGAGGCCGATCGGAGTAACATCGAAGAGGATTATATCGTCCGCATATAATAGGCGTGAGATTTTGCTGGATCCCAGTGTTGGAGGGAACATCCGGACTCTTGTTTCGTGCTCTTTAAAATCGGCCGTGTATGCGTTGTACAGAGCGGGAGCTAAGGGATATCCCTGCTTTACCCCTCTTTCCGTCTTCATCCAGGAAGATAGCAGGCCTTGATTGTTTAACCGAACACATATTGTAGTTTCCGTGTACAAGGCCTTTATGGGCTCCAGTATCCTTGGGGGACAGGCATGAAGTTGTAATTTTTCCCAAAGACGTTGCCTGTCTACCCGATCGAAGGCCTGTACCAGATCAATGAATGCCATGTAGATCTTCGGACTGCCCTCGAACACTTTAGCTTTAAGTGTGCTCACCGCCAAGATGTTAACCGTTGTTCCGACATTTTTCACGAAACCCGCCTGGAAAGGGTCCGACAGGCCGGTCACGGAGATCCAGTTACTGAAATTATCCAGGATTAGGGCACCAAAGAGCTTTCCTATTGAATCAAGTAGGGCGATCGGGCGGTAATGTGAAGGGTTATCTTTAGCTCCCTTTTTGAAAATGGGGACCAGGATCGCTTTTTTCCATGACGAAGGAATGGTCGAGAATCTGACGCAATTTGAGAAGACCTCCTTGATGAAAAGTGCCCAGAATTCCAATTTGTTTTTTATATCGAAATTGGTTATTCCGTCGGGGCCTGCCGCTCTGGATCCATTGAGATGTATTATTTTCCCTTTGATTGTGTTCAGGTCCAGAGGGATTTCCCACCGGTCCCCAGAGCTGGAGGCCTTGCTCTCTTTTTTTTTCTCTTTGACTCCATACAGTTTTTCAAAGTGGGATAGCCATATTTTTTCACCAATTGAATTTTGCAGTGCCTGGTTCACTACTTTAGAATTACCCTTAATCAGTGACCAGAAGTCACGTGCCTTATGGCCACTGATAGCACGCAGCATATTCTCCGCGTCAGCTTGGAACCTGTTTGCTTTTGTTAACTTCAACCAGGTTTTGTAGGTTTTTGCTGCCTTAATAGCTTCAGCCTTCTTACTTAGCGATGTTGTTTTTGCGGCCTCCCGTTGCAATTTTCTGACCCCCTTTCTTCGTGCAACTAGTTGTTCATTGTAAGTATGGAGTGGGACCTTGTTTTCTTGCTTCAACGCTCCTTTTTTCCGATGGTACACTGTCAGAAGGGGCGAGTATTCGATCCGTCTTTCCGGGCATAAATTGGCCACCAGCGATCGTGCCTTGTATTGGGTGGTTATGTTGGCAATGGCTACTTCTGACAGTCTCAGCCTTATCCCGCTCTGATGTACTTCCAGGTTCTGAGCGTCGTAAACCGCCTCTCTTTTCCGTGAATACCACGAGAAGGCGAGCAAGTTATGGTCGCTATGTTGCGTCCTGGTAATTGTAAAGGTTATGAGCAATGGCAATAGGCTTCTCGAAACCTGCATGTAGTCTATAGTTGCCGCTTGATCCTCTCTCTCCCAAGTTGGGATGGCTTTGAGCTTCTTCACATCCTTTTGCTTGAGGATGTGCATCTCTCTTGCATTTAGAAGGTTGTGCCACATGTTATTTCTACTTTGGGGCACTTTGGAGTGGAAAGTTAGATCAGTATTCAGGTCTCCGGTGATGATCACGTCGCTGGAAGTAGATGTTATCAGGAAGTCGTCTATTAGAGTCTCAATTTGAGCGAGGAAATAGTCGTTGGTCACTCGCTTTGGGTTCCAGTAGACGTTGATCAATAGAATCTCTGCATTTTGATTCAGCTCCGAAGAACCTTCCTTCTTTTCCCACTCCAAGAGCGTCGCCAGAATGAATTCTGAGGCCAGAAGTATCTTTGACAATGATAAGCCAGAGCCCACTCTTATGGCAGTAATTAGGCCAGATCTCGGTCTGCCCCTCTCGCTTCTTTGAGCCGGCGAATGTGCCATTTGGAAACCGTCTAAAGTGGGTGGCTCAATTAGCCAAGTTTCCTGCAGGCATAAGGCGTCGAAACTCCCAAAGTTAACGTCTGATGTGACAGTTAAGTGAGCAAAACCTCTGGTATTCCACGATCCTTATTTCAACGATGCTTCTGGGGGTTCCATGGGAGCCCATGCCTTCCTGAGGGAATCGCCGGAAGGCCCCTCTGGTGGCTACTGCCTTCTGATTTGGGATTTCTGGGAGTGCCTGCTATAAATTGTTCCCTCTGCAACTGGGTCAATTTTTCCCGATAAGCTTCTGCCGTGCTTCGTTGTCTCATCTGTTTTGTCAATGCGTTGGAAGATTCTATGAGTTACATTACAAGTCGGGTGTGCTGCCGGTGAGAGATCCCTCTCCGAACTCACTCTCCTGTTCGCGTCCCGTCGAGTGTTCAGAATATTGGATTTGCGCCGGATCCGGTTTTCCACATATTTACTGGGAGCTTGTTCCCCGGTAGGAATCTTGTACAGCAGAGAGCCTCGATCAGTTCCCTGCTGTCTAGATCGGTGATAAGACCACTCCTGCGGGGGCACAGACGGTGTTTTGCCCTCCCTCGCATTTGACAAATCGAAGCCAAGATTGTACAATTTGTCTCTTGCTTTCCAGATTTGTTCTTGAATATGATTCGATCCTATGTGTAGGAACGAACTATCCTTTCTTCCGTTAGGATTCGGTTCCAGGATTTTTATGTCTTTTGTAACATCGATATGAGACAACCGGCTCTCCTGAAACAGTTTGAATAGAGCTTTGCGGTTCAGTGTCCAACTATCCTGTCTATCATGTCTTCTTTGCAAATTAAAAGTTCTTGTCGTCATATTCCTTTGTCTAGGCGGAGGAGAGTGGTTAGAACGGGTGGCTATGTCAACCCGCCGGCCTGGTGATCCCGACGGAGCGTGAGCCCTGGTTCTATACTGGTGTTTGGGTTTGTCAATTGATGGGCTCCTATCCTTTTTTCTGTCATGTTGGACCCAAGGGTTCTTCTCCCCTGGAGAGCGCGATCTTTGTTGAGAGTCTCTGCGGTGGACTTCTCCTTGATTTCTCCCCTGAAGCCCCTTACCCCGCAATTGTCCCCGGTTCCTACTTGCTCTTTTTTGTGGCAAAGTAGTTTTTTCCCACACTCGCGGCGATGTCGAGGGAGAATCAAGAAGCAGAGCCTTTGATTTTGGTTCCTCTGCTTCTCTGTTTTCGCGACTTTCCGGTTTTTTTCTTTTTTGATTCAGCGCTTGCGGAATTTCTGATTCTGAGTCCTCGACCGTGTAGGTACTCATGTTCATTAGGTCAAGTGAGTTCCAAGAATCATCTTGCGACCTCTCTGGACTCCGTAAGGCCTTCTGCGTCTTATCCGAGGGTTTTAGTTTGAAGACTTGGCGATTTTGTATTGGTGGGGTAGGTTTCTCTTGGTTACTTTGACCTCTGCTCTCTGTTTTGTCTTTTTGTGCGGGCTGTTGTGGGGGCTTATGTTTTGAAGCCTTCTTGCCCTTACAGACCGGTTCACTTTGGCCTTTGTGTTGGAATATTTCAAAGGTAGACAGGATTTTCATTTTGGAGAAGTCTATTGGTTTCGCGACTGATTGGATCGCTGCACTTTCTGGGAGGGCAAATGCAACGGATCCATTTTTCCTTCCTGGTTTACCAGTCGATTCATTCAAAGACTGGCCCCCCTTTGAGCGGAGTTCCGTCTGTGTTGCACTTTTCGCCAAGGGTAGTGGTCTGTCAGTGGGCCAAGTGCCCACCTCTATCTCCCGGCCGGGCTCGAGACCTTGATTCATCTCGGGGGCTTCTCTCGAGCAAGGCCGATCGATCAATTGTGTCCCCTGCGCGTTTTCTGTCCTGTTTCCAGAGCACGGGTGGTCGGTTGGTAGCTGGTCCACTACCAGGGATTTGCTCCCCCCACTCGAACTTTCCGTGTCGTCGCCTTTGTGCTGTTGAGAGGCTGTAATGAACCCCTCTAGGAAATTCAGTTTGGTGTGCATATGTGCGATCAGAGTGGTTTGGTCTTTTAAAGTATCGCTGATGGCTTCGTATAATTTCCCAAATGGTGCCAGCGCGATAGTGACTGTAGCTAGAATGGACATAAAGTCCTCTTTTTGCGAGGGAGTTTCAGACACTTGGCTAGGAGGAGGTTCGCCTTGATGACTGAGGGGCGTCGGAGAGCCCCGTTCTTTGGGGTGGCTCGGGTTTACCTCGTATGGAGGGCCCACCCCTCTAATGTACGGTTCCAAGCTACACTCCAAAGATCGGGGAAAACAGGGGACGGACCTATTGGGCAGCGCAGGGGGGCCATTAACCGGAGCCAGGGGCGGGTGTGGCTCTCCCGCTAGTGTTCCTGACAGCCCCAATCCCTCTGCTTGTTTGTTAATGGAGCGCGGGGTGCCAGTAACCAAAGTGGCACTTCCCAAGGTCCCCCTTCCAGCGTCTAACTCGGTATGCGGCTGAGTTGACAACGTCGTCTTGTCCAACAGATCACAAGTTACAGCACCATTAACAGGTTGTGATTTGTCCCTCCCCGTTACAGCTCCTGATCCCGTGTGTATTAAATTTGGACTCTGACTCGCTTGAGCGGTTAAGTGTGGAGCTCTATTAACCGCTTTCTCTAAGGATGTGGTCATCTTAACAGGGAAGTTCAGGGTTGAGGGGAGTATGGCTCTATCTTCAACTATGGCCAAAAGCTCTGCATCTGATACATCTTGGTATCCTTCACCCTCCGTTCGTGTCTTTTTCCCAAAAAACTCTTTCAGCGTTGACATGCAATGAGGGATAAGATGTTTTTTACCCCTTCCCTGTCTTCTTTTATACGGGGGTTTGGCCCTCACCGTTCTGCGAGAGGACATCTTTTGTGAGCCTCCCGAAAGTTTCGGCAGGTTGCCCGGAATCTCATTGGCGTTTGCTGTTACCTCGACCACACCGGGTAAGGGTGGGGGGGATGTACTGGGTAGAAATGGATGTTTTTTCGCTGGGCTGGTGCTGGGCTTCGGGAATTCCCGACTGAGAGAGGGGAGCAGGGGGTTGGGTACCCCCCTCTTCCAGGGCAGTCCCCGCAATCTCCAACCCCCGATGTTCGTCCCTTCCCTCCGCGTCCCTTCCCTCCTCGCCAGCAAGTTCAAACAGCAATTGGGGGGGGGGGATGGGGCGACTAGTCCCGGAGGTGTTCTTAAATCCTCCACTGCCGCAGCTCCCTCTGTGTTGTGTATCATGATCACTACTGACTCCCCCGGGAGTGAGGGCGGGGTTGGGTCTGACCGGGGTAGTTTCCTGCCGCCCTTGTGCGTTGCTTGCTCCGTGAGGGAGTCCAAAAAGCAGGACGCAGACTGGCTCCCCCCCCCTCCACGTTCTGTATAGGGGTCGTGGGCTGCTCGGACATAGCCTCTTGCGCTTCCTCCCTAAGCAATGGGAACAGCTCCGGGTTTGATGGGCTTCCCCTCCCTGTTTCTGGACCTTGGGCCTCCGTATTGGATAGAGGAGAGGGGAGTGTGTGGGTAGACGTGGGGCTCGTCGTTATTAAGATGGTTTCTTGAGGGATAGTTTGGTCCTGTTCTGTAGTCGGCACTATCAGCGATGGTGTACCCTCCAAGCCCAAGGATTCAATCGGGGGAAACATGAAGTCACTTACTTCGTTAAGCTCCGCTGGGCGATTTGTATTTGCCTGAATCATTTTGCTCGCGTGTTTAATGCGGGAGATCCGTTGAAGCCTCTGAGTAGCCAACTGCTCCACGCTTTCCGGCGAGGTTACATGGTCCTTGTTATGGGACGGCGGCTGGCGAGGTTTGCCGTTTCTTAGCAAGCGCTTGTCCTGGTCTTCCAAACCAGGTTTCCGCTTTACGGGATCGTCCAGAGCCGCCATCCGCTGGGCCTGAGGAGCAGTGGCTCTTTGTGTAAGAAGTCTCGGAGTTGGATCAGCACGCGGTCACGCGGGCCCGCGGACTGCTGACTGCCCTTGTCAGTCCCTTCGCGGTCCGCTTCGCGGAGGACTGAGGGTATGTAGAGTGGAGGGCTCGGGACACGCCTCTGAGCACACGCCTCCACTGATGAAGCTGAAAAGAATACTCGAACTCCAGCACAGCGTGCTGGTACTGCTGACTGCCCTTGTCAGTCCCTTCGCGGTCCAATTCGTGGAGGACTGAGGGTATGTAGAGTGGAGGGCTCGGGACACGCCTCTGAGCACACGCCTCCACTGATGAAGCTGAAAAGAATACTCGAACTCCAGCACAGCGTGCTGGTACTGCTGACTGCCCTTGTCAGTCCCTTCGCGGTCCGCTTCGCGGAGGACTGAGGGTATGTAGAGTGGAGGGCTCGGGACACGCCTCTGAGCACACGCCTCCACTGATGAAGCTGAAAAGAATACTCGAACTCCAGCACAGCGTGCTGGTACTGCTGACTGCCCTTGTCAGTCCCTTTGCGGTCCGCTTCGCGGAGGACTGAGGGTATGTAGAGTGGAGGGCTCGGGACACGCCTCTGAGCACACGCCTCCACTGATGAAGCTGAAAAGAATACTCGAACTCCAGCACAGCGTGCTGGTACTGCTGACTGCCCTTGTCAGTCCCTTCAACTATGTTCTATGGAAAATGTTAATGTCCGCGGACATTATGAGTGTTCTTAGAACACTTTCAACTTGCCAGCGAACAATACAGACAGCGTTTTCAGGACACCCCCTATGAACATTTCAGAACAACCCAATAGTTCTTAGAACACTTTCAACTTGACAAAGAACAATACCCAGAGTGTCCTCAGAACACCCCCATTTTGTTTATTTGCAAACATTTCAGGTCACCGCAAGTGTTCTAAGAACACATTCAACTTGCCATCGAACAATACGAACAGCATCTTCAGGACACCCCCTACGAACATTTCAGAACAACGCGAGAGTTCTTAGAACACATTCAACTTGACAAAGAACAATACGGACAGCGTCCTCAGGACACCCCCATTTTGTTTATTTGGGAACATTTCAGGACACCGCAAGTGTTCTTAGAACACATTCAACTTGACAGAGAACAATACGGACAGCATCCTCAGGACACCCCCTACGGACATTCCTCGGACACCTCGAGTGTTCTTAGAAATGTCTTCAGAACACCCCCATTTTATTTATTTGCGAACATTTCAGGACACTGCGAGTGTTCTTAGAACACATTCAACTTGACAGAGAACAATACGGACAGCGTCCTTAGGACACCCCCATTTTGTTTATTTTCGAACATTTCTGGACACTGCGAGTGTTCGACAACGTCTTCAGAACACCCCCATTTTGTGTATTTGCGAACATTTCAGGACACCGTGAGTGTTCTTAGAACACATTCAACTTGACAGAGAACAATACGTACAGCGTCCTCAGGACACCCCCTACGAACATTCCCCAGACACCGCGAGTGTTCTTAGAAACGTCTTTAGAAGACCCCCATTTTGTTTATTTGCGAACATTTCAGGACACCGCGAGTGTCCTTAGAACACATTCAACTTGCCAGCCACAACCCCCCATTCATATTTGCAAACATTTCAGGACACAGCGAGTGTTTGACAACGTCTTCAGAACACCCCCATTTTGTGTATTTGTGAACATTTCAGGACACCGCGAGTGTTCTTAGAACACATTCAACTTGACAGAGATCAATACAGACAGCGTCCTCAGGACACCCTTTACGAACATTCCCCGGACACCTCGAGTGTTCTTAGAAACGTCTTCAGAACACCCCCATTCTGTGTATTTGCGAACATTTCAGGACACCGTGAGTGTTCTTAGAACACATTCAACTTGACAGAGAACAATACGGACAGCGTCCTCAGGACACCCCCTACGAACATTCCCCAGACACCGCGAGTGTTCTTAGAAACGTCTTCAGAACACCCCCATTTTGTTTATTTGCGAACATTTCAAGACACCGCGAGTGTTCTTAGAACACATTCAACTTGCCAGCCACAACCCCCCATTCATATTTGCGAACATTTTAGGACACAGCGAGTGTTCGACAACGTCTTCAGAACACCCCCATTTTGTGTATTTGCGAACATTTCAGGACACCTCAAGTGTTCTTAGAACACATTCAACTTGACAGAGAACAATACGGACAGCGTCCCCAGGACACCCCATACGAACATTCCCCGGACACCGCGAGTGTTCTTAGAAACATCTTCAGAACACCCCCATTTTGTTTATTTGCGAACATTTCAGGACACCGCGAGTGTTCTTAGAACACATTCAACTTGCCAGCCACAACCCCCCATTCATAATTGCGAACATTTTAGGACACAGCGAGTGTTCGACAACGTCTTCAGAACACCCCCATTTTGTGTATTTGCGAACATTTCAGGACACCGCGAGTGTTCTTAGAACACATTCAACTTGACAGAGAACAATACGGACAGCGTCCTCAGGACACCCCCTACGAACATTCCCCAGACACAGCGAGTGTTCGTAGAAACATCTTCAGAACACCCCCATTTTGTTTATTTGTGAACATTTCAGGACACCGCGAGTGTTCTTAGAACACATTCAACTTGCCAGCAACAACCCCCCATTCATATTTGCGAACATTTCAGGACACAGCGAGTGTTTGACAACGTCTTCAGAACATCCCCATTTTGTGTATTTGTGAACATTTCAGGACACCGCAAGTGTTCTTAGAACACATTCAACTTAACAGAGAACAATACGGACAGCGTCCTCAGGACACCCCCTACGAACATTCCCCGGACACCTCGAGTGTTCTTAGAAACGTCTTCAGAACAACCCCTTTTTGTTTATTTGCAAACATTTCAGGATACCGCGAGAGTTCTTAGAACACATTCAACGTGACAGAGAACAATACGGACAGCGTCCTCAGGACACCCCATACGAACATTCCCCGGACACCGCGAGTGTTCTTAGAAACATCTTCAGAACACCCCCATTTTGTTTATTTGCGAACATTTCAGGACACCGCGAGTGTTCTTAGAACACATTCAACTTGCCAGCCACAACCCCCCATTCATATTTGCGAACATTTTAGGACACAGCGAGTGTTCGACAACGTCTTCAGAACACCCCCATTTTGTGTATTTGCGAACATTTCAGGACACCTCAAGTGTTCTTAGAACACATTCAACTTGACAGAGAACAATACGGACAGCGTCCTCAGGACAACCCATACGAACATTCCCCGGACACCGCAAGTGTTCTTAGAAACATCTTCAGAACACCCCCATTTTGTTTATTTGCGAACTTTTCAGGACATCGCAAGTGTTCTTAGAACACATTCAACTTGCCAGCCACAACCCCCCATTCATAATTGCGAACATTTTAGGACACAGCGAGTGTTCGACAACGTCTTCAGAACACCCCCATTTTGTGTATTTGCGAACATTTCAGGACACCGCGAGTGTTCTTAGAACACATTCAACTTGACAGAGAACAATACGGACAGCGTCCTCAGGACACCCCCTACGAACATTCCCCGGACACAGCGAGTGTTCTAAGAAACATCTTCAGAACACCCCCATTTTGTTTATTTGTGAACATTTCAGGACACCGCGAGTGTTCTTAGAACACATTCAACTTGCCAGCAACAACCCCCCATTCATATTTGCGAACATTTCAGGACGCAGCGAGTGTTCGACAACGTCTTCAGAACATCCCCATTTTGTGTATTTGCGAACATTTCAGGACACCGCAAGTGTTCTTAGAACACATTCAACTTAACAGAGAACAATACGGACAGCGTCCTCAGGACACCCCCTACGAACATTCCCCGGACACCTCGAGTGTTCTTAGAAACGTTTTCAGAACAACCCCATTTTGTTTATTTGCAAACATTTCAGGATACCGCGAGAGTTCTTAGAACACATTCAACGTGACAGAGAACAATACGGACAGCTTCCTCAGAACACCCCCATTTTGTTTATTTGCGAACATTTCAGGACAACGCAAGTGTTCTTAGAAGCGTCTTCAGAACACCACCATCTTGTTTATTTGGGAACATTTATGGACACCGCAAGTGTTCTTAGAACACATTCAACTTGACAGAGAACAATACGGACAGCGTCCTCAGAACACCCCCATTTTGTTTATTTGCAAACATTTCAGGACACCGCGAGTGTTCTTATAAGCGTCTTCAGAACACCACCATCTTGTTTATTTGCGAACATTTCAAGACACCGCGAGTGTTCTTAGAACACATTCAACTAGACAGAGAACAATACGGACAGCGTCCTCAGGACACCCCCATTTTGTTTATTTGCGAACATTTCAGGGCACCGCGAGTGTTCTTTGAAGCGTCTTCAGAACATCACCATCTTGTTTATTTGGGAACATTTCAGGACACCGCAAATGTTCTTAGAACACATTCAACTTGACAGAGAACAATAGGGACAGCGTCCTGAGGACACCCCCATTTTGTTTATTTGCGAACATTTCAGGACACCGCGAGTGTTCTTAGAACACATTCAACTTGCCAGCCACAACCCCCCATTCATATTTGCAAACATTTCAGGACACAGCGAGTGTTTGACAACGTCTTCAGAACACCCCCATTTTGTGTATTTGTGAACATTTCAGGACACCGCGAGTGTTCTTAGAACACATTCAACTTGACAGAGATCAATACAGACAGCGTCCTCAGGACACCCTTTACGAACATTCCCCGGACACCTCGAGTGTTCTTAGAAACGTCTTCAGAACACCCCCATTTTGTGTATTTGCGAACATTTCAGGACACCGTGAGTGTTCTTAGAACACATTCAACTTGACAGAGAACAATACGGACAGCGTCCTCAGGACACCCCCTACGAACATTCCCCAGACACCGCGAGTGTTCTTAGAAACGTCTTCAGAACACCCCCATTTTGTTTATTTGCGAACATTTCAAGACACCGCGAGTGTTCTTAGAACACATTCAACTTGCCAGCCACAACCCCCCATTCATATTTGCAAACATTTCAGGACACAGCGAGTGTTCGACAACGTCTTCAGAGCACCCCCATTTTGTGTATTTGCGAACATTTCAGGACACCGCAAGTGTTCTTAGAACACATTCAACTTGACAGAGAACAATACGGACAGCGTCCTCAGGACACCCCATACGAACATTCCCCGGACACCGCGAGTGTTCTTAGAAACATCTTCAGAACACCCCCATTTTGTTTATTTGCGAACATTTCAGGACACCGCGAGTGTTCTTAGAACACATTCAACTTGCCAGCCACAACCCCCCATTCATATTTGCGAACATTTTAGGACACAGCGAGTGTTCGACAACGTCTTCAGAACACCCCCATTTTGTGTATTTGCGAACATTTCAGGACACCTCAAGTGTTCTTAGAACACATTCAACTTGACAGAGAACAATACGGACAGCGTCCCCAGGACACCCCATGCGAACATTCCCCGGACACCGCGAGTGTTCTTAGAAACATCTTCAGAACACCCCCATTTTGTTTATTTGCGAACATTTCAGGACACCGCGAGTGTTCTTAGAACACATTCAACTTGCCAGCCACAACCCCCCATTCATAATTGCGAACATTTTAGGACACAGCGAGTGTTCGACAACGTCTTCAGAACACCCCCATTTTGTGTATTTGCGAACATTTCAGGACACCGCGAGTGTTCTTAGAACACATTCAACTTGACAGAGAACAATACGGACAGCGTCCTCAGGACACCCCCTACGAACATTCCCCAGACACAGCGAGTGTTCATAGAAACATCTTCAGAACACCCCCATTTTGTTTATTTGTGAACATTTCAGGACACCGCGAGTGTTCTTAGAACACATTCAACTTGCCAGCAACAACCCCCCATTCATATTTGCGAACATTTCAGGACACAGCGAGTGTTTGACAACGTCTTCAGAACATCCCCATTTTGTGTATTTGTGAACATTTCAGGACACCGCAAGTGTTCTTAGAACACATTCAACTTAACAGAGAACAATACGGACAGCGTCCTCAGGACACCCCCTACGAACATTCCCCGGACACCTCGAGTGTTCTTAGAAACGTCTTCAGAACAACCCCTTTTTGTTTATTTGCAAACATTTCAGGATACCGCGAGAGTTCTTAGAACACATTCAACGTGACAGAGAACAATACAGACAGCTTCCTCAGAACACCCCCATTTTGTTTATTTGTGAACATTTCAGGACAACGCCAGTGTTCTTAGAAGCGTCTTCAGAACACCACCATCTTGTTTATTTGGGAACATTTAAGGACACCGCAAGTGTTCTTAGAACACATTCAACTTGACAGAGAACAATACGGACAGCGTCCTCAGAACACCCCCATTTTGTTTATTTGCAAACATTTCAGGACACCGCAAGTGTTCTTATAAGCGTCTTCAGAACACCACCATCTTGTTTATTTGCGAATATTTCAAGACACCGCGAGTGTTCTTAGAACACATTCAACTAGACAGAGAACAATACGGACAGCGTCCTCAGGACACCCCCATTTTGTTTATTTGCGAACATTTCAGGACACCGCGAGTGTTCTTTGAAGCGTCTTCAGAACATCACCATCTTGTTTATTTGCGAACATTTCAGGACACCGCAAATGTTCTTAGAACACATTCAACTTGACAGAGAACAATACGGACAGCGTCCTGAGGACACCCCCATTTTGTTTATTTGCGAACATTTCAGGACACCGCGAGTGTTCTTAGAACACATTCAACTTGCCAGCCACAACCCCCCATTCATATTTGCGAACATTTCAGGACACAGCGAGTGTTCGACAACGTCTTCAGAACACCCCCATTTTGTGTATTTGCGAACATTTCAGGACACCGCGAGTGTTCTTAGAACACATTCAACTTGACAGAGAACAATACGGACAGCGTCCTCAGGACACCCCTTACGAACATTCCCCGGACACAGCGAGTGTTCTTAGAAACGTCTTCAGAACACCCCCATTTTGTTTATTTGCAAACATTTCAGGATACCGCGAGAGTTCTTAGAACACATTCAACGTGACATAGAACAATACGGACAGCGTCCTCAGAACACCACCATTTTGTTTATTTGCGAACATTTCAGGACACCGCGAGTGTTCTTAGAACACATTCAACTTGCCAGCCACAACCCCCCATTCATATTTGCAAACATTTCAGGACACAGCGAGTGTTTGACAACGTCTTCAGAACACCCCCATTTTGTGTATTTGTGAACATTTCAGGACACCGCGAGTGTTCTTAGAACACATTCAACTTGACAGAGATCAATACGGACAGCGCCCTGAGGACACCCTCTACGAACATTCCCCGGACACCTCGAGTGTTCTTAGAAACGTCTTCAGAACACCCCCATTTTGTGTATTTGCGAACATTTCAGGACACCGTGAGTGTTCTTAGAACACATTCAACTTGACAGAGAACAATACGGACAGCGTCCTCAGGACACCCCCTACGAACATTCCCCAGACACCGCGAGTGTTCTTAGAAACGTCTTCAGAACACCCCCATTTTGTTTATTTGCGAACATTTCAAGACACCGCGAGTGTTCTTAGAACACATTCAACTTGCCAGCCACAACCCCCCATTCATATTTGCGAACATTTCAGGACACAGCGAGTGTTCGACAACGTCTTCAGAGCACCCCCATTTTGTGTATTTGCGAACATTTCAGGACACCGCAAGTGTTCTTAGAACACATTCAACTTGACAGAGAACAATACGGACAGCGTCCTCAGGACACCCCATACGAACATTCCCCGGACACCGCGAGTGTTCTTAGAAACATCTTCAGAACACCCCCATTTTGTTTATTTGCGAACATTTCAGGACACCGCGAGTGTTCTTAGAACACATTCAACTTGCCAGCCACAACCCCCCATTCATATTTGCGAACATTTTAGGACACAGCGAGTGTTCGACAACGTCTTCAGAACACCCCCATTTTGTGTATTTGCGAACATTTCAGGACACCTCAAGTGTTCTTAGAACACATTCAACTTGACAGAGAACAATACGGACAGCGTCCTCAGGACACCCCCTACGAACATTCCCCGGACACAGCGAGTGTTCTAAGAAACATCTTCAGAACACCCCCATTTTGTTTATTTGTGAACATTTCAGGACACCGCGAGTGTTCTTAGAACACATTCAACTTGCCAGCAACAACCCCCCATTCATATTTGCGAACATTTCAGGACGCAGCGAGTGTTCGACAACGTCTTCAGAACATCCCCATTTTGTGTATTTGCGAACATTTCAGGACACCGCAAGTGTTCTTAGAACACATTCAACTTAACAGAGAACAATACGGACAGCGTCCTCAGGACACCCCCTACGAACATTCCCCGGACACCTCGAGTGTTCTTAGAAACGTTTTCAGAACAACCCCATTTTGTTTATTTGCAAACATTTCAGGATACCGCGAGAGTTCTTAGAACACATTCAACGTGACAGAGAACAATACGGACTGCTTCCTCAGAACACCCCCATTTTGTTTATTTGCGAACATTTCAGGACAACGCAAGTGTTCTTAGAAGCGTCTTCAGAACACCACCATCTTGTTTATTTGGGAACATTTATGGACACCGCAAGTGTTCTTAGAACACATTCAACTTGACAGAGAACAATACGGACAGCGTCCTCAGAACACCCCCATTTTGTTTATTTGCAAACATTTCAGGACACCGCGAGTGTTCTTATAAGCGTCTTCAGAACACCACCATCTTGTTTATTTGCGAACATTTCAAGACACCGCGAGTGTTCTTAGAACACATTCAACTAGACAGAGAACAATACGGACAGCGTCCTCAGGACACCCCCATTTTGTTTATTTGCGAACATTTCAGGGCACCGCGAGTGTTCTTTGAAGCGTCTTCAGAACATCACCATCTTGTTTATTTGGGAACATTTCAGGACACCGCAAATGTTCTTAGAACACATTCAACTTGACAGAGAACAATAGGGACAGCGTCCTGAGGACACCCCCATTTTGTTTATTTGCGAACATTTCAGGACACCGCTAGTGTTCTTAGAACACATTCAACTTGCCAGCCACAACCCCCCATTCATATTTGCGAACATTTCAGGACACAGCGAGTGTTCGACAACGTCTTCAGAACACCCCCATTTTGTGTATTTGCGAACATTTCAGGACACCGCGAGTGTTCTTAGAACGCATTCAACTTGACAGAGAACAATACGGACAGCGTCCTCAGGACACCCCCTACGAACATTCCCCGGACACAGCGAGTGTTCTTAGAAACGTCTTCAGAACACCCCCATTTTGTTTATTTGCAAACATTTCAGGATACCGCGAGAGTTCTTAGAACACATTCAACGTGACAGAGAACAATACGGACAGCGTCCTCAGAACACCCCCATTTTGTTTATTTGCGAACATTTCAGGACACCGCAAGTGTTCTTAGAAGCGTCTTCAGAACACCACCATCTTGTTTATTTGGGAACATTTCAGGACACCGCGAGTGTTCTTAGAACACATTCAACTTGACAGAGAACAATATGGACAGCATCCTCAGGACACCCCCATTTTGTTCCTTTGCGAACATTTCAGGACACCGCGAGTGTTCTTAGAACAGTTTCAGCTTGCTTGCGAACAAAACGGACACATATTGAGTCCTCAGAACACCCCCCATTCAGTTTATTTAGAACATTTCAGAACACCCGTGATGTCCGCAGACAAATTGAACACAAAAAGAACGTCTAACACATAAAAAAACACAACTTTCATCCTATCTCATACACTCCCCAAACACTCATACACACCAACACACTCTACTAAATACAAATTTTGAACAACGTTTCACTGCGCTGTCCGCGGATGTCCGCGAATACAATATGGCGGGCGCTACCGAAAATCTGACACGCTTCACGCTCCACGCCGTCCAATCAGCGAACGCGGCGCATGTCCATGGACATCACGCAAGTTAATGGACCAATCAGGACACTGTCTGCGGACCGAACAGGGAAGTGTGTCTGCGAAGCGGACACAGATATAACTAATTTTTTTTACCTAATTTTTGGTCATTTTTTAAAAAACTACTGGATGGCTTTTCACCAAATTTGCAAAAGGACACTTTCGGGACCAAGCCGCTGCTCCTGGTCCAAATTTGGTGAAAATCCGTCCAGCGGTTTGGATTGTAGACGCGAGCAAATTTTTTTTTACCATTCAGTCTATGGGAAAAAAAAGTTTTGGGACCCCCCCTATAACTTTGCCCCCCCTGCACGAATCCTCACCAAACTTTGCAAAAGAATTCAGAGTGACCCAAATACTCTTTTGGTTTGGTGAGGATTCGTCCAGGGAGAGCGAAGTTATACGCCGCCCAAAAAGTGCTCTTCCTATGGAAACACCAACTTAACCATAACTACATGGCCACTACCGTGGCCATGTAATGTGTAGAGGTGAACCCGCTGAACATATATACATACATATATATATATACATATACATATATATATATATATATATATATATATATATATATATATATATATATATATATATATGTTCAGCGGGTCACCTCTGCATCCACCTTACTTCCCCTTCCTTTCCCAATTCCCCCTTTCTCCCTTCCTTTCCCCATACCATCCCCTCTACACCATTATTTTTTTGTGGTCTTCAGTCAAATGGAGGAAGGAAGTTGGACGAGCATGATGGTCACACCTATGCACAAGAATTGAGTGTATCTCTACTCCTCTGTATTCTTCAGGAACAGAGAACATTTTCAAGGACAAGTTCAAAAGGCCTAATTGACAGCAGACCACTGAGGTGATGATAGATCATGTTCTAATTGGTGAGAAGCTATGGTTATGCTCAGCTCACCAAGCACCTGGCAGTCTGGCCTGCGTGCAGCTAGCATAGGTGGAAGAGGGCTGACAGAGGTTAGATATCAGCCAATGGTAGAAGGCCACATGATTAGGAGCCCTATAGTTAAGTAACCAATGGGACGTCATGTACTTAGTGACGTTCATAGTGACCTGTTTTGAGGGAAGGGCTTAGTTGCCCCACCTGAAGTTAAAACTACCACTTTGCTTATGCCCATTAGACTAGTATGGAACATATATGAAGATATTCCCTTAGACCCAATCACACTTGTTAGTAGGTTTTGTAGTTTGCCACGTAGGATGACGTTAGTAATACGCAGATTTACGTCACCTATGATGAGATTTTAGTATAAAAGAGTGCTTTTTTGTGAAGTTCATGGAGACCGTGCTATGATACCTCAATTGACGTTTGTTGTACTCCCTGTTTTAGATAATTGACATTAAAACAGTTATCTTTTTGGCTACTTTCTGATTATTGATGTTTTGATTAATCTCTACATCCCCATTAATCTGAGAGTATTGCTACCTCGTCTTATAGTGCTGGGAGTTGTCCAGTTCAGATGGTAGCGGAGAGGATGGTTAAACGTCTATCGAGATAAGTAAGCTTTGAGGTTCTTGGCAATATAGGACACCCTCTGCCATTCGGCTGAAAGTAAGTGAGGCTCCCTAAAGATAGCGGATTAGAATAAATGCAAATGGTTGCAAGCTAGGGTAGACAAGTCCCCTGTTTTCAGTCAGAAACTGCTCACGGCATCTATGGAAAGCTGATCGGATGAAAGATTGAAGAGGCGAATAAAAGAGGCAGATGATCCCGTAGGTCGAGAGCTGAAAAAGAAATAATACGAATGGCGAGTACAAGCTGAATGAGTTGGCAAAAAGTCTGAATGGGCAGTAAGGGAAGACAGTAAAAAGAGACAAATGAGTAACGGTTGGTTGGAAGGGATGGTCAACTCGAGACGATGACCGTCGAGTTTAATGGGGATAATTGACTCGAGACGATAAGAGCATTGAGTAATTTAAGAAGGTTGACTTGAGACGACGAGCATCAAACAACAAACCCTGTGAGACGAGGAGGGTTACAGTGGGAAACACCCAGTTTCCTGAGTTTTAAAGAATGTCAGCAGGATCTATTCCGAAGAGTCATATTACGGGTGACGTAGGAGACAAACTAGTTTTAAAGATCAGTTTAAAGAGTGAAGATCACACTCAACCGGAGTATTTTTTAGGGGCATAAAGAGGCTGAGTCTTGAAATATAGACTGATATATGTGACCGGTCGAGTATGTCTGTTTGTTTTATGTGATTGTGTAATGGTGACAAAAATATACAGGAATTGGTAAATGTGAAAAGGAAAGACAAGAGTTGAAAAAAGTTGCTTATTTATTTATTGGAATTTAATTGATGGTGTTTAGTGAAAACAGATTAAAATAGGTAAACCATGGTATAGAGGGTTTGGGGCCTCTGACGATTGGTTCAAGCTCATATTGTATTATTTTTCTGAAAAAGGTTCCTCTTTGAATAAAATTTGCAAAGAGTAACAGGTGAGTATTGACCGTCCAGTCTGATGAGTCAACATGGAGGATATTACTCAGCTTACGCACCTGTGTAAACAGCTTCCGAAGCACGCACCCAAGCTTAGACCGTATAGTGCGGAATGGGTTAAGGGCACGGCAGATAAAATAAAATAAAATTTGTATGCCGTGGCCACAAGGGGAATCTTTATCGAAAGCAGTTTTGCAGCATATGATGACATATTTGCATGCTGCGTACATAGGGAAAAAGTTAGACAAACGACTAGCGAGCTTAGAGCTCTGAAAAATGTAGAAGGAGGAGAGAGAAGAGCCGCCTCCTATAGATTGGATACTTAATGTATGCACAGAGGGGGGTGAAGATCCTTCTGCTCCACCCGCTGAAAAATACTGGGAGAGATCTCTATCTAATCTCTAGAGTCCCGAGGGACAAGGAGAGATGCGATAGGGAGAAAAGTGATCGACCAAGTACAGCTCTAGATATAGGAAGAGAGATAAAAAGATGGAAAGGGGAAAAGGATAATGCTGATGAGGTAGTGCTTTTTATAGAATTAATGGATGTGAGGTCAGATTTTGCTCAAACTCGATGGTAAGAGCGTTGATGATGTAACATCAAAATGAAGACTCCTTCCTCAGCTTTAAAAAATTGCTAAAAATCTGTTTTTTTAACCAATACTAGTCAACCTACATAAGCTGAAATATTCACCCATAGTAGGCCTTATCACTAGTCTCTTTTTTCAGGGTAGACCGATACCAACTACTGTAAAGAATGTAAATGTATTATCCCTTTTAACTTCATAACGTATGTATCTGTAACTTTGTAAATTGTATTATAAGCTGTCTGCAACAACGCCATGATACCCGAGGGTCTGGGCATTTAACAAATCTAATAAATAAAAAATGTAATAAATAAGGCAACGGGAAGATAGTGATGGCCAAGGCAAAAGAAAAATAGAGAAATAGAAGAGCAGCTGATAGAAGAAAGGAAGAAGGGGCAGGGCTTGAAGAAGGGGCAGGGCAGGGCCTGAAGTCTGTTAGATGGGTTAGCTTACCTGTAACCCAGCCCATGGGAACTGGGAAGCCAGTGGTTGGCCCCGGGAAACTTGTGAGGGAGACGACCAATGCAAGGGAAAGGGTAGGATAAAATGGTACCTGGAAATCAAGGCAGTGTGGGTTTTTCAGGTGAGGTCGAGGGAGAAGAAGTACAACCAAAAGATCCAGCAGTGGAAAAACAATGCAGAGGAGCTTGGAGAAGGATTGCTGAAAATGTGTGCAAGGTGAAGTATTGGTTGGTGGGAGAAAGCTGCACTTGGGTGTGAGAGTACATGTAAGGTAAGTGAGGAAGACTAACAGAGGGGCATTGGAAGACACCACTTCTTCATAACATTAATTTTGAGAGAACTAGGTTTGGATTCCTCTACATTACTCTGAGACGAAGTGAGATAGAAAAGGCATTTACATTAAGGCCTACATGGCCAGTCAATGAGTTGACAGACAGAAGGGGTTACCGATCTCAAGAGATCATTGTGGGGTATAGGGACACCTGGGTTAAGGATGGACCCACCCTAAGGGAGACAAACAAGACTGGGACAGCCCATAATGAGCTCCGTAGAAACCATTGATATGTTCTTGACAGTTGGTGTGTTGTTAAGCTCATCTGTGACACTGCACTTAGAGGGAAAATCTTGGTAGGGATGTGCACTTTGTGAAAAGCCCTAAGTGGTGGAAGTGACCAGTGGGAGAACATGTGATTCGGTTGAAGAGGAGTCGGAAGAGAATGGGCATGGACCTAGTGATGATGGCCATAAGGAACCATGCGTGATGGTGACACAATAAAGTGTACATTGTGGCCCTCTATTTCCATGGAGTCCAATAGTGGCCATGTAGCCTTAACCGTCCTCCAACAGTTATGGGGAGGGAGAAGGTAATTGCATGTGCTAGTTCAGTGGTGCAGCTTGCCTGTGACATTGAACACATCATGTCCACAGTTCGCTCCTTTCTAGCTGGCCTAATTAATGCCAGTGGTATAGGCAACTCTGTCCAGCAGCAGTCACCTGTTGCCAGAACCAAATCCACAAGTCGTTGGGGGATGTGCTTGAACAGCAGCACCTTTATTTTAGCAATATTCTCTTCTCTACATAATGAGGCATGAAGGGACCTATTGTCCTTTTTGTTGTGCGTGCATGCACTGGGGGAGATGGATAGAATAGTGGTCATGACGAACCTGAGGAGAAATATGTTACTACACCACCCTCAAGCACTTTAGGGTGAAGGAGTGAGACAGCCATACCCGTGAAAGTGTCCAGTGTGGTAGAGTTGGAGAACTTTAAAACATGTTCTATGCAAGCGCGTGAGAGCTTTAATGGGTGGCTGCACCCTGTAAAAGAGGCTGAGAAACATAGTGGGTAGCTGCACCATTTGGTAGAACCTGAGGAACTTAGTTGTTGGCTGGACCCTGGAAAAGATACTGAAATGCTTAGTGGATGGCTGCACCTTGTGTGATAACCCAAGAATGTGTGTTGGTCGTGGTATGTAAGGGAGCCAAAGAATCATAATGGTTGGCAACACCCTCTGTGTGATGACCCAAGATTCCTAGTGGATGGCTCCATCACGTGAAAGAGCCAGACAAACTTTGTGGCTGACTGTGCTGTGTTGGAAACCACGATAATCGTATTTGGTGGCTGAACTCTCTGAAAAAGCCAAATAACATTAGCGGGTGGATGTACACTGGAGGGAAACTCGAGAATCATGATAGGTGGCTGCAAATAGATAATAGTCGGGGAAGGATACCCTTAATTTTGGCCACATCTGAAAACCTTGCATGGTGTCTGCCATCTGTGAAAGAACCCAAGAACCATAGTAGGAGAGTGCTGTGGCAGCTTCATGGGCCTTACTCTGTCAAGATGGGATGGGGACCCCTCTCAACCTGGGGCAGGACTTTTACCAGGGTTTGTAGCAGAGTCAGTCCTGCCCCAGGGGTGGTGTGTGGGAATTGGAAGGGCCCCAATCTTTGTCCTTTCTGCATTTGCATGTCTAAATTAACTAAATACCTCTTATTCTTGCCCCATACCTGTCGTGGACATGGCTGGCCAGTCTTGCTCTTTTTTTTTGTCCCATGGGACTACATTACCTAGAAGGTCCAGTGGTGAAGGAACCAGCAATCAACCCAACCGGGAGAGAGCGGTGAGGAAGCTGTACATCAAACCCACAATCCAGAAGTTATAAGTGACATAGAACAGTCCACCTATCAAACCACCAACCCAACCACTCCATATAGTCCTAATAAGAACTTTGAAATTGACTATACTTTGAGCGGGCCACCATTACAAAATGCTGATGGGGCAATTTAGGAGAAGGGGCAGGGCTTGAAGTCTGTTAGATGGGTTTGCTTACCTGTAACCCAGCCCTTGGGGGCTGGGAAGCCAGTGGTTGGCCCCAGGAAACTTGTTAGGGAGAGGAGCAATGCAAGGGAAAGGGCATGATAAAATTGGACCTGGATATCAAGGCAGTGTGGAATGTTAAGGTGAGGTTGATGGAGGAGAAGTAGAACCAAAAGATCAAGAAGCTGTAGGAAAGATGCAGAGGAGCCTGGAGTAGGATAGCAGAAAACATGTGCAAGGTGAAGTGTCGGTTAGTGGGCGAAAGCTGTACTTGGGTGTGAGAGTACATGCAAGGTGAGTGAGGAAGACTAACAGAGAGACATTGGAAGACACTGCTTCTTCATGACATTCTTTTTGAGAGAACTAGGTTTGGATTTCATCACACTGAGAGGAAGTGAGATAGATAAGGCAATTACATTTATGCCTACATGGCCAGTCAATGAGTTGACAGACAGAAGGGGTTACCAATCTCAAGAGATCACTGTGGGTTATAGGGACCCCTGTGTTAGGGATGAAACTACCCTAAGGTAGACAAAAGAGATAGGGAAAGCCCATAATGAGCCCCTTATGAATCACTTCAATAACAAAACCATTGATGTGTCCATGACAGTTGGTGTGTTGTTGAGACTATCTGTGACACTGCACTTAGAGGGAGAATCTTAATAGGGGGATGAACTTTTTGAAAAGCCCTAAGTGGTGGCGGAGGCCTGTGGGAGAACATGAACATGTTTAACAAGTGGTCTGATCATGGGGCAACAGTAGTATTTGAACATATTAATCAAACAACTTGTGAGGGCATCTCAATCACAGTCAGTACTACTGCTTCCCAACCAAACACACTGCAAAACAACCCTGCTCCACTTGTCAGTGTCTGATATTTATTGGGTAATAAAGCATTATCATCTTACAAACTGGGCTGCTGGGTAAGGTTAGATGTGTTTCCAAAATTGCTGGCAAAAATGTGATTTGAAATTTTTATAAATGTCAATTGTTCAACATGTGTCAGTGCAAGACGTATCTTCTGGCTATAGCCAATAGTATCAGCTGAACTAAAAACTTTTTTTTACTTGTCATTGTCTGAGGTGCAAATTAACGTTTGTACAGCAACATGCACAAGTGCTGTTTGCAAGAAGAATGCAGAGAAGGGCACTATGCTCTTTATGGGTGTCTGTTCACAAGAACAGGCTTCACACCACCATTTAGCCTGTCAGTCTGTAGGGGAGGGTAAAGTATTGTGGGAGGCTTCAAGATTGAGAGAGGAGGTAGGACCATTGGAAAAGGGACAGTCAGTGGTAATGGGGGGCCTCATGTGGACACCCCCAGAGAAACATTGAGGATAGGAGGGCACATTCCTCACATGGGAGGACGGGATGGCCGCAGCATGCACCATGAAGGAGATATTTGTGGTGGGTCCTGATTGTGGGAAGGGAGTAAAGAGGAGCAAGTGGTCTCCAGCTTGCAGGGTGAAACTGCTAATACTGGCAAGTTTGTGGATGCTACCTGGACGGAAGGAGGAGTGACAGGTGGAGGAAGAGGTGAATGAGGACAATCTTCCTGATCCTGGCATGGAGGAGGGGAAAAACAATGCCCATGAGTATCCACAGGGAGTGGCAACTTCAAACCCCACACACAGCCTATAGGGTCTTGGGCATGGCATTATTGTACCCTGTCAACAGTTAGGGCCATCACAGAAGAGAGTCTGGAGTCTTTACGCATTGTGGAGGGCTGTGGGAAGTGTGTAAAGTAGGAAGAGCCTGAGGTCTTCTTCATGATGGAGGCTGTGGCAAGAGTGTTAAGTGGGTGCAGAAGGCAAGCATAAAGAGTTGTGCCCTAGGGGCAGGTGTGATGAGGAAGCATGCATGCTGATGGCACAGAAAGCTATACTAGGTGTGTGTATCCTCTGAATGTGTTAGCAGCCATACACTTATGACCACCTCCAGGGTTGGAATACAGCATGTTAGTGAAATCAGACATGCTATTTAATTTAATGTATATATTTACTGGTGGGCATACGTGATGAACGGAGAACACATCAAACTGGTTATCGTAGTGGGGAACTTCCTAGAAAGTCTCAACCTGGACTCAAAATAATTTCCCAAAACAGGAACCGATTGGCAACTAAAGGACAACTTTATCTCAACTGACTTTATAGAAAAGAAAAAGACAAAGGAAAAGAAAAAGAAAAAAAGACTTCAAACTTCTAACTAGGCAGCAAAATGTGTAAAATCTAGAAATAGTTAAATCAAGTAATACAAAAAATAATAATACAAATATGTATTTATATACAGGGGGAACATGCTCTTTTAATCACACAAGAACATACAATAGATAAGAAAAAAAGATTTGACAGAAAGCAGTGAGCTTCTTACACAGGGGTAAGTGTGAGGGCATTCTGACCAGGTTATGGAAGGGAGTAAATAGAACAGTCACGGGGACCATACAAATGTGGACATACATAGATTAGGGACAACCAACATTGGACATTTTTCAGCACAAGTAGGTGGTACAGCGAGCTTTGTCCTGGATGTGATCATGATGGGTGAAGTGCTAGAGTGGAGGCAAAGGAAGGGAGGGACAGATGCAGGTTTGAGGAGAGGAAAACATGTTAGAATATTGCAATAGTCCCCTGGCCAGCACCTCCCAGTCTAACTTTGCTGCCCTTCAGGTCCGACAGAATGGTGCAGTCAGAGCAGTGCTAGGCATTGCCAGGTGGCAGTTTATCACAGAAGCACAAAGAACCCTGCACTAGTTGCGCATCAGGCACAGTGTCTCTTACAAAATGTTTACCCTAACCTTCAAGTGCCTCGCCCTCGATGCACCTGTCTACCTCTCTGAGCGTTTGAAGCACTATCTTCCCTCGCACTACCTCAGGTCATCAGACCAGGCCAAACTCAGCCCACCTAGATTGTGTTTGGCCAAATACAGGAAGACCAATGTTGACGTCCTGATATCTGGAACACCATCCACTTGAATTGAAATTGACTCCTTCTCTCCCTGAATTCAAGGAGGTTGAAAACCTTTCTCTTCAATGCACTCTCTTCCTAGATCCCACTTAGCTGTTGCAGTCACCTGTCTACTATCCTGTCTGTTTTATGTGTGCCCTGAATCCTTCGGGCAAGTTGCTGCATTAATAAAAATTAAAATAACTAAATAAATACATAATCTTTTGGCTACTGTTGGTGTTAGTTGCCATGAATGCTCCATGTGCCATGTTTTGTGGAAGCACAAGTTCTGATAGAGCCGGAACCGGCAACAGGAATTCCAGTAGAAGAAGCACCAGGCTTTATATTAGGGAGTAGAAGTTTGTTGTACCAGAACATGTATATTAGCCTGAGTCCTCATTTAATCATTGAAGAATTCCTTAATGGATCAGAAAAAATAAATCAAACTAAGTGATGGAATGGGTGCAACCCCATAAAGAAGAAGCTTAGAGGGCAACCAAGGAAATAGTGTTACAGCTGGAAAAATACTTGCATGAGTTCATCTACTGTTAGAAAAAATGATGGTTGGTTTATTAGTGGCATAGTCATGATGACAATGATTGGCGATATGGTGGGCACAACAATATCTACGGCCAATGTGTATCTGTAAGCACGCTGAGTAACAAGACAAATGAATTGAGTTATGATTTAAAAGAGTTGCAACAAACTTTAGAGGGGCTCAGGCGTGAACAGAAAGAAAGAAGCGATCCATTATGTGAATGAAACAATTGTGGTTCTTAATGAGCAAGCCACAATATTAGAGCATAGTACCAATGTCATTTTTGAACGTTTAAATGTGGTAACTCCATTTAAAAGCATTCTGACAAGGTATTTATGGGAAATTCAAAATGTGGTATCACAGTTGATTCAAGACCATATACCTCTTTATTTTGTGTCATCTGATATCATCCGGCAAATGATGGCACAGATTACACAAAGGGAGGTGGAAATAATCCAAAGAAGAATTGTATTTGAAATGATAAATGCAATACAATTATATATTAATATGGAGAGAATGGAAATAAGTTTCCTACTGTGCATTCTGTTTATCACCCCAGAGACGGACGTTGAGGAATTAGCCCATGCTATATTGATAAAGGATAGGTGGTTGGTGAGTACTTTGATGACAAATTACACAATTGCTCACCTTAATCATGGATATTTTGTTGTCAAACAGTTTCAGTGTAGCATGTTCTACAGATCTATCCATAAAGATAAAGTGGTGTCGGTGGGTAGATTGACCCTGTTTCACGTGATTTGTGGGAAGGGAATGCTGAGAATATTGTTTTTTTTCGGAATAATGTGTTTCCTATTGATCCAGATATTAAATTCTTACTGAAACATAAAAGCGTACATACAATTAGTATGAATCTGAATAAAGATAACATTACTCTGAGCAGCTTAGGCCTGACAGAGGCAGATAGGTTCAATTGGGGGACCTGGGTGGAAAGAGGTTTGGTTAGTTTTGCTGTCCCAATTGTGATTGTTTTGATATGGTTGCTTGTGCCTACCATTAAGATGAAAATGATGATATTTGTTTTAATGACGATGGGGAGCGAGAAGATCCAATTGGGAGAAGCACATGTGTTTTAGAGCATATGTGTTTGTTTTTCCTACAGTGCTTTTTGGGTTATATCCCAGCAGGAAAAAAAGAGGTAGTGTAGGAGTATGACTCTACATTTCAACAGTTAGACTCAGCATTTCAGCATTTAAATTTTAGTGAGGGTTTGAATTCAGTCGGCGCCTGGGTGTGAAACATATTGCTGCACTCAAGAGTGTGAGTTTCAGGCAGAATTAAATTGATGTCAATGCACAGAGCACATGCTTGAAATTGCACTTTGCTTCCGGATGCTATTTCAATGAACTGAAATATAATACTAACCTAAATGTAACATACTAATTAACCTAACCCCATTTAACATGTTTCAGATTCCCATAATAACATTTAGTGCAAATTTGCTCATGAAATAAACTGGATGCAGACAGATGAAAATGCATAACGCTCTGAAAATGGGAAGAAAAATTGACTTTAAACGTGCAGGCTGGATCTGTGCTGTGTGGTAAGCCGAAAAATGTGACAATCCATTCTGCTGAAAACATGGCTTTTTTCAGAGCAGGAAACACATGAGAACAATGAAAAAATGTTCTCTTCAGCAATGCAGTTAGTACAATGAGAACACCTGCGTGATGTGGGGAGTTCTGGACAAGGGGAGGTGCTTATGATTGACAGGGGGTGTCATAGAATAGGGTTTTGAGGCAGAGTAGAGGGGCATTCCTCTTCGGGCACTGACTTCACAAAGGAGCAGATGGCTGGCTGTGCAGACAGAGTTCAGTGCTCACAAGCTGACTAAAGCTGAAGCTGTCCTTATCTGGGTTGACCCTCTGCGAGGAGGCAGAATGCCTGGGGAATATGTCACTGCCAAGTTGGGAACATAGTCAAAAGAATTAGGTAAATATGAAGTTAATTGAGGTGCTGGTGATGTGAATGTTACTATGCAGTGCAGGTTAAATAGTTCTGTTCATTTTAGGTGCTGTATTAGAGATTAAAATTTAAAAGTACATGTACTACTGTGTTTGTATTTCTCAAAGTCTTGCTGTTTTTTTAAAGGGTATTTTTCTTGCCAGGTTTTATGGGGCCAAGGTCAATAGACAGGGCTTTGCACAGATGGGGCACTGAAAGCCATTGCAAGAAGAAATGTACTTGCATTGTGAAGTACAATGTGGGCATAAGTGTCACTCGGTGTAACTTGCATAATTTTATTTTTTATGCTAAAGAACACATTCATAAAAAGTTATTTAGTCTTATTACATTTATTCTGCATTCAGTCTCTTTTATTTGACACACATGGAGAGATGCAGATGCGCAGTTAGAAATATCTCAAAGCAAAGTAGCCGCAGTGAGTTGGTTTTCTAGAGAGGCTGAATGAATGTGCAGTATTTCAATTACATGCGTTACATTTGTTGAAACTCATCAAAAAGGGCATATTGTAGTATTGTACATAAGATACCTCAGGAGGGCATTAGCCATCTATTAAGAGTGTATGAAGTCCAGTATTTGTGTTGGGTTAGTGACCCTGGTAAAAATAATTATTAGACAGTATTCTGAAATCAGTCTCACCCTATACACATATCCCAACATGATTACCACAATATATTGTCAAGGACTATAAATATATCACCAGATACCACCATAATAAATACCACAAAGTAATAGATACAACTCCAAAATATATCTTACATGCTATAAGTCTTTCTTATTTACCTGTTGATTCTCAAAAAGGAGACCATTTTCTTGGCACTTATCTTCAATTTTCAAATATTGAGTCTCTTCTGTTGTCACCATTCCTTACGGAATATATAGCTACCCTCAATGTCATCACCTTCTATAGGCAGTGCAATGGTAGAGTGGACGCCCCCTGCAACCTTCTCTTCTTCAATTTGTCAGATTGATGGGATCTTCTTTCTGGCTCTATACAGTTACCCAGAGCCATAAGCCATTTTTTTGCTGGCAGTAGGTGTTCTTTTAGGTTTATGTTAGCGTTTTGATTGTCCTCTTTATGTCGCAGAATGTGTATTTGATGAGCAATATCTTCCTGGCTCTTATTACACAATTTAAGCAGAATTTTTAAGGCAAAGTGCACTATTCCTGCACTTGTGCCGTCCACCAATGCAGTTGTTATAGATGTTTAAAGAGAGCTCTCAGCCTCTTCATCTGCAAACAACTGTGGTATAGCAGGAGGCTGCTGTCTACTACCACCCCCTCCCATATGTGTGCACTGTGGTGGTTCACCTGGGTTGACAAAGGCACATTGGATAATATAGTTTCTTCATTCATATGATTTGCTATTTCAGTTTGTAAAGAATAGCATACATTCAATAGGGAGTTGTTATCAATCAGTGTGGATTTAGATTAAATTAATACTGAGATTGAGCCTTCCACCATAGGATTAGCCTTACCTTCAGACTCCAGCCCTCTGGGGCGAAGTAAGCCATTATTTTCCGTCTTGGCCTGGGTAATCTTTCTTTCTTTGGGCCTCCCAATCCACATTTTCTTGAGCAGGGTTACTAAATGATGTCTGCTGGTTACCTAATTGTTGATCAATATTGCTTTAGTGAAGGTTATACCCCAACTTCTTTGTCTTGCGCCTCGTTGGCATATTACAAGATAAATCACACTATTTAAGTACAGGCTTAGGACTGACTGTAGGCACATGCAATAGCCCCAGTATCTGCACATGACTTACATTGCTAGCTGTGCTCGCTTATGCTATAATTAATAGTTAATACAGGGGACCATTGTGTCTGATCTATGTCCCACTGTGGCCGACTCTCAACTCCCGGAAGCCGTGCGGCATAATCACCATACCACTGAATGCCAAGCCAGCTGCACTGCTGCAACGTTGTAATTGTGCGTTCAGTGCACTCAGTAAGCACTCTGCAATTCACACAGATGACCTGTGCTCATCACCCATGCACTGCACTGCTTGCAAAAACACCCAGAAGATTGAGTATACGCGCTCCTACATATGAGCCCTAAAAGTGACACAAAAAGGAGATTGTACCAGCAGAAACCAGCCAATAGCCCACTACTCATGTTAGCAAATCAGACTGTAGGATGGCCGCTCCTCATTGAGCCACGAGGACTGTGACAACAGCTTTCCCAGCTCCAGGAACAAGGCTAGCAGGGCTGGAAACCAGGCATGACACTGGAGGTACAATCAATGTCATCTACCAGGGCAGCAGCAGTAATTCCCTATGGATCACAGATGGTCTCCATGGCCCTCCACAGTCCACTGGCCAGTTCCGACCTCTTCTCTCCATACTGCCACAAGGCGGGCCTAGTCCAGCCTGCGTAGCTCACATAACTGGCGGCTACAGCTTGTTGACTCTAACCATAGTTTCACCAAAACTGAGGAAAGTAACTCATAATGAAAAACGTCAAGCGGTACTGCTCCATAATCACAAGTGTGTGACTGCTTCTGAGATCTGATTAGATCAAAAGTTTATCCTTGAATCATTCTTGACAAGTCACCCAAAATGCAGATGTTTCGGGTATTTTGCTGGAAAGCTTTCCCAGGCCTACTAGGGACATTGCTGAACTACAAATCAACAAGGATGTCGACAGTATAGACAACTCCATCAGTGCTCATGCTACACTGTGTAATCGTCACACAACAGGTGTCTTATTTGAGGTCCATCACCCAAGTGACATCTTTGTTTGTGCCCCAATACAGCCTGTCACTTTCCCAGCAGGGGACTCCTTCCCAAAACTGCCCCTCCATTTTAACCCACACTTCTTTCTATGTGGATGCAGAACATCCTTATATTCCTCCTGTGTTCCCCCGTTAGCCTGGGATACCTAAGTTATGGAAACCACTGGAGTAACACCCGATTGCCTAAACTGTTCCCTCAGTTTCTCTGCCACTTCTTTTATTTGTTGTAGCAGCTGCTGTTGGTCCTATTATGTTAATCCTGTGCTTAGCCCTACCTCTGGAATATGTACATATACCCCCATTACCTACCATCCCTGCGCCCCCTATGGTAAAAATACAAGTTCAGCATGGTAAAAAGGTGCACACTTATCAGCTGTGGGAGAAGCACTCTGAACAGGCAGGGGGCTTCCTTGATAACCACATGATATCTTGAACTAGGCTGGAGAATGCCCTAAATAACAATATTTCATGTTAAAGATACATAGACAATAACAATGTTTCACAGGTATACAAGGTTTAGCAAACAAGCCTCAAAGCATGTTTTTCAGAAATGAGTGCTCGTTTCATGTATTTGCTTACAAGCCACTGTGGCTGGTAGCACATTGCAAATCCCATTATCCCTGGATCGCAAGTTAGGAAGAGAGCAATCTTTGTTACTTTCAAGGTCACAAAACAGAGCTCATGGGTGCCAACATGGCAATGAATGCACAATCGGCATATTAATTTACGAAGTCTGATCTACTAACGATTTCAGAAAACCCATTGTGGTTTCAAATTCCGCCTGATTACATCTCTGCCTGGGAAGAAGGTTGAAGAGTTCCTAATGTGCAACATTAACACAGTGGCCCTCATTACAACCCAGGCGTTAAGGGGTTAACGGCGCCGTAAAAGGTGGCGGCGCCGTTAAACCCTTAACGCCTGATTATGAGGTCCCTTTGCGGGTGGCCCTTTAACGCCTGCTTTTAGCAGGCGTTAAAAAACCAACCCGCAAAGGGACCTAGGAGCTAATTACGGCACCGTAATTTACAGTGCCATAATTGGCGCCTTCCCCAGTCCCATTGAGCCCTATGGGGCGAAAATGGGAATGGGGAAGGGCCATGGCGGCACGGGGGAATTACCGCCCCGCCAACCTCGGAATGGGGTGGTAATTCCCCATTCCGCCATGGCGGAGTCGGTAAATTACCGGCAAGGACCATGGTGCTATTAGCACCATGGTCCAACGCCTGGGTCGTAATGAGGGCCAGTAACTTGTTCATGGTTCAAGGCTCTGACAATGTCATGGTAGAATAATTTGTCATGAGAACGTAGTTAAGATGACCAGGAAGTTGAAGAAAGATCTGCTGGTCATCTCAAATCTTTCAATGAATTGGCACTATGATGTGGGACTTGGGGGTTGGATTGTGATGTCAGGAATATGATATGAACTTGGCAATACATCATTACATGCAAGAGCTGACTGGAAACTCCACTCACTTTATTGAAAGATCATATGTCCTAATTAAAGCTTCACTATGTGAAGACTTCAACACTATTCTGCAAATTGACGGACGTGCCTGGGCCTGTTAAATCAGGAATAGATGCCCCATTATACTTGATAATATGAATTCTACATCAGAAGGCCTTATCAATTTCCTAGCAAAAGTTAAAACATCTTTACGTCACCTTGATTGGCCTATTACTATAAATCGGGTGCACGCTAACCCCTCACTAGGACATCTATGCACTGGTACTATTGCACCCTTTTAAGCCTCTATCCTGACAGGCTTACCCGATCCATCTTTTTGCATTTTTGATGGTATTTGTTACTCACCAAACAAACCCTTGTCTGATACCATATTATCTCCCATGAACAATTCATTTGTCGGTATTGTCTTGCACCAGACACATTTGTATCTTTAAGGCACTTAGAAACTAAATGTTCATCTTTGGAGCATCATCAATCACGGTTCTTTGGTAAACATCTATCTACTCTCTACGCTGTCGGAAGTGAACCCTTTTGGCATCTATGTTTAGCTGTGTGAACAACGTCTTGTGTTATTGCAGTTGTTGGATTTGTTAAATCATTGAATGTACAACTAGATAAATCATTGTACTCTTTAATGTTTGCATTATTCTTCTATCCACTAATATCTTTCTTGAGACTCACTTTCACTGTGTAACAATATCCAAATTAAATGTATTGCTTATACACGAACAAGGTTAAATAGAAGAGGGGGAAACATATGAATTTTATCAATTTATTTTTAATGATCTAGATTTTTTTAAATTAACTTGATGTCCTTTTGTACTGTCATGAAATCACAGGATGTCTTTATTTTCAATTGTTTATTAAAGGTTGATTGTATTACCATATAATAAAAAAATTAGATCTTAATGTTATAAAAGCTTTTGTTTTTGGGGTGTATGTTTGACAGTGCCTGTTCATGCAGTTCTCTTCCGTGTTCTGCTTGAATATCTCTGTCCCAGTTGCGTCTGGGGCCCTGAATAAAACAGCGTCACTTCTTGCTTGGTGTACACTCCTGCTTGACTACTTTTGTAATTTTTACTGGTGAGTTCCGAGGCAACTCCCTGAACATCCTTCTCCTTTCTTTTCCCCTTACAAGTATAGTTCTCACTTGTGTTGTGGCCTCCTAACACTTTCTCTAAATATGCATTTTTCTCCTGATTGCTGACACTGTAGCACATACATAGGCTGGTTGACACTCAAACAAAAGTTAGTATTGTGTTGGACAGTCAACTTCTCCAAGTTTCTGTCCACTTATCCACATCCTTCAATCCCTAAAAGGTGCTCCCGTTCTGCATGACAACCATTCCTGGTCTGCTGCATATAGCAACCTATACCTACCCTTCTGGTAACTTCATTCTTTCCTCTATGTCAATTTTCGTTATCGCTATTTTATTTTATTGGGTAATGTGGTGTTACTGAAGATTGCATCGTGCAAGGCTGTTCACTGCTTTCTACTTACTGTGTCACCTATCACCCTCACATACTATGAAGGTCTCAAATGTCATCCCATTTTAATATTTCACTTCATTCTGATTCTACACCTTAGAATCTATCAGCTGCCTACAAGGTCTGCTCTTACAAGTGCCTTGGTTCTCAACCCCTTGGCATCGCAGGAAGATCAAAAAGGTCAGTAATGTTTTCAACACATTTTACTCAAAAAATCATCATTGAAAAACCACTAAATTCATAAGATAGTGTGACCCACATTCCATTGATCCCTCTCTTATTTTATTACTGTTCAAGTTCATCAGATTTAGTTTTACGACATTGTCAATTTTACTGAGAAGAGTCTCTGTGCTTGCATAATGAGCCTTGCTCAGGCCTCCTGTTTCTCCCATTCTCCCCATTACCTTTAGTTTGTGTGGGAAAAGTCACCAGGGCCTGCACTGGCATGCACACATATCCTTTGCTTGGTTTCTCTGTCTGCTCTCTTCCACGGGCGTCTCTCCTTGCGGTTCTCTCTCTCTCTCTTGGTGTCTCAGTATTCCGACAGCAGATTAGAGCTTTTGCCAATTCCTGATCGATATGGTGTTGACATTGTTAGACATGCAGCATTCCCACCATAGCGTCCCGGTGTTCACACCGCCGTCCCACTTTGGTCTCCACTCACCTCTGCTTCTCGCTTTCTACAGACACTCAGCTTTCAGCAGTTGTTTCCCAGTGTTCAGAACACTACTGAATATTGCAGGATCTGCATATTTCTCCAGCTCCACCTCATCCAGCTCTTACTCTCCCTGGGGGCCTCCCCTGCCTGCGTGCGTTCCTCTCTCCCAGCTTTGATCGGCCTGCACTCTTTCCTCAACCTCCTCATGCCAGTTGATTGGAGATTTTTGAAAGACATTTTCGTGTTCTTCCTGGTGATTACATAAAATAGCTTCCTCTTCTACCAAGTATTGGGACATTAAATTACTTTGGATATTCAATAGTTCCATCTATGCCATCATGTGACAAGGTTTATGGAGTCCCTCACAGGAACGGTTGTCCTTGTCCCCCAGGGCCTCTACCGTTGAGGTCCCACTTGCCTCTACCCCTAGGGAGGGTATTACAAGTCTCAGAGGTGGTGTCATGATGCCTACCCCCGGGGACCCAGACCAAGTCCAGCAACCCCGGAAGCAGGCATCAAGTAATTCCAAGCAAGCCCAACAACCCCTGCTAGGGGCTATTTGGGTGCAGTCTTGGTGTCTATGGTGCCAGGCTTACCTGGAGAATCAGTCCTGGCGCCATAGGTGCCAGGCTCATAGATTAAAACTTACCAGATGCAGACCATGCTGCAAACTTACCTGATGCAGACCATGCTGCAAGAGCTCCAAGCCAAAAGAGGCTTGGAAGGGGCTACTTTACTTAGGGACTATTTTTTTACTCGGGTGGGGCTGGGGAGGAATACTTACCTGGGACTACTTTGGAGGCTATTTAAACCACGCATTGTGCCTGCAAGACTGCATCCAGTCTTCTGCGACGCCCGCCTCGAGTCCAGAGCTCCTAGAAAAAGGGAGAAAGAAGGAGAAAAGGTTAGAACAAGAGCAATATCTTTGATCCTTACCTGAATTCCCGATCCATCACGCCTTCAAGCTGGAAGAAATAAGTTATTTTATCCATGTCGCCTCGTCTGCTGCAGCGCCGCGCTGAACTCACCGGCCTTCGCAGCATCTTCACATTCCACCGCATCATTCTGCATGTTCCCGCCGCACTCCGGCACCTAAGGGGAAGACAAGAACAGCAAGGTGAGCCAAGGGAATACACCGAGGCAATACTAGTTACCCCCCATAGACTTACCTGATTTTACCACCGGAGGTACTATTCCTCTTCACGGGTCAGCGCAGCTTCCACTGCATTCTCACCGAACCCCGGTCCCTAAGGGGAAATAAAAGGACAGCAAGGTGAAACAAAGGGACAAACAAGGGGAAACCTCATCACCACAATAGACTTACCTGATTTTACCGCCGGAGGCATTATTCCCCGAGACTTCATACTTTCTCTCCACGCCTGAATAAGGGAGAAAGCAACAGGTTACATATTGACATTATTTTATCGAACTGTGTTGGATACTACAAATCCTTACCTGAATATCACCGGTTGCCACGAGGAACTCTTCGCTAGGGTCAAGTTGCAACCTGCAAGGAATCGGACAGAGTGAAAGTCAGACATTTGAACTCTTACGAACTACATACTTATGGTGTCTTGCCGGGAATCTCAGAGTCAATATTGTTCTGGAACTCTCCAATTCCTTCGTGCCAGTGAAGCAACTGGTTATCTACGCGCCCCTGCACTCAATGCAGGATGGAGAGCTCATCTTTTCAAACCATCAGGTGAGACTATAAGAGGGGACATCAAAGGTGATCAGTGGGGAGATCAGCGGGAGTGGGGGGCGGGGGTTAACGCTCAACTCCACGGGTAGTTATTTCCCTTTCCCCATTTGCAGAAGAATATTTCTACGGGCCAAGCAAACAAAGCTAGGTGGGCCAGTCCAGTCCATCATCTTGGCACTACGTGTCACATTGATGGAGCCTGCAGCTGTACAGTTCAGATTGACGCCCCTGTGGGAGCGAGGTGAGCGCAACAGGTGGCTTCCCCTTTGGGAGAAGGGGCATATTTCCTCGATTCATCATACAATCCAGAGCAAACATGCTAGAAGGGATTCCATCTTTTATAGTAGATAGCTATAGCAGAAGGCAGCCCTACTACTGGGTCTCCTCCATGTTGGTGAGTTTGCAGCAGGTGAGGGGGGGTGACAACCAGTCTAATTACAGACCCATATTCTTTCTGGATGCAGTGGGTAAGACCTATACACATGTTCTACTGCTTCATCTGACTGATTGAGCCCAGGAGAAAACAGTATTTAGTCACCTACAGGCCCACTTCAAGCCTGGCCTGAGTACAATTGATCAGTGTTTTAGACTATTTCTATTGCACTAGAAATATCTCCGCTTGAGGAAAATTAATTCATACACAGCTTTCATTGACCGCAAAGCTGCGTCTGTTGGAGTACTGAGGCACAAACTATGGCAATTGCTCGAAGAGTGGAGTATACGCAACTCTCTATCACAAGCAATAACACATGTGTATGCCAATAGTGTAAGAGTGAGATGAAACTTAGCGAGGGGACAGAACGGCCCCCATAAACATTGAAAGGATGCTGTGGCAAGACTGTGTATTGGAACCTACCCCATCTCCGTTTACACCAACAGACCAATTGACAAACTGTCCGACGCCGACATGCAGTCCGATGCTGACGATGCGATCCTGGTTTCTACGACTCCCGCTGGCTTGAAAAACTAGTGGCAGCAATTCATGAAGCACTCAACCAGAGCAGAATGTTGATTGATATTGATAAGACCAAACTGATTGTACTCCATCCATCTTATAAAATATCACAGAGATTATATATTACCATTGAGGGTCACCCAATTGAACAAGTCGATAGTATCAACTACCTAGGTACTAGATTCAAGAGTAATGGCAGGTAGTCGGCTCAGATGGAAAAACCTTAATTAGCCTGGAGAGAGCCAGCAATGCTGTTCTTAAACTAGTACAAAACCATAGGAACAGTGCCATTTCTCCAGCACTGCAGATTTCCAATTTTCAGGCTAGGTCTACTGTAGAATATGTGGCAGGAATTTGGGGCTACACGACACCAAGGGCCTCATTACAACTTGTGTGGAATGGGTTTAACGGCACCGGTAATGGTGCCGGCGCCGTTAAACCCACTCTGCACTATTACGAGGTCCCCTCGCAAGACCCGATCTGGACGTCTGGATTTTCCAGACGTCCATAGCAGGTCCTGCGAGGGGACCAGGGAGCTAACAACCGGCCCTCTAGTAATGGGCCCGTTCTTAGCTCCCTCCCCTTTCCCATTGAGCCCTATGAGTGCTTGAATGGGAATGGGGAAGGACCGGGCCCGAGTTGTCTGAAGGAGGAAATACCGGGCCCTCCATACTCGGAATGGCCCGGTATTTCCCCATTCAGGGAACCCGGACCTGGACACGATTTTGGAGGCAGCCATGTCCTTATTAAGGACATGGCTGCCTCCAAAGTCGTAATGAGGCCCCAAGTATGGTAGATTAAAGGTAGTGCAACAAAGGTTTTTAAAAAAGATCACAAACCTCCCCAAACTATATCTAACATGGTGATACATATAGAAATTGGGTTCGACTGGGTCAAACTATGGGCCTCCCCTCATTTAGGGAAATACTGAGAGACACTACAGGACATGTTGTCATAGAGTGGAGGCACAGACCTCCCATGGTGCAGACACATTAGAGCAGAACTTGATTCTTTGGATCTAAAGTATCTCTGGACTAAACCTCAACATATAGATGGTCGCACAACATACATCGTACAAGCCACTTTTGCTACAAGGCTGAAGGGGAAAATAAATTCATTTTTTTGTTCCTCTATTCAAGCAGCAGCTTATCAGTGCTGCAAACCGAAAATAAAATATAAAACCTACCTTCATGTTATAGTCTCCCCTACGCACAATCCCTTTATTTGAGACACAGGCTTGGCACCTTACCCTTGGTGGCACTGTTGCATACTTGGCATGTAATCAGTTCTGATGTGTGCCCCATGTGCATGGTCGCCAAGGAAACTATATGCCCCCGGTATAGGCATCTCAGGGGGCTTTATTTGAAGCCCATTCTAATAAAATATAACATCAGACATCTTCCAAACATCTTGGTGGTTTAAGCATTCACAAGGTGTGGTCTTGTGTGACATAAATAGGGAAGGAGTCACATAAAATAGATTATGCATTAACCCTAATTTTCATCGTACTTTAACCTTCCTAGTGGCCACACAACAATAGTGATGGTCAGGACCTATTTAGTTTATAGGCATAACCCAAACCACATTTGTTTGCTGGTGGATTACTGCTCATCTTGTAGGCAGATATGTACTTTATTCATGAATCATATGAATTTGCAACACAATGGCAATTATTGACTGAACTATTTATGTGATGACATGGGTTTTATTAATCTTACTTAATTATTCATTAATTGTATTCTTTTAAATTGCATATGTTTGATGTGTTTGTTGCAATAACCAACATGATTGACTGTAACAAGTACATCTGGACCAAAGATGGGGACACAGGGATTTCTTTTAAATGAAAAATAGAATGCCTAGAGAACCCACAAATGCGTGCAAAATGTGTCAACATTTCTACAGAAACTGAGTATCAGGTCTGTTTCCTTGATGCACATGAAGTAAAGTCAGGGGTCAGAAATGTATCGTCTCTTCATTGTGATTTCCAGAAATGGAGCATATCTCGATCATATTCTTTTGTGAAGCAAGGTGGTGATCAGGGATGTGGCTTTAACACCTCTACCACATGTTATAAAAGTGCAGGAAACTACCTATGCAAAGACATGTTCTATGGCAATGTAACCTTTGTAAATAATGCCTTAGAGAAAAAGCTGTGTTTTTCCTCAGTCGTGTGGGCACTTGCACAAATAAGAGAGGGAAAGGATTTATGGCTGTCGCCTGTACTGGCATAGAGAATCTCACTGGACTGCTTACAGAGAAAAAAAACACATTGTTTTAGGTTCAGAGTTGGTCTTCCATTTACAAAGCATTTTCAGGTAGACAATTCTGAAGACTTCCTTTCTTTCTTTCCAAGATCACCTTCGAAATTGCCATCAAAAGATGGTTAAATGTGTTTTTTGTTTTCTGAAATATCTCCAAAATCCGAAAAGAATGTAAGGTGTTAGAATGTGTTCGTAGATGAGAGCATGCTGCATCCTTTTCTACTCTAGGTCACCATGTCCTACACATACACACTGTCCAAGGTAATTACTCCGACCTAATTTGACTTTTGAAATGATTAAATAATGAGTTTATTTTCTTGCATCCCTTTGAGCCTTTGAGTGGTAGGAAAGTGTTCCTAACAAAATCAAGCTGCATAACATCCCTAACAAGATTTAATTTGCAAAACACAATCCTTAATGCAGGACATGTGGTGTGTATTAATGAACACAACATGCAGAAATGTTTTGCAAATTCGGTGACATGTTCCTTGCAAATCTAAATTATCAGATTACACGCCGAGTTAATAAACCAGGGGTCATGTCACTTGCATCTGCAATTAAAGGAGAATCGAAATGTTGGGAAAAGCTCCACAGCGTGGGGGAATTTGTCTTCTTCAAGCTTTGCTGATAACCATTTGTCCTCTGAAACCTGATTCAAATTAAGTTCCCACATTACAAGCCTCTGAACTGACATGTTGCTCGAATTTGTGTGCTATTTTATTCATTATGTTTAGTATGTGGGCCACTATGCATGCAAGCTAACGCTGTGCCATAACATCAAGAGGCAATAGAAGTAGAAAATGGTTCATGGGGTGATGGCCAATTTGGAAGTGTACATAAATGTGCTGACAATCCTAAAATCCTGGACTAAGAACACAATAGTGCTGTTTTACACAAAGGGGGACGAACAAATCAGATTCATGTCAACCAAGTAGGTTACTGGGCATCAACCAGAAAATCTTTACATAGTGCCATCAGATTAAAACACATGAATGGTTTTATAAGAATATCCAATCCTGGGCTACGGTAGCTTCCTTGAGGGTGTGTTCGAGATGTACCAATATTTCACCTCTTAAATCAAAAAAGTATGGCTTTTTTGGTGGTCAGAAGAAGGACACAGACGCCTAGATGACATGATGCACAGTATTTTATGTAATGACTTAAAAAGGCCTCTCATTCCCTATCACTATAGGTGGTTCCTGCTTATGTTACTAAGGTGCTAGTTCGTCAGTAGTGAATATCCTGAGGGTACCTCTATTACCAATATATGCATTTCTGCACAATCACAGTACAGACGCCATTAGTAACCACGAGGGTTACTTTACACGGAAATGGCCGCCGTATCGTGATTCAACAGACTTCCTACTTCACTACTGCATCACGGCTGATCCTTGCACCTGATTGGCCATCCCAGGCTTATCAGCCAATCAACAGCCGCCGGCAGGCGAAGCCGGCCTCGTCCCCAAGGCCGAGGATCTAAGGCTAACTGCTGACTGAGGTGAGATCCCAGTGCACATCCGTCGGCTCGAGCAGGAGCTCGTCCTAGCCCTCCGTGCTGCAGGAGCAGCCCCCTCTAGCCTCTGTGGAGGTAAGCCTCTGCCCCAAGGTGATCCTGCCCAACTTTCTTTTTTACGCACTTTTCGGGTAGCTGATGCTACTAAATAGCACTGCTTTATTATAGCACTGCTAAACTGCTTTTTCTTCACATGTGCAGCATTTCTGCACAATCACAGTACAGACGCCATTAGTAACCACAAGGGTTACTTTACACGGAAATGGCCGCCGTATCGTGATTCAAGAGACTTCCTACTTCACTACTGCATCACGGCTGATCCTTGCACCTGATTGGCCATCCCAGGCTTATCAGCCAATCAACAGCCACCGGCAGGCGAAGCCGGCGTCGTCCCCAAGGCCGAGGATCTAAGGCTAACTGCTGACTGAGCTGACCGAGCGTTACCGGCGTTCAGTGACGTCCTCATGCCCATTTTTGGCTGCTGGTTACTGTGATCTCCTTTGGCCCTTCCTGCCTACCTAAACCAGTGGCGCCAGGCAACTATCATGCGCAAGGCAACCTTACTACCCTGCCCTCAGCAAAAGGTATAATATTAACTCTGCAACCTATAATATAACCTTGTGCAACTTTGGCGCCCTGCCTGTCACTCATACTTCGGTACTCTGATTCATAACCGCGGCTGCTCCTACTGCAGTCCAGCTTACCCTCTGCATCCCCCAAAGACTTAAGGACTTACCCCAGCTGGTCAGCATAGCATTACTATTACCGCTTCTGTGTGCCCTGCATCCAACTCGAATCTAGAGTGTGTGCCTACTTTGCTTAGCCTACAATTCAGCCTAGTCAAACATTTGCTTTGATGCGTAGCTTCCGCCTCAAGTCCATTCACCTCACGCCTATGTACCCACCTGATCTTGCCGGCCGCTCAGTATATATTTAATTAAATGCACGCCAATACACCTCCAGACTATAGTCGAGACTCTCCCCTGACTCTCACTTTGCTGTCCCTTTGCATTTTAGTCATCTTTGCCTATTTCAAACTTAAATGCTACCCCTTTGCATTTTAGCCAATTGTGCCTATTTCAAACTCAGTTGTTGTCCCTTTGCATCTTAGTCAATTGTGCCTATTTCAAACTCAGATGTTGCCTATCTGCATTTTAGTCAACTGTGCCTATTTCAAACTCAGATGTTGCCTATCTGCATCTTAGTCAACTGTGCCTATTTCAAACTCATATGTTGCCTATCTGCATTTTAGTCAACTGTGCCTATTTCAAAGTTAGATGTTGCCTATCTGCATTCTAGTCAACTGTGCCTATTTCAAACTCAGATGTTGCCCCGCTGCATTTTAGTCAACTGTGCCCATTTCAAACCTGCATGTCAGCATACTCTGCACATATCCTACCCAATATGGTATCTGATCAGCCATTGATGCATTGCACCAAGCGCCAATGTACCATGCTGTGTCAGATATTTTACATTAGAATTGCCTTAAATTTAGGTGTTACCAGCTAGCAACATTATCCTATCCCAAACTGAGGTGCTTCTCAATGCCTAGCAGCTAAGTCGCTCAGCTCTACTCAGGTGTTACCTTAATGTATGTTAGCCTTATTGTGTTATTCCAACCTAGGTGTCATACCAACGTACATCGGCCTAACCGGTGTTAACCAAGCCAACTCCCTGGTCACCCAACACTATTGCCACTACTACTGAGCATGTGTCCATTAATTACCAATTTGCTTGCCTGCATCTTGATCCTTTTCTACACTGCACTACGGCCTAGCATGGCTCCTCAGCTACCTCAGCTACCTAACCTGCTATATTCAGCTATGCCTAATACCAAGTCCTCACACCCAGATTTAAATGACCCCCAATCACTGCAATTTACCAGTCTCCCTTGTCCTACTATCGATCGGAACCTAGGACTTAGAGACAGATTAGCCAAAATCTACGAGCCTCTCGCCCGCTCACTGCCTACCTCACAGAACTCCAAAACTCTACCTAGTTCTTCTACTAAAAAATCCGACTTGCCCCAAAACTCTAACCCTAGACCCTCACTCAGCTCCCCTAATCAGGCTACCCCTGATTCAACACAGGACAAGTGCCACACTAGTACCGCTAAAAATACAACCAGCCCCAAAATAAAGGGAGCCTTGATCAACGCCAGATCATTAGTAGCTCACGCTACTGACATTGCCGACTTGATTCTCAAAGAAGACCTCGACCTCCTGGCCATTACTGAGACCTGGCTACACCCAGCAGCAGGTCCCATGCTGGCAGTCCCAGATAATTACTCTAGCCTAAGACAAGACCGTCCCAATTCCAGAGGAGGAGGTGTTGCCATCATTCACAAATGTAGTCTTACCATGAGACTAGCAACACCTTCCAATGTCCTATCTTGCGAAACACTCTCAGTTAAAGTCCCACTTGCCAACACCCAAACTCTCAACATCCATTTGATCTACCGGCCGCCAGGCCATATTGGCACCTTTGATGAAGATATTAACACTATCCTCTTCAGTAACCTTACAATCTCTACCCAAGTTCTCACCTTGGGCGACTTTAATATGGGTTACAATGATCCTGAAGACCATTCCGCCAGTACTATAGTCAACACTATTTCGGAACTAGGTTTCACGCAAAGAAGTATGACACCCACACATTCCAAAGGCAGAACACTCGATTGGGTGACTGATTACAACTGTCTAGTGAACATTACAAATATCTCACCACTAGGCTAGACTGACCACCACCTGGTCTCGTTCCTGCTTTCTACTGACAGACCCCCACCCCATCCATTATCAGGGCCCCGCCCACCCTCACAAGAAACAAGAAGAATATGACAGCTGAAAGACTCATCCCGAACCTAATCCCTACACTCAACACACTCCCAGACAACCTGGACCCAGAGACCTTGGTTGAAGAATATAATAAGATCATGGCCACCTCAATGGACCTAATTGCCCCCCTTAAACTGAGACCAAGCAAACCAAATATGCACCTAAATAAATGGTACACACCATTCCTTAAAAATGTAAGGCAGCAAAAAAGGAACTGTGAGAACACTTGGAAAAAATCCCCCTCAGCCGCAAATTAACTCAAACTTTCCAAACTAGCCACACTTTACAAAAAACGAAATTTACCTGGCTAAACGTTCCTCCTATGACTCTCGTATATCTCATGCGAAATCTAACATGAAGGAATTATTCTGCATCCTTAAAGAAGTAGAAACCCCGATAGTACCTCCTGACACCTGTACCAAAGACAAAAACAGGTGCTCAGGAATCCAAAGCGCCCTAGCAAACAAAATTGCAACCCTGAAAAAGTAAAATCACCCGTAAAAAAGTATCCCTCAATGTTACTCTCCCTTCAAAAACTCCAGATAAGCCCATGTTTACAGATCTCACTTGCTTCAACTTCTCTAAAGTCACGATTCTTGAAGTAGAACAAATCATCCTGTCTCTGAAACCCTCCAACTGTCAGGGAGACCTGTGCCCGGCACAGCTCATCAGGGATGCCACCTGTGACCTCTCCCCCTTCATCACGGAACTGATTAATGCCTCCTTCACCACTGGTTCCATCCCCATCAATCTTAAACAATTGTGGGTACTTCGACTATTTAAAAAAAAACACACTTGACCCAGACACGCCCACAAACTACAGACCCATAACGACCGTTCCCTTTCTACTAGAAATCCTGGACAAGGTTGCCTATGTTCAAATCCAGAAGTACCTAGAAGAACACCATCTACTAGGTTCCAGACAATCAGGGTTCCGCCCTCAACATGGGACTGAAACTGCTCTCATTGACTTGAAAGCTCAGATTGATACGCTTAGAGACAACGGCCAAGTTGCCCTACTCCTCCACCTTGATCTGTCTGCAGCTTTCGACCTGGTCGATCACTCTGTCCTATGCACACATCGCCACACATCAGCTCATTTCTCTACTGAGGCCATCACCTGGCTTGCCTCTTTTCTCAACGGTAGAACCATGAGGGTCTTCTCTCCTATTGCGGTGGCAGACCCCATACCCATCACTTGTGGCGTTCCTCAGGGCACCAGTTTCTCCCCCACATTGTGCAACATATTTACCAAGCACCTTTTCGATGATTTGGATCATCTCGTATCACCTACACTAACTATGCAGATGATACCCAGATCCTCCTTCCACTTTCTGGAGATTATGGAAAGGATTTGGCCTTGCTAAATAGGGTGTACATCATCATCCAGGCATGGATGGCCATAAATGGACTGTGCCTGAATGATGATAAAATGGAACTTATCATCCTAGGCACCATGCCCAGTTTAAAGGAATGTGGCCCTGCCTACAACTCTTTAACCCTTTAAGTGCCATGGGTATTTCTCCCCAGTGCCAGGGCCTTTTTTGGTGATTTTGGTATGTGGTCATTCAATGGCTTGTAACTTTTTTGTTACATGAGATATCTCGGCCAAATTTGGCTCCTTTTTTTCCCACATATAGGCGGTCGTAACGCCACCCAGGAATCCCAGGTTGCTGTAGGGGGGTGAGAGAAAATAAGGAAAAAGTGCAAAAATGTTGGGTTTTTTCAAAAAATGCCAATCAAATGATGTACAAAGAAGCCTGTGGTTTTTTCCTTGTAAGAGCTAGGAACAAATGGTTTGCTGTGCTGAGTTCCCCAATTTCGTGGCTTTCAGGAACAGGTTGAGTGGAAGTGGAAAAAAAATATTTTGATGTGGTTATCAACCGTTTTGTGAGAGGTAGGCGATTTTTGCCATTTTTGCCAATTGGACATCCATGGACGGAATGGAAGAAAAGGGCAGGAAAGCCAAATTGGAGGACAGAAAGGTATATATTTCTGAAAAGTAGACAAAATTCCAAGTTTAGGAAGGGGTGATTTGCATAGGTCAGGCAACAACTATGTAGGGGAAACTGCCATCGAATGGGGCAAAAGCGGGAAAATGACTGAAAAAAAGGTATGTGTTGGACATGGATGGCTTGGTACGCAATGGCTTCCATGAATTTTGAGAAAAGCAATGCTCCGCTACATTCCCCTGACACTTGCAGTTAGGAGAGCATACCGTTTTTGTAGTGTTTTTACAAAACAAGCAATACCACAAGCCAAACACTGAGCCATGGTACACAGGAGTTTTACGCTCACGGCCTGACCAGACGCACTTAGCATGTGCAAATTGGGAAAACCAATGTGGTGAGGAACGGCAGCCATACATTTTTTGAAAGAGCACAGGCAGACCTTTTCAAGGGTAGGTGACTTTTGCAGGTTACAAAAGTGTATGGTGGCTAAAGTAGCAACTAAATGTAGGTCACATTTGGGAAAAGAAAGGGTTGTGAGACAAAGGGCACCAGCAAATGGGTCAAAACGTTATGAAAACCACACAAACACAACACATGGCCTACCGTCTCGCGTTCCCACAGGTGTCCCGATGAAAACGGTACCCCACATGTGTGGGTGCACCTACCTAGCCGCCAAGGGGAAAGCCTAAAACACAAGTTACCCCAAGTCTGTTTTCAGAGCGAAATCTCAGACATTCTGCTGACCGGCACAACGTACAGATCTGGGCCTCTGGTGTCCAAGCCACCGAGGAAAACAGGGAACCCCAGGCATTTCCGAAAAGAGGACACCCGTGGGAATCCGCAGAGGTATGATTTGCGCACATCGCCCCAGAATTTATTACCCAGACAGCCCTACAAAGTCCGAAATGTGGGGAAAAAAATGCTTTTTCCGCACATTTTGCTCGACGCACCCATTGAAACACACCCCCAACAACACATGGCCTACCGTCCCGCGTTCCCACACGTGTCCCAATGAAAATGGTACCACACATGTGTGGGTGCACCTAACTGGCCGCCAAGGGGAAAGCCTAAAACACAAGTAACCCCAAGTCTGTTTTCAGAGCGAAATCTCAGATATTCTGCCGACCGGCACAACGTACAGATATGGGCCTCGGGTGTCCAAGCCACCAAGGAAAACGGGGAACCCCATGCATTTCCGAAAAGAGGACACCCGTGGGAATCCGCAGAGGTATGATTTGTGCACATCGCCCCAGAATTTATTACCCAGACAGCCCTGCAAAGTCCGAAATGTGGGGAAAAAAACGCTTTTTCTGCACATTTCACTCGACGCACCCATCGAAACACGCCCCCAACAACACATGATCTACCATCACATGTTCCCACAGGTGTCCCAATGAAAACGGTACCTCACATGTGTGGGTGCACCTACCTGGCCGCCAAGGGGAAAGCCTAAAACACAAGTAACCCCAAGTCTGTTTTCAGAGCGAAATCTCAGACATTCTGCCGACCGGCACAACGTACAGATATGGGCCTCGGGTGTCCAATCCACCGGGGAAAACGGGGAACCCCATGCATTTCTGAAAAGAGGACACCCGTGGGAATACGCAGAGGTATGATTTGCGCACATCGCCCCAGAATTTATTACCTAGACAGCCCTGCAAAGTCTGAAATGTGGGGAAAAAAATGCTTTTTCCGCACATTTTGCTGGACGCACCCATCGAAACACGCCCCCAACAACACATGGCCTACCATTACGCGTTCCCACAGGTGTCCCGATGGAAACGGTACCTCACATGTGTGGGTGGACCTACCTGGCCGCCAAGGGGAAAGCCTAAAACACAAGTAACCCCAAGTCTGTTTTCAGAGCGAAATCCCAGACATTCTGCCGATCGGCACAACGTACAGATATGGCCCTCGGGTGTCCAAGCCACCGAGGAAAACAGGGAACCCCATGAATTTACGAAAAGAGGACACCCGTGGGAATACGCAGAGGTATTATTTGAGCACATCGCCCCAGATTTTATTACCCAGATATCCCCGCAAAGTCCGAAATGTCGGGAAAAAAACGCCTTTTCCGCACATTTCGCTCAACGCACCCATCGAAACACGCCCCCAACAGTACATGGCCTACCGACATTCGTTCCCACAGGTGTGCCGATGAAAACGGTACCTCACATGTATGGGTGCACCTATCTGGCCGCCAAGGGGAAAGCCTAAAACACAAGTAACCCCAAGTCTGTTTTCAGAGGGAAATCTCAGACATTCTGCCGACCGGCACAACGTACCGATATGGGCCTCGGGTGTCCAAGCCACCAAGGAAAATGGGGAACCCCATGCATTTCCGAAAAGAGGACACCCGTGGGAATCCGCAGAGGTATGATTTGCGCACATCGCCCCAGAATGTATTACCCAGATAGCCCTGCAAAGTCCGAAATGTGGGGAAAAAAATGCTTTTTCCGCACATTTCGCTCGACGCACCCATCGAAACACGGCCCCAACAACACATGGCCTACCGTCACGCGTTCCCACAGGTGTCCCGATGAAAACGGTACCTCACATGTGTGGGTGCACCTACCTGGCGGCCAAGGGGAAAGCCTAAAACACAAGTAACCCCAAGTCTGCTTTCATGGCGAAATCTCAGACATTCTGCTGACCGGCACAATGTACAGATATGGGCCTCGGGTGTCCAAGCCACCAAGGAAAACAGGGAACCCCATGCATTTCCGAAAAGAGGATACCCGTGGGAATACGCAGAGGTATGATTTGCGCACATCGCCCCAGAATTTTTTACCCAGACAGCCCCGCAAAGTCCGAAATGTGGGGAAAAAAAAGCTTTTTCCGCACATTTCGCTCAACGCACCCATCGAAACACACCCCCAACAACACATGGCCTAGCGTCCCGCGTTCCCACAGGTGTCCCGATGAAAATGGTACCTCACATGTGTGGGTGCACCTACCTAGCCGCCAAGGGGAAAGCCTAAAACACAAGTAACCCCAAGTCTGTTTTCAGAGCGAAATCTCAGACATTCTGCCGACCGGCACAACGTACAGATATGGGCCTCGGGTGTCCAAGCCACCAAGGAAAACGGGGAACCCCATGCATTTCCGAAAAGAGGACACCCGTGGGAATCCGCAGAGGTATGATTTGCGCACCTCGCCCCAGAATGTATTACCCAGACAGCCCTGCAAAGTCCGAAATGTGGGGAAAAAAACGCTTTTTCCGCACATTTTGCTCGACGCGCCCATCGAAACACGGCCCCAACAACACATGGCCTACCGTCACGCGTTCCCACAGGTGTCCCGATGAAAACGGTACCTCACATGTGTGGGTGCACCTACCTGGCGGCCAAGGGGAAAGCCTAAAACACAAGTAACCCCAAGTCTGCTTTCATGGCGAAATCTCAGACATTCTGCTGACCGGCACAACGTACAGATATGGGCCTCGGGTGTCCAAGCCACCAAGGAAAACAGGGAACCCCATGCATTTCCGAAAAGAGGACACCCGTGGGAATACGCAGAGGTATGATTTGCGCACATCGCCCCAGAATTTTTTACCCAGACAGCCCTGCAAAGTCCGAAATGTGGGGAAAAAAAAGCTTTTTCCGCACATTTCGCTCAACGCACCCATCGAAACACGCCCCCAACAACACATGGCCTAGCGTCCCGCGTTCCCACAGGTGTCCCGACTAAAATGGTACCCCACATGTGTGGGTGCACCTACCTAGCCGCCAAGGGGAAAGCCTAAAACACAAGTAACCCCAAGTCTGTTTTCAGAGCGAAATCTCAGACATTCTGCCGACCGGCACAACGTACAGATATGGGCCTCGGGTGTCCAAGCCACCAAGGAAAACGGGGAACCCCATGCATTTCCGAAAAGAGGACACCCGTGGGAATGCGCAGAGGTATGATTTGCGCACCTCGCCCCAGAATGTATTACCCAGACAGCCCTGCAAAGTCCGAAATGTGGGGAAAAAACCGCTTTTTCCGCACATTTCGCTCGACGCGCCCATCGAAACACGGCCCCAACAACACATGGCCTACCGTCACGCGTTCCCACAGGTGTCCCGATGAAAACGGTACCTCACATGTGTGGGTGCACCTACCTGGCCGCCAAGGGGAAAGCGTAAAACACAAGTAACCCCAAGTCTGTTTTCAGAGCGAAATCTCAGACATTCTGCCGACCGGCGCAACGTCCAGATATGGCCCTCGGGTGTCCAAGCCACCGAGGAAAACAGGGAACCCCATGCATTTCAGTAAAGAGGACACCCGTGGGAATCTGCAGAGGTATGATTTGCGCACATCGCCCCAGAATTTTTTACCCAGACAACCCCGCAAAGTCTGAAATGTTGGGAAAAAAACACTTTTTCCGCACATTTAGCTCGACGCACCCATCAAAACACGCCCCCTACAACACATGGCCTACCGTCACACCTTCCCACAGGTGTCCCGATGAAAACGGTACCTCACATGTGTGGGTGCACCTACCTGGCGGCCAAGGGGAAAGCCTAAAACACAAGTAACTCCAACTCTCATGGCGAAATCTCAGACATTCTGCTGACCGGCACAACGTACAGATATGGGCCTCTGGTGTCCAAGCCACCAAGGAAAACAGGGAACCCCATGCATTTCCGAAAAGAGGACACCCGTGAAAATCCGCAGAGGTATGATTTGCGCACATCGCCCCAGAATTTATTACCCAGACAGCCCTGCAAAGTCCGAAATGTGGGGAAAAAAACGCTTTTTCCGCACATTTTGCTCGACGCACCCATGGAAACACGCCCCCAACAACACATGGTCTACTGTCACGCGTTCCCACAGGTGTCCCGATGAAAACGGTACCTCACATGTGTGGGTGCACCTACCTGGCCGCCAAGGGGAAAGCCTAAAACACAGATAACCCCAAGTCTGTTTTCATGGCGAAATCTCAGACATTCTGCCGACCGGCGCAACGTCCAGATATGGGCCTCAGGTATCCAAGCCACAGAGGAAAACAGGGAACCCCATGCATTTCCGAAAAGAGGACACCCGTGGGAATACGCAGAGGTATGATTTGCGCACATCGCCCCAGATTTTATTACCCAGACAGCCCTGCAAAATCCGAAAAGTCGGGAAAAAAACGCTTTTTCCGCACATTTCGCTCGACGCACCCATCGAAACACGCCCCCAACAACACATGGCCTACCGTCCCGCGTTCCCACAGGTGTCCCGATGAAAACGGTGCCTCACATGCGTGGGTGCACATACCTGGCTGGCAAGGGGCAAGCCGAAAACGCAAGCAACCCCCAGTCTGTTTGCAGAGGGGAATCTCAGACATTCTGCCGACAGGCACAACGTACAGATATGGGCCTCGGGTGTCCAAGCCACCAAGGAAAACAGGGAGACCCATGCATTTCCGAAAAGAGGACACCCGTGGGAATCCGCAGTGGTATGATTTGCGCACATCGCCCCAGAATTTATTACCCAGACACCCCCACAAAGTCCGAAATGTGGGGAAAAAATGCATTTTCCGCACATTTCGCTCGACGCACCCATCGAAACACGCCCCCAACAACACATGGACTACCGTCACGCATTCCCACAGGTGTCCTGATGAAAACGGTACCTCACATGTGTGGGTGCACCTACCTGGCCGCCAAGGGGAAAGCCTGAAACACTGCAATCCCCCCAAAGGGTTTGGGGAGGCAACCGACAGATTTAGGCCTGGTGTGCTTCAGCCACCAAGAAAAACAGGAACCCCAATGCATTTCCGAAAAGAGGACACCCGTGGGAATCCAAAGAGGTATGATTTGCGAACATCGCCCCAGAATTTATTACCCAGACAGCCCTGCAAAGTCCGAAATGTGGGGAAAAAAACGCTTTTTCCGCACATTTCGCTCGACGCACCCATCGAAACACACCCCCAACAACACATGGCCTACCGTCATACAATCCCACAGGTGTGCCGATGAAAACGGTACCTCACATGTGTGGGTGCACCTACCTGCCCGCCAAGGGGAAAGCCTAAAACACAAGTAACCCCAAGTCTGTTTTCAGAGGGAAATCTCAGACATTCTGCCAACCGGCACAATGTACAGATCTGGGCCTCGGGTGTCCAAGCCACTGAGGGAAACAGGGAACCCCATGCATTTCTGAAAGAGGACACCCGTGGGAATCCGCAGAGTTGTGATTTGCGCACATCGCCCCAGAATTTGTTATCCAGACAACCCTGCAAAGTCCGAAATGTGGGGAAAAAAGCTTTTTCCGCACATTTCGCTCGACGCACCCATGGAAACATGCCCCCAACAACGCATGGTCTACCGTCACGCGTTCCCACAGGTGTCCCGATGAAAACGGTACCTCACATGTGTGGGTGCACCTACCTGGCCGCCTAGGTGAAAGCCTAAAACACAAGTAACCCCAAGTCTGTTTTCAGAGCGAAATCTCAGACATTCTGCCGACCGGCACAACGTACAGATATGGGCCTCGGGTGTCCAAGCCACCGAGGAAAACAAGGAACCCCATGCATTTCTGAAAAGAGGACACCCGTGGGAATCCGCAGAGGTATGATTTGTGCACATCGCCCCAGATTTTATTACCCAGACAGCCCCGCAAAGTCCGAAACGCGGGGAAAAAAACGCTTTTTCCGCACATTTCGCTCGACGCACCCATCGAAACACACCCCCAACAACACATGGCCTACCGTCATACAATCCCACAGGTGTGCCGATGAAAACGGTACCTCACATGTGTGGGTGCACCTACCTGGCCGCCAAGGGGAAAGCCTAAAACACAAGTAACCCCAAGTCTGTTTTCAGAGGGAAATCTCAGACATTCTGCCAACCGGCACAATGTACAGATCTGGGCCTCGGGTGTCCAAGCCACTGAGGAAAACAGGGAACCCCATGCATTTCTGAAAGAGGACACCCGTGGGAATCCGCAGAGGTATGATTTGCGCACATCGCCCCAGAATTTATTATCCAGACAACCTGCAAAGTCCGAAATGTGGGGAAAAAACGCTTTTTCCGCACATTTCGCTCGACGCACCCATGGAAACATGCCCCCAACAACACATGGTCTACCGTCACGCGTTCCCACAGGTGTCCCGATGAAAACGGTACCTCACATGTGTGGGTGCACCTACCTGGCCGCCTAGGTGAAAGCCTAAAACACAAGTACCCCCAAGTCTGTTTTCAGAGCGAAATCTCAGACATTCTGCCGACCGGCACAACGTACAGATATGGGCCTCGGGTGTCCAAGCCACCGAGGAAAACAGGGAACCCCATGCATTTCCGAAAAGAGGACACCCGTGGGAAAAGGTAGAGGTATGATTTGCGCACATCGCCCCCGAATTTATTACCGAGGCAGCCCCGCAAAGTCCGAAATGTTGGGAAAAAAACCCTTTTTCCGCACATTTCGCTCGACGCACCCATCGAAACACTCCCCCAACAACACATGGCCTACCGTCACGCGTTCCCACAGGTGTCCCAATGAAAATGGTACCTCACATGTGTGGGTGCACCTACCTGGCCGCCAAGGGGAAAGCCTAAAACACAAGTAACCCCAAGTCTGTTTTCAGAGCGAAATCTCAGACATTCTGCCGACAGGCACAACGTACAGATCTGGGCCTCGGGTATCCAAGCCACCGAGGAAAACAGGGAACCCCATGCATTTCTGAAAAGAGGACACCCGTGGGAATACGCAGAGGTATGATTTGCGCACATCGCCCCAGAATTTATTACCCAGACAGCCCCCTGCAAAGTCCGAAATGTGGGGAAAAAAACGCTTTTTCCGCACATTTCGCTCGACGCACCCATCGAAACACACCCCCAACAACACATGGCCTACCGTCCCGCATTCCCCCAGGTGTCCCAATGAAAATGGTACCCCACATGTGTGGGTACACCTACCTGGCCGCCAAGGGGAAAGCCTAATACACAAGTAACTCAAGTCTGTTTTCAGAGCGAAATCTCAGATATTCTGCCGACCGTCACAACGTACAGATATGGGCCTCGGGTGTCCAAGCCACCAAGGAAAACGGGAACCCCATGCATTTCCGAAAAGAGGACACCCGTGGGAATCTGCAGAGGTATGATTTGCACACATAGCCCCAGAATTTATTACCCAGACAGCCCTGCAAAGTCCGAAATGTGGGGAGAAAAACGCTTTTTCCGCACATTTCGCTCGACGCACCCATCGAAACACGGCCCCAACAACACATAGCCTACTGTCACGCATTCTTACAGGTATCCCGATGAAAACAGTACCTCACATGTGTGGGTGCACCTACCTGGCCGCCAAGGGGAAAGCGTAAAACACAAGTAACCCCAAGTCTGTTTTCAGAGCGAAATCTTAGACATTCTGCCGACCGGCACAACGTCCAGATATGGCCCTCGGGTGTCCAAGCCACCAAGGAAAACAGGGAACCCCATGCATTTCTGAAAAGAGGACACCCGTGGGAATCCGCAGAGGTATGATTTGCGCACATCGCCCCAGAATTTTTTACCCAGGCAGCCCCGCAAAATCCGAAATGTCGGGAAAAAAACCCTTTTTCCGCACATTTCGCTCGACGCACCCATCAAAAAACACACCCCCAACAACACATGGCCTACCGTCACGCGTTCCCACAGGTGTCCCGATGAAAACGGTACCTCACATGTGTGGGTGCACCTACCTGGCGCCCACGGGGAAAGCCTAAAACACAAGTAACTCCAAGTCTGCTTTCATGGCGAAATCTCAGACATTCTGCCGACCGGCACAACGTACAGATATGGGCCTCGGGTGTCCAAGCCACCGAGGAAAACAGGGAACCCCATGCATTTCCGAAAAGAGGACACCCGTGGGAATCTGCAGAGGTATGATTTGCGCACATCGCCCCAGAATTTATTACCCAGGCAGCCCTGCAAAGTCTGAAATGTGGGGAAAAAAACGCTTTTTCCGCACATTTCGCTCGATGCACCCATCGAAACACGCCCCCAACAACACATGGCCTACCGTCACACGTTCCCACAGGTGTCCCGATGAAAACGGTACCTCACATGTGTGGGTGCACCTACCTGCCCGCCAAGGGGAAAGCCTAAAACACAAGTAACCCCAAGTCTGTTTTCAGAGGGAAATCTCAGACATTCTGCCGACCGGCACAACGTACAGATATGGGCCTCGGGTGTCCAAACCACCAAGGAAAACAGGGAACCCCATGCATTTCTGAAAAGAGGACACCCGTGGGAATCCGCAGAGGTATGATTTGCGCACATCACCCCAGAATTTATTACCCAGACAGCCCTGCAAAGTCCGAAATGTGGGGAAAAAACGCTTTTTCCGCACATTTTGCTCGACGCACCCATATAAACACGCCCCCCAACAGCACATGGCCTACCGTCATACGTTCCCACAGGTGTTCCGATGAAAACGGTACCTCACATGTGTGGGTGCACCTACCTGGCCGCCAAGGGGAAAGCCTTAAACACAAGTAACCCCAAGTCTGTTTTCAGAGGGAAATCTAAGAAATTCTGCCGACCGGCACAATGTACAGATCTGGGCCTCGGGTGTCCAAGCCACCGAGGAAAACGGGGAACCCCATGCATTTCCGAAAAAAGGACACCAGTGGGAATCTGCAGAGGTATGATTTGAGCACATCGCCTCAGAATTTATTACCCAGACAGCCCTGCAAATTCCGAAATGTGGGGAGAAAAACGCTTTTTCGCACATTTTGCTCGATGCACCCATCGAAACACGGCCCCAACAACACATGGCCTACTGTCACACGTTCCCACAGGTGTCCCGATGAAAACGGTACCTCACATGTGTGGGTGCACCTACCTGGCCGCCAAGGGGAAAGCGTAAAACACAAGTAACCCCAAGTCTGTTTTCAGAGCGAAATCTCAGACATTCTGCCGACCGGCACAACGTCCAGATATGGCCCTCGGGTGTCCAAGCCACCGAGGAAAACAGGGAACCCCATGCATTTCTGAAAAGAGGACACTCGTGGGAATCCGCAGAGGTATGATTTGCGCACATCGCCCCAGAATTTTTTACCCAGGCAGTCCCGCAAAGTCCGAAATGTCGGGAAAAGACCCCTTTTTCCGCACATTTCGCTCGACGCACCCATCAAAACACGCCCCCAACAACACATGGCCTACCGTCACTCGTTCCCACAGGTGTCCCGATGAAAACGGTACCTCACATGTGTGGGTGCACCTACCTGGCGGTCAAGGGGAAAGCCTAAAACACAAGTAACTCCAAGTCTGCTTTCATGGCGAAATCTCAGACATTCTGCCAACCGGCACAACGTACAGATATGGGCCTCGGGTGTCCAAGCCACCGAGGAAAACAGGGAACCCCATGCATTTCCGAAAAGAGGACACCCGTGGGAATACGCAGAGGTATGATTTGCGCACATCGCCCCAGAATGTATTACCCAGGCAGCCCTGCAAAGTCTGAAATGTGGGGAAAAAAACGCTTTTTCCGCACATTTTGCTCGACGCACCAATCGAAACACGCCCCCAACAACACATGGCCTACCGTCACACATTCCCATAGGTGTCCCGATGAAAACGGTACCTCACATGTGTGGGTGCACCTACCTGCCCGCCAAGGGGAAAGCCTAAAACACAAGTAACCCCAAGTCTGTTTTCAGGGGGAAATCTCAGACATTCTGCCGACCGGCACAACATACAGATATGGGCCTCGGGTGTCCATGCCACCAAGGAAAACAGGGAGACCCATGCATTTCCGAAAAGAGGACACCCGTGGGAATCCGCAGAGATATGATTTGCGCACATCGCCCCAGAATTTATTACCCAGAAACCCCCGCAAAGTCCGAAATGTGGAGAAAAAAACGCATTTTCCGCACATTTCGCTCGACGCACCCATTGAAACACGGCCCCAACAACACATGGACTACCGTCACGCATCCCCACAGGTGTCCCGATGAAAACGGTACCTCACATGCGTGGGTGCCCCTACCTGGCCGCCAAGGGGAAAGCCTAAAACACAAGTAACCCCAAGTCTGTTTTCAGAGCGAAATCTCAGACATTCTGCTGACCGGCACAACGTACAGATATGGGCCTCGGGTGTCCAAGCCACCGACGAAAACAGGAAACCCCATGCATTTCCGAAAAGAGGACACCAGTGGGAATATGCAGAGGTATGATTTGCGCACATCGCCCCAGATTTTATTACCCAGATAGCCCCGCAAAGTCCGAAATGTCGGGAAAAAAACGCCTTTTCCGCACATTTTGCTCGACGCACCCATCGAAACATGCCCCCAACAGCACATGGCCTACCGTCATACGTTCCCACAGGTGTACCGATGAAAACGGTACCTCACATGTGTGGGTGCACCTACCTGGCCGCCAAGGGGAAAGCCTAAAACACAAGTAACCCCAAGTCTGTTTTCAGAGGGAAATCTCAGAAATTCTGCCGACCGGCACAATGTACAGATCTGGGCCTCGGGTGTCCAAGCCACCGAGGAAAACAGGGAACCCCATGCATTTCCGAAAAGAGGACACCCGTGGGAATCCGCAGAGGTATGATTTGCACACATCACCCCAGAATTTATTACCCAGACAGCCCCGCAAAGTCAGAAATGTGGGGAAAAAAACACTTTTTCCGCACATTTCGCTCGACGCACCCATCGAAACACACCCCCAACAACACATGGCCTACCGTCCCGCGTTCCAACAGGTGTCCCGATGAAAATGATACCCCACATGTGTGTGTGCACCTACCTGGCCACCAAGGGGAAAGCCTAAAACACAAGTAACCCCAAGTCTGTTTTCAGAGCGAAATCTCAGATATTCTGCCGACCGGCACATCGTACAGATATGGGCCTTGGGTGTCCAAGCCACCAAGTAAAACGGGGAACCCCATGCATTTCCGGAAAGAGGACACCCGTGGGAATCCGCAGAGGTATGATTTGCGCACATCGCCCCAGAATTTTTTACCCAGACAACCCCGCAAAGTCCAAAATGTCGGGAAAAAAACACCTTTTCCGCACATTTCGCTCCACGCACCCATCAAAACACGCCCCCAACAACACATGGCCTACCGTCACGCGTTCCCAGAGGTGTCCCGATGAAAACGGTACCTCACATGTGTGGGTGCGCCTACCTGGCGGCCAAGAGGAAAGCCTAAAACACAAGTAACCCCAAGTCTGCTTTCCTGGCGAAATCTCAGACATTCTGCGGACCGGCACAACGTACAGATATGGTCCTCGGGTGTCCAAGCCACCGAGGAAAACAGGGAACCCCATGCATTTCCGAAAAGAGGACACCCGTGGGAATACGCAGAGGTATGATTTGCGCACATCGCCCCAGAATGTATTACCCAGGCAGCCCTGCAAAGTCTGAAATGTGGGGAAAAAAACGCTTTTTCCGCACATTTCGCTCGACGCACCAATCGAAACACGCCCCCAACAACACATGGCCTACCGTCACACATTCCCATAAGTGTCCCGATGAAAACGGTACCTCACATGTGTGGGTGCACCTACCTGCCCGCCAAGGGGAAAGCCTAAAACACAAGTAACCCCAAGTCTGTTTTCAGAGGGAAATCTCAGACATTCTGCCGACCGGCACAACATACAGATATGGGCCTCGCGTGTCCAAGCCACCAAGGAAAACAGGGAACCCCATGCATTTCTGAAAAGAGGACACCCGTGGGAATCCGCAGAGGTATGATTTGCGCACATCACCCCAGAATTTATTACCCAGACAGCCCTGCAAAGTCCGAAATGTGGGGAAAAAATGCTTTTTCCGCACATTTTGCTCAACGCACCCATATAAACACGCCCCCCAACAGCACATGGCCTACCGTCATACGTTCCCACAGGTGTTCCGATGAAAACGGTACCTCACATGTGTGGGTGCATCTACCTGGCCGCCAAGGGGAAAGCCTAAAACACAAGTAACCCCAAGTCTGTTTTCAGAGGGAAATCTAAGAAATTCTGCCGACCGGCACAATGTACAGATCTGGGCCTCGGGTGTCCAAGCCACCGAGGAAAACGGGGAACCCCATGCATTTCCGAAAAGAGGACACCAGTGGGAATCTGCAGAGGTATGATTTGAGCACATCGCCCCAGAATTTATTACCCAGACAGCCCTGCAAATTCCGAAATGTGGGGAGAAAAACGCTTTTTCGCACATTTTGCTCGACGCACCCATCGAAACACGGCCCCAACAACACATGGCCTACTGTCACACGTTCCCACAGGTGTCCCGATGAAAACGGTACCTCACATGTGTGGGTGCACCTACCTGGCCGCCAAGGGGAAAGCGTAAAACACAAGTAACCCCAAGTCTGTTTTCAGAGCGAAATCTCAGACATTCTGCCGACCGGCACAACGTCCAGATATGGCCCTCGGGTGTCCAAGCCACCGAGGAAAACAGGGAACCCCATGCATTTCTGAAAAGAGGACACTCGTGGGAATCCGCAGAGGTATGATTTGCGCACATCGCCCCAGAATTTTTTACCCAGGCAGTCCCGCAAAGTCCGAAATGTCGGGAAAAAAACCCTTTTTCCGCACATTTCGCTCGACGCACCCATCAAAACACGCCCCCAACAACACATGGCCTACCGTCACTCGTTCCCACAGGTGTCCCGATGAAAACGGTACCTCACATGTGTGGGTGCACCTACCTGGCGGTCAAGGGGAAAGCCTAAAACACAAGTAACTCCAAGTCTGCTTTCATGGCGAAATCTCAGACATTCTGCCAACCGGCACAACGTACAGATATGGGCCTCGGGTGTCCAAGCCACCGAGGAAAACAGGGAACCCCATGCATTTCCGAAAAGAGGACACCCGTGGGAATACGCAGAGGTATGATTTGCGCACATCGCCCCAGAATGTATTACCCAGGCAGCCCTGCAAAGTCTGAAATGTGGGGAAAAAACGCTTTTTCCGCACATTTCGCTCGACGCACCAATCGAAACACGCCCCCAACAACACATGGCCTACCGTCACACATTCCCATAGGTGTCCCGATGAAAACGGTACCTCACATGTGTGGGTGCACCTACCTGCCCGCCAAGGGGAAAGCCTAAAACACAAGTAACCCCAAGTCTGTTTTCAGAGGGAAATCTCAGACATTCTGCCGACCGGCACAACATACAGATATGGGCCTCGGGTGTCCAAGCCACCAAGGAAAACAGGGAACCCCATGCATTTCTGAAAAGAGGACACCCGTGGGAATCTGCAGAGGTATGATTTGCGCACATCGCCCCAGAATTTATTACCCAGACAGCCCTGCAAAGTCCGAAATGTGGGGAAAAAAACGCTTTTTCCGCACATTTTGCTCGACGCACCCATCGAAACACGCCCCAACAACACATGGCCTACTTTCCCGCGTTCCCACAGGTTTCCCGATGAAAACAGTGCCTCACATGCGTGGGTGCACCTACCTGGCTGGCAAGGGGCAAGCCGAAAACGCAACTAACCCCCAGTCTGTTTGCAGATGGGAATCTCAGCCATTCTGCCGACCGGCACAACATACAGATATGGGCCTCGGGTGTCCAAGACACCAAGGAAAACAGGGAGACCCATGCATTTCCGAAAAGAGGACACCCGTGGGAATCCGCAGAGGTATGATTTGCGCACATCGCCCCAGAATTTATTACCCAGAAACCCCCGCAAAGTCCGAAATGTGGAGAAAAAAACGCATTTTCCGCACATTTCGCTCGACGCACCCATTGAAACACGGCCCCAACAACACATGGACTACCGTCACGCATCCCCACAGGTGTCCCGATGAAAACGGTACCTCACATGCGTGGGTGCACCTACCTGGCCGCCAAGGGGAAAGCCTAAAACACAAGTAACCCCAAGTCTGTTTTCAGAGCGAAATCTCAGACATTCTGCTGACCGGCACAACGTACAGATATGGGCCTCGGGTGTCCAAGCCACCGAGGAAAACAGGAAACCCCATGCATTTCCGAAAAGAGGACACCAGTGGGAATATGCAGAGGTATGATTTGCGCACATCGCCCCAGATTTTATTACCCAGATAGCCCCGCAAAGTCCGAAATGTCGGGAAAAAAACACCTTTTCCGCACATTTTGCTCCACGCACCCATCAAAACACGCCCCCAACAACACATGGCCTACCGTCACGCGTTCCCACAGGTGTCCCGATGAAAACGGTACCTCACAGGTGTGGGTGCGCCTACCTGGCGGCCAAGAGGAAAGCCTAAAACACAAGTAACCCCAAGTCTGCTTTCATGGCGAAATCTCAGACATTCTGCGGACCGGCACAACGTACAGATATGGGCCTCGGGTGTCCAAGCCACCGAGGAAAACAGGGAACCCCATGCATTTCCGAAAAGAGGACACCCGTGGGAATACGCAGAGGTATGATTTGCGCACATCGCCCCAGAATGTATTACCCAGGCAGCCCTGCAAAGTCTGAAATGTGGGGAAAAAAACACTTTTTCCGCACATTTCGCTCGACGCACCAATCGAAACACGCCCCCAACAACACATGGCCTACCGTCACACATTCCCATAGGTGTCCCGATGAAAACGGTACCTCACATGTGTGGGTGCACCTACCTGCCCGCCAAGGGGAAAGCCTAAAACACAAGTAACCCCAAGTCTGTTTTCAGAGGGAAATCTCAGACATTCTGCCGACCGGCACAACATACAGATATGGGCCTCGGGTGTCCAAGCCACCAAGGAAAACAGGGAACCCCATGCATTTCTGAAAAGAGGACACCCGTGGGAATCCGCAGAGGTATGATTTGCGCACATCACCCCAGAATTTATTACCCAGACAGCCCTGCAAAGTCCGAAATGTGGGGAAAAAATGCTTTTTCCGCACATTTTGCTCGACGCACCCATATAAACACGCCCCCCAACAGCACATGGCCTACCGTCATACGTTCCCACAGGTGTTCCGATGAAAACGGTACCTCACATGTGTGGGTGCACCTACCTGGCCGCCAAGGGGAAAGCCTAAAACACAAGTAACCCCAAGTCTGTTTTCAGAGGGAAATCTAAGAAATTCTGCCGACCGGCACAATGTACAGATCTGGGCCTCGGGTGTCCAAGCCACCGAGGAAAACGGGGAACCCCATGCATTTCCGAAAAGAGGACACCAGTGGGAATCTGCAGAGGTATGATTTGAGCACATCGCCCCAGAATTTATTACCCAGACAGCCCTGCAAATTCCGAAATGTGGGGAGAAAAACGCTTTTTCGCACATTTTGCTCGACGCACCCATCGAAACACGGCCCCAACAACACATGGCCTACTGTCACACGTTCCCACAGGTGTCCCGATGAAAACGGTACCTCACATGTGTGGGTGCACCTACCTGGCCGCCAAGGGGAAAGCGTAAAACACAAGTAACCCCAAGTCTGTTTTCAGAGCGAAATCTCAGACATTCTGCCGACCGGCACAACGTCCAGATATGGCCCTCGGGTGTCCAAGCCACCGAGGAAAACAGGGAACCCCATGCATTTCTGAAAAGAGGACTCTCGTGGGAATCCGCAGAGGTATGATTTGCGCACATCGCCCCAGAATTTTTTACCCAGGCAGTCCCGCAAAGTCCGAAATGTCGGGAAAAAAACCCTTTTTCCGCACATTTCGCTCGACGCACCCATCAAAACACGCCCCCAACAACACATGGCCTACCGTCACTCGTTCCCACAGGTGTCCCGATGAAAACGGTACCTCACATGTGTGGGTGCACCTACCTGGCGGTCAAGGGGAAAGCCTAAAACACAAGTAACTCCAAGTCTGCTTTCATGGCGAAATCTCAGACATTCTGCCAACCGGCACAACGTACAGATATGGGCCTCGGGTGTCCAAGCCACCGAGGAAAACAGGGAACCCCATGCATTTCCGAAAAGAGGACACCCGTGGGAATACGCAGAGGTATGATTTGCGCACATCGCCCCAGAATGTATTACCCAGGCAGCCCTGCAATGTCTGAAATGTGGGGAAAAAAACGCTTTTTCCGCACATTTCGCTCGACGCACCAATCGAAACACGCCCCCAACAACACATGGCCTACCGTCACACATTCCCATAGGTGTCCCGATGAAAACGGTACCTCACATGTGTGGGTGCACCTACCTGCCCGCCAAGGGGAAAGCCTAAAACACAAGTAACCCCAAGTCTGTTTTCAGAGGGAAATCTCAGACATTCTGCCGACCGGCACAACATACAGATATGGGCCTCGGGTGTCCAAGCCACCAAGGAAAACAGGGAACCCCATGCATTTCTGAAAAGAGGACACCCGTGGGAATCTGCAGAGGTATGATTTGCGCACATCGCCCCAGAATTTATTACCCAGACAGCCCTGCAAAGTCCGAAATGTGGGGAAAAAAACGCTTTTTCCGCACATTTTGCTCGACGCACCCATCGAAACACGCCCCAACAACACATGGCCTACTTTCCCGCGTTCCCACAGGTTTCCCGATGAAAACAGTGCCTCACATGCGTGGGTGCACCTACCTGGCTGGCAAGGGGCAAGCCGAAAACGCAACTAACCCCCAGTCTGTTTGCAGATGGGAATCTCAGCCATTCTGCCGACCGGCACAACATACAGATATGGGCCTCGGGTGTCCAAGACACCAAGGAAAACAGGGAGACCCATGCATTTCCGAAAAGAGGACACCCGTGGGAATCCGCAGAGGTATGATTTGCGCACATCGCCCCAGAATTTATTACCCAGAAACCCCGCAAATCCGAAATGTGGAGAAAAAAACGCATTTTCCGCACATTTCGCTCGACGTACCCATTGAAACACGGCCCCAACAACACATGGACTACCGTCACGCATCCCCACAGGTGTCCCGATGAAAACGGTACCTCACATGTGTGGGTGCACCTACCTGGCCACCAAGGGGAAAGCCTAAAACACAAGTAACCCCAAGTCTGTTTTCAGAGCGAAATCTCAGACATTCTGCCGACCGGCACAACGTACAGATATGGGCCTCGGGTGTCCAAGCCACCGAGGAAAACAGGAAACCCCATGCATTTCCGAAAAGAGGACACCAGTGGGAATATGCAGAGGTATGATTTGCGCACATCGCCCCAGATTTTATTACCCAGATAGCCCCGCAAAGTCCGAAATGTCGGGAAAAAAACGCCTTTTCCGCACATTTCGCTCGACGCACCCATCGAAACATGCCCCCAACAGCACATGGCCTACCGTCATACGTTCCCACAGGTGTACCGATGAAAACGGTACCTCACATGTGTGGGTGCACCTACCTGGCCGCCAAGAGGAAAGCCTAAAACACAAGTAACCCCAAGTCTGTTTTCAGAGGGAAATCTCAGACATTCTGCCAACCGGCACAATGTACAGATCTGGGCCTCGGGTGTCCAAGCCACTGAGGAAAACAGGGAACCCCATGCATTTCTGAAAGAGGACACCCGTGGGAATCCGCAGAGGTATGATTTGCGCACATCGCCCCAGAACTTATTATCCAGACAACCCTGCAAAGTCCGAAATGTGGGGAAAAAACGCTTTTTCCGCACATTTCGCTCGACGCACCCATGGAAACATGCCCCCAACAACACATGGTCTACCGTCACGCGTTCCCACAGGTGTCCCGATGAAAACGGTACCTCACATGTGTGGGTGCACCTACCTGGCCGCCTAGGTGAAAGCCTAAAACACAAGTACCCCCAAGTCTGTTTTCAGAGCGAAATCTCAGACATTCTGCCGACCGGCACAACGTACAGATATGGGCCTCGGGTGTCCAAGCCACCGAGGAAAACTGGGAACCCCATGCATTTCCGAAAAGAGGACACCCGTGGGAATACGTAGAGGTATGATTTGCGCACATCGCCCCCGAATATATTACCGAGGCAGCCCCGCAAAGTCCGAAATGTTGGGGAAAAAAACCTTTTTCAGCACATTTCGCTCGACGCACCCATCGAAACACTCCCCCAACAACACATGGCCTACCGTCACGCGTTCCCACAGGTGTCCCAATGAAAATGGTACCTCACATGTGTGGGTGCACCTACCTGGCCGCCAAGGGGAAAGCCTAAAACACAAGTAACCCCAAGTCTGTTTTCAGAGCGAAATCTCAGACATTCTGCCGACCGGCACAACGTACAGATCTGGGCCTCGGGTATCCAAGCCACCGAGGAAAACAGGGAACCCCATGCATTTCTGAAAAGAGGACACCCGTGGGAATGCGCAGAGGTATGATTTGCGCACATCGCCCCAGAATTTATTACCCAGACAGCCCCCTGCAAAGTCCGAAATGTGGAGAAAAAAACGCTTTTTCCGCACATTTCGCTCGACGCACCCATCGAAACACACCCCCAACAACACATGGCCTACCGTCCCACGTTCCCACAGGTGTCCCAATGAAAATGGTACCCCACATGTGTGGGTACACCTACCTGGCCGCCAAGGGGAAAGCCTAATACACAAGTAACTCAAGTCTGTTTTCAGAGCGAAATCTCAGATATTCTGCCGACCGTCACAACGTACAGATATGGGCCTCGGGTGTCCAAGCCACCAAGGAAAACGGGAACCCCATGCATTTCCGAAAAGAGGACACCCGTGGGAATCTGCAGAGGTATGATTTGCACACATAGCCCCAGAATTTATTACCCAGACAGCCCTGCAAAGTCCGAAATGTTGGGAGAAAAACGCTTTTTCCGCACATTTCGCTCGACGCACCCATCGAAACACAGCCCCAACAACACATAGCCTACTGTCACGCGTTCCCACAGGTATCCCGATGAAAACGGTACCTCACATGTGTGGGTGCACCTACCTGGCCGCCAAGGGGAAAGCGTAAAACACAAGTAACCCCAAGTCTGTTTTCAGAGCGAAATCTCAGACATTCTGCCGACCGGCACAACGTCCAGATATGGCCCTCGGGTGTCCAAGCCACCAAGGAAAACAGGGAACCCCATGCATTTCTGAAAAGAGGACACCCGTGGGAATCCGCAGAGGTATGATTTGCGCACATTGCCCCAGAATTTTTTACCCAGGCAGCCCTGCAAAATCCGAAATGTCGGGAAAAAAACCCTTTTTCCGCACATTTCGCTCGACGCACCCATCAAAAAACACACCCCCAACAACACATGGCCTACCGTCACGCGTTCCCACAGGTGTCCCGATGAAAACGGTACCTCACATGTGTGGGTGCACCTACCTGGCGCCCAAGGGGAAAGCCTAAAACACAAGTAACTCCAAGTCTGCTTTCATGGCGAAATCTCAGACATTCTGCCGACCGGCACAACGTACAGATATGGGCCTCGGGTGTCCAAGCCACCGAGGAAAACAGGGAACCCCATGCATTTCCGAAAAGAGGACACCCGTGGGAATCTGCAGAGGTATGATTTGCGCACATCGCCCCAGAATTTATTACCCAGGCAGCCCTGCAAAGTCTGAAATGTGGGGAAAAAAATGCTTTTTCCGCACATTTCGCTCGACGCACCCATCGAAACACGCCCCCAACAACACATGGCCTACCGTCACACGTTCCCACAGGTGTCCCGATGAAAACGGTACCTCACATGTGTGGGTGCACCTACCTGCCCGCCAAGGGGAAAGCCTAAAACACAAGTAACCCCAAGTCTGTTTTCAGAGGGAAATCTCAGACATTCTGCCGACCGGCACAACGTACAGATATGGGCCTCGGGTGTCCAAACCACCAAGGAAAACAGGGAACCCCATGCATTTCTGAAAAGAGGACACCCGTGGGAATCCGCAGAGGTATGATTTGCGCACATCACCCCAGAATTTATTACCCAGACAGCCCTGCAAAGTCCGAAATGTGGGGAAAAAACGCTTTTTCCGCACATTTTGCTCGACGCACCCATATAAACACGCCCCCAACAGCACATGGCCTACCGTCATACATTCCCACAGGTGTTCCGATGAAAATGGTACCTCACATGTGTGGGTGCACCTACCTGGCCGCCAAGGGGAAAGCCTAAAACACAAGTAACCCCAAGTCTGTTTTCAGAGGGAAATCTAAGAAATTCTGCCGACCGGCACAATGTACAGATCTGGGCCTCGGGTGTCCAAGCCACCGAGGAAAACGGGGAACCCCATGCATTTCCGAAAAGAGGACACCAGTGGGAATCTGCAGAGGTATGATTTGAGCACATCGCCCCAGAATTTATTACCCAGACAGCCCTGCAAATTCCGAAATGTGGGGAGAAAAACGCTTTTTCGCACATTTTGCTCGACGCACCCATCGAAACACGGCCCAAACAACACATGGCCTACTGTCACACGTTCCCACAGGTGTCCCGATGAAAACGGTACCTCACATGTGTGGGTGCACCTACCTGGCCGCCAAGGGGAAAGCGTAAAACACAAGTAACCCCAAGTCTGTTTTCAGAGCGAAATCTCAGACATTCTGCCGACCGGCACAACGTCCAGATATGGCCCTCGGGTGTCCAAGCCACCGAGGAAAACAGGGAACCCCATGCATTTCTGAAAAGAGGACACTCGTGGGAATCCGCAGAGGTATGATTTGCGCACATCGCCCCAGAATTTTTTACCCAGGCAGTCCCGCAAAGTCCGAAATGTCGGGAAAAAAACCCTTTTTCCGCACATTTTGCTCGACGCACCCATCAAAACACGCCCCCAACAACACATGGCCTACCGTCACTCGTTCCCACAGGTGTCCCGATGAAAACGGTACCTCACATGTGTGGGTGCACCTACCTGGCGGTCAAGGGGAAAGCCTAAAACACAAGTAACTCCAAGTCTGCTTTCATGGCGAAATCTCAGACATTCTGCCAACCGGCACAACGTACAGATATGGGCCTCGGGTGTCCAAGCCACCAAGGAAAACAGGGAACCCCATGCATTTCCGAAAAGAGGACACCAGTGGGAATACGCAGAGGTATGATTTGCGCACATCGCCCCAGAATGTATTACCCAGGCAGCCCTGCATAGTCTGAAATGTGGGGAAAAAAACGCTTTTTCCGCACATTTCGCTCGACGCACCAATCGAAACACGCCCCCAACAACACATGGCCTACTGTCACACATTCCCATAGGTGTCCCGATGAAAACGGTACCTCACATGTGTGGGTGCACCTACCTGCCCGCCAAGGGGAAAGCCTAAAACACAAGTAACCCCAAGTCTGTTTTCAGAGGGAAATCTCAGACATTCTGCCGACCGGCACAACATACAGATATGGGCCTCGGGTGTCCAAGCCACCAAGGAAAACAGGGAACCCCATGCATTTCTGAAAAGAGGACACCCGTGGGAATCCGCAGAGGTATGATTTGCGCACATCGCCCCAGAATTTATTACCCAGACAGCCCTGCAAAGTCCGAAATGTGGGGAAAAAAACGCTTTTTCCGCACATTTTGCTCGACGCACCCATCGAAAAACGCCCCAACAACACATGGCCTACTTTCCCGCGTTCCCACAGGTTTCCCGATGAAAACAGTGCCTCACATGCGTGGGTGCACCTACCTGGCTGGCAAGGGGCAAGCCGAAAACGCAACTAACCCCCAGTCTGTTTGCAGAGGGGAATCTCAGCCATTCTGCCGACCGGCACAACATACAGATATGGGCCTCGGGTGTCCAAGACACCAAGGAAAACAGGGAGACCCATGCATTTCCGAAAAGAGGACAACCGTGGGAATCCGCAGAGGTATGATTTGCGCACATCGCCCCAGAATTTATTACCCAGAAACCCCCGCAAATTCCGAAATGTGGAGAAAAAAACGCATTTTCCGCACATTTCGCTCGACGCACCCATTGAAACACGGCCCCAACAACACATGGACTACCGTCACGCATCCCCACAGGTGTCCCGATGAAAACGGTACCTCACATGCGTGGGTGCACCTACCTGGCTGCCAAGGGGAAAGCCTAAAACACAAGTAACCCCAAGTCTGTTTTCAGAGCGAAATCTCAGACATTCTGCCGACCGGCACAACGTACAGATATGGGCCTCGGGTGTCCAAGCCACCGAGGAAAACAGGAAACCCCATGCATTTCCGAAAAGAGGACACCAGTGGGAATATGCAGAGGTATGATTTGCGCACATCGCCCCAGAATTTATTACCCAGACAGCCCCGCAAAGTCAGAAATGTGGGGAAAAAAACACTTTTTCCGCCCATTTCGCTCGACGCACCCATCGAAACACACCCCCAACAACACATGGCCTACCGTCCCGCGTTCCAACAGGTGTCCCGATGAAAATGATACCCCACATGTGTGTGTGCACCTACCTGGCCACCAAGGGGAAAGCCTAAAACACAAGTAACCCCAAGTCTGTTTTCAGAGCGAAATCTCAGATATTCTGCCGACCGGCACATCGTACAGATATGGGCCTTGGGTGTCCAAGCCACCAAGTAAAACGGGGAACCCCATGCATTTCCGAAAAGAGGACACCCGTGGGAATCCGCAGAGGTATGATTTGCGCACATCGCCCCAGAATTTTTTACCCAGACAACCCCGCAAAGTCCGAAATGTCGGGAAAAAAACACCTTTTCCGCACATTTCGCTCCACGCACCCATCAAAACACGCCCCCAACAACACATGGCCTACCGTCACGCGTTCCCACAGGTGTCCCGATGAAAACGGTACCTCACATGTGTGGGTGCACCTACCTGGCGGCCAAGAGGAAAGCCTAAAACACAAGTAACCCCAAGTCTGCTTTCATGGCGAAATCTCAGACATTCTGCGGACCGGCACAACGTACAGATATGGGCCTCGGGTGTCCAAGCCACCGAGGAAAACAGGGAACCCCATGCATTTCCGAAAAGAGGACACCCGTGGGAATACGCAGAGGTATGATTTGCGCACATCGCCCCAGAATGTATTACCCAGGCAGCCCTGCAAAGTCTGAAATGTGGGGAAAAAAACGCTTTTTCCGCACATTTCGCTCGACGCACCCATCGAAACACGCCCCAACAACACATGGCCTACTTTCCCGCGTTCCCACAGGTTTCCCGATGAAAACAGTGCCTCACATGCATGGGTGCACCTACCTGGCTGGCAAGGGGCAAGCCGAAAACGCAACTAACCCCCAGTCTGTTTGCAGAGGGGAATCTCAGCCATTCTGCCGACCGGCACAACATACAGATATGGGCCTCGGGTGTCCAAGACACCAAGGAAAACAGGGAGACCCATGCATTTCCGAAAAGAGGACACCCGTGGGAATCCGCAGAGGTATGATTTGCGCACATCGCCCCAGAATTTATTACCCAGACACCCCCGCAAAGTCCGAAATGTGGAGAAAAAAACGCATTTTCCGCACATTTCGCTCGACGCACCAATCGAAACACGCCCCCAACAACACATGGCCTACCGTCACACATTCCCATAGGTGTCCCGATGAAAACGGTACCTCACATGTGTGGGTGCACCTACCTACCCGCCAAGGGGAAAGCCTAAAACACAAGTAACCCCAAGTCTGTTTTCAGAGGGAAATCTCAGACATTCTGCCGACCGGCACAACATACAGATATGGGCCTCGGGTGTCCAAGCCACCAAGGAAAACAGGGACCCCCATGCATTTCTGAAAAGAGGACACCCGTGGGAATCCGCAGAGGTATGATTTGCGCACATCGCCCCAGAATTTATTACCCAGACAGCCCTGCAAAGTCCGAAATGTGGGGAAAAAAACGCTTTTTCCGCACATTTCGCTCGACGCACCCATCGAGACATGCCCCCAACAGCACATGGCCTACCGTCATACGTTCCCACAGGTGCACCGATGAAAACGGTACCTCACATGTGTGGGTGCACCTACCTGGCCGCCAAGGGGAAAGCCTAAAACACAAGTAACCCCAAGTCTGTTTTCAGAGGGAAATCTCAGACATTCTGCCGACCGGCACAACATACAGATATGGGCCTCGGGTGTCCAAGCCACCAAGGAAAACAGGGAACCCCATGCATTTCCGAAAAGAGGACACCCGTGGGAATCCGCAGAGGTATGATTTGCGCACATCACCCCAGAATTTATTACCCAGACAGCCCCGCAAAGTCAGAAATGTGGGGAAAAAAACACTTTTTCCGCCCATTTCGCTCGACGCACCCATCGAAACACACCCCCAACAACACATGGCCTACCGTCCCGCGTTCCAACAGGTGTCCCGATGAAAATGATACCCCACATGTGTGTGTGCACCTACCTGGCCACCAAGGGGAAAGCCTAAAACACAAGTAACCCCAAGTCTGTTTTCAGAGCGAAATCTCAGATATTCTGCCGACCGGCACATCGTACAGATATGGGCCTTGGGTGTCCAAGCCACCAAGTAAAACGGGGAACCCCATGCATTTCCGAAAAGAGGACACCCGTGGGAATCCGCAGAGGTATGATTTGCGCACATCGCCCCAGAATTTTTTACCCAGACAACCCCGCAAAGTCCGAAATGTCGGGAAAAAAACACCTTTTCCGCACATTTCGCTCCACGCACCCATCAAAACACGCCCCCAACAACACATGGCCTACCGTCACGCGTTCCCACAGGTGTCCCGATGAAAACGGTACCTCACATGTGTGGGTGCACCTACCTGGCTGCCAAGGGGAAAGCCTAAAACACAAGTAACCCCAAGTCTGTTTTCAGAGCGAAATCTCAGACATTCTGCCGACCGGCACAACGTACAGATATGGGCCTCGGGTGTCCAAGCCACCGAGGAAAACAGGAAACCCCATGCATTTCCGAAAAGAGGACACCAGTGGGAATATGCAGAGGTATGATTTGCGCACATCGCCCCAGAATTTATTACCCAGACAGCCCCGCAAAGTCAGAAATGTGGGGAAAAAAACACTTTTTCCGCCCATTTCGCTCGACGCACCCATCGAAACACACCCCCAACAACACATGGCCTACCGTCCCGCGTTCCAACAGGTGTCCCGATGAAAATGATACCCCACATGTGTGTGTGCACCTACCTGGCCACCAAGGGGAAAGCCTAAAACACAAGTAACCCCAAGTCTGTTTTCAGAGCGAAATCTCAGATATTCTGCCGACCGGCACATCGTACAGATATGGGCCTTGGGTGTCCAAGCCACCAAGTAAAACGGGGAACCCCATGCATTTCCGAAAAGAGGACACCCGTGGGAATCCGCAGAGGTATGATTTGCGCACATCGCCCCAGAATTTTTTACCCAGACAACCCCGCAAAGTCCGAAATGTCGGGAAAAAAACACCTTTTCCGCACATTTCGCTCCACGCACCCATCAAAACACGCCCCCAACAACACATGGCCTACCGTCACGCGTTCCCACAGGTGTCCCGATGAAAACGGTACCTCACATGTGTGGGTGCACCTACCTGGCGGCCAAGAGGAAAGCCTAAAACACAAGTAACCCCAAGTCTGCTTTCATGGCGAAATCTCAGACATTCTGCGGACCGGCACAACGTACAGATATGGGCCTCGGGTGTCCAAGCCACCGAGGAAAACAGGGAACCCCATGCATTTCCGAAAAGAGGACACCCGTGGGAATACGCAGAGGTATGATTTGCGCACATCGCCCCAGAATGTATTACCCAGGCAGCCCTGCAAAGTCTGAAATGTGGGGAAAAAAACGCTTTTTCCGCACATTTCGCTCGACGCACCCATCGAAACACGCCCCAACAACACATGGCCTACTTTCCCGCGTTCCCACAGGTTTCCCGATGAAAACAGTGCCTCACATGCATGGGTGCACCTACCTGGCTGGCAAGGGGCAAGCCGAAAACGCAACTAACCCCCAGTCTGTTTGCAGAGGGGAATCTCAGCCATTCTGCCGACCGGCACAACATACAGATATGGGCCTCGGGTGTCCAAGACACCAAGGAAAACAGGGAGACCCATGCATTTCCGAAAAGAGGACACCCGTGGGAATCCGCAGAGGTATGATTTGCGCACATCGCCCCAGAATTTATTACCCAGACACCCCCGCAAAGTCCGAAATGTGGAGAAAAAAACGCATTTTCCGCACATTTCGCTCGACGCACCAATCGAAACACGCCCCCAACAACACATGGCCTACCGTCACACATTCCCATAGGTGTCCCGATGAAAACGGTACCTCACATGTGTGGGTGCACCTACCTACCCGCCAAGGGGAAAGCCTAAAACACAAGTAACCCCAAGTCTGTTTTCAGAGGGAAATCTCAGACATTCTGCCGACCGGCACAACATACAGATATGGGCCTCGGGTGTCCAAGCCACCAAGGAAAACAGGGACCCCCATGCATTTCTGAAAAGAGGACACCCGTGGGAATCCGCAGAGGTATGATTTGCGCACATCGCCCCAGAATTTATTACCCAGACAGCCCTGCAAAGTCCGAAATGTGGGGAAAAAAACGCTTTTTCCGCACATTTCGCTCGACGCACCCATCGAGACATGCCCCCAACAGCACATGGCCTACCGTCATACGTTCCCACAGGTGCACCGATGAAAACGGTACCTCACATGTGTGGGTGCACCTACCTGGCCGCCAAGGGGAAAGCCTAAAACACAAGTAACCCCAAGTCTGTTTTCAGAGGGAAATCTCAGACATTCTGCCGACCGGCACAACATACAGATATGGGCCTCGGGTGTCCAAGCCACCAAGGAAAACAGGGAACCCCATGCATTTCCGAAAAGAGGACACCCGTGGGAATCCGCAGAGGTATGATTTGCGCACATCACCCCAGAATTTATTACCCAGACAGCCCCGCAAAGTCAGAAATGTGGGGAAAAAAACACTTTTTCCGCCCATTTCGCTCGACGCACCCATCGAAACACACCCCCAACAACACATGGCCTACCGTCCCGCGTTCCAACAGGTGTCCCGATGAAAATGATACCCCACATGTGTGTGTGCACCTACCTGGCCACCAAGGGGAAAGCCTAAAACACAAGTAACCCCAAGTCTGTTTTCAGAGCGAAATCTCAGATATTCTGCCGACCGGCACATCGTACAGATATGGGCCTTGGGTGTCCAAGCCACCAAGTAAAACGGGGAACCCCATGCATTTCCGAAAAGAGGACACCCGTGGGAATCCGCAGAGGTATGATTTGCGCACATCGCCCCAGAATTTTTTACCCAGACAACCCCGCAAAGTCCGAAATGTCGGGAAAAAAACACCTTTTCCGCACATTTCGCTCCACGCACCCATCAAAACACGCCCCCAACAACACATGGCCTACCGTCACGCGTTCCCACAGGTGTCCCGATGAAAACGGTACCTCACATGTGTGGGTGCACCTACCTGGCGGCCAAGAGGAAAGCCTAAAACACAAGTAACCCCAAGTCTGCTTTAATGGCGAAATCTCAGACATTCTGCGGACCGGCACAACGTACAGATATGGGCCTCGGGTGTCCAAGCCACCGAGGAAAACAGGGAACCCCATGCATTTCCGAAAAGAGGACACCCGTGGGAATACGCAGAGGTATGATTTGCGCACATCGCCCCAGAATGTATTACCCAGGCAGCCCTGCAAAGTCTGAAATGTGGGGAAAAAAACGCTTTTTCCGCACATTTCGCTCGACGCACCCATCGAAACACGCCCCAACAACACATGGCCTACTTTCCCGCGTTCCCACAGGTTTCCCGATGAAAACAGTGCCTCACATGCATGGGTGCACCTACCTGGCTGGCAAGGGGCAAGCCGAAAACGCAACTAACCCCCAGTCTGTTTGCAGAGGGGAATCTCAGCCATTCTGCCGACCGGCACAACATACAGATATGGGCCTCGGGTGTCCAAGACACCAAGGAAAACAGGGAGACCCATGCATTTCCGAAAAGAGGACACCCGTGGGAATCCGCAGAGGTATGATTTGCGCACATCGCCCCAGAATTTATTACCCAGACACCCCCGCAAAGTCCGAAATGTGGAGAAAAAAACGCATTTTCCGCACATTTCGCTCGACGCACCAATCGAAACACGCCCCCAACAACACATGGCCTACCGTCACACATTCCCATAGGTGTCCCGATGAAAACGGTACCTCACATGTGTGGGTGCACCTACCTACCCGCCAAGGGGAAAGCCTAAAACACAAGTAACCCCAAGTCTGTTTTCAGAGGGAAATCTCAGACATTCTGCCGACCGGCACAACATACAGATATGGGCCTCGGGTGTCCAAGCCACCAAGGAAAACAGGGACCCCCATGCATTTCTGAAAAGAGGACACCCGTGGGAATCCGCAGAGGTATGATTTGCGCACATCGCCCCAGAATTTATTACCCAGACAGCCCTGCAAAGTCCGAAATGTGGGGAAAAAAACGCTTTTTCCGCACATTTTGCTCGACGCACCCATCGAAACACGCCCCAACAACACATGGCCTACTCTCCCGCGTTCCCACAGGTTTCCCGATGAAAACAGTGCCTCACATGCATGGGTGCACCTACCTGGCTGGCAAGGGGCAAGCCGAAAACGCAACTAACCCCCAGTCTGTTTGCAGAGGGGAATCTCAGCCATTCTGCCGACCGGCACAACATACAGATATGGGCCTCGGGTGTCCAAGACACCAAGGAAAACAGGGAGACCCATGCATTTCCGAAAAGAGGACACCCTTGGGAATCCGCAGAGGTATGATTTGCGCACATCGCCCCAGAATTTATTACCCAGACACCCCCGCAAAGTCCGAAATGTGGAGAAAAAAACGCATTTTCCGCACATTTCGCTCGACGCACCCATTGAAACACGGCCCCAACAACACATGGACTACCGTCACGCATCCCCACAGGTGTCCCGATGAAAACGGTACCTCACATGCGTGGGTGCACCTACCTGGCCGCCAAGGGGAAAGCCTAAAACACAAGTAACCCCAAGTCTGTTTTCAGAGCGAAATCTCAGACATTCTGCCGACCGGCACAACGTACAGATATGGGCCTCGGGTGTCCAAGCCACCGAGGAAAACAGGGAACCCCATGCATTTCCGAAAAGAGGACACCAGTGGGAATATGCAGAGGTATGATTTGCGCACATCGCCCCAGATTTTATTACCCAGATAGCCCCGCAAAGTCCGAAATGTCGGGAAAAAAACGCCTTTTCTGCACATTTCGCTCGACGCACCCATCGAAACATGCCCCCAACAGCACATGGCCTACCGTCATACGTTCCCACAGGTGTACCGATGAAAACGGTACCTCACATGTGTGAGTGCACCTACCTGGCCGCCAAGGGGAAAGCCTAAAACACAAGTAACCCCAAGTCTGTTTTCAGAGGGAAATCTCAGAAATTCTGCCGACCGGCACAATGTACAGATCTGGGCCTCGGGTGTCCAAGCCACCGAGGAAAACAGGGAACCCCATGCATTTCCGAAAAGAGGACACCCGTGGGAATCCGCAGAGGTATGATTTGCGCACATCACCCAAGAATTTATTACCCAGACAGCCCCGCAAAGTCAGAAATGTGGGGAAAAAACCACTTTTTCCGCACATTTCGCTCGACGCACCCTTCGAAACACACCCCCAACAACACATGGCCTACCGTCCCGCGTTCCAACAGGTGTCCCGATGAAAATGATACCCCACATGTGTGTGTGCACCTACCTGGCCACCAAGGGGAAAGCCTAAAACACAAGTAACCCCAAGTCTGTTTTCAGAGGGAAATCTCAGACATTCTGCCGACCGGCACAACATACAGATATGGGCCTCGGGTGTCCAAGCCACCAAGGAAAACAGGGACCCCCATGCATTTCTGAAAAGAGGACACCCGTGGGAATCCGCAGAGGTATGATTTGCGCACATCGCCCCAGAATTTATTACCCAGACAGCCCTGCAAAGTCCGAAATGTGGGGAAAAAAACGCTTTTTCCGCACATTTTGCTCGACGCACCCATCGAAACACGCCCCAACAACACATGGCCTACTCTCCCGCGTTCCCACAGGTTTCCCGATGAAAACAGTGCCTCACATGCATGGGTGCACCTACCTGGCTGGCAAGGGGCAAGCCGAAAACGCAACTAACCCCCAGTCTGTTTGCAGAGGGGAATCTCAGCCATTCTGCCGACCGGCACAACATACAGATATGGGCCTCGGGTGTCCAAGACACCAAGGAAAACAGGGAGACCCATGCATTTCCGAAAAGAGGACACCCTTGGGATCCGCAGAGGTATGATTTGCGCACATCGCCCCAGAATTTATTACCCAGACACCCCCGCAAAGTCCGAAATGTGGAGAAAAAAACGCATTTTCCGCACATTTCGCTCGACGCACCCATTGAAACACGGCCCCAACAACACATGGACTACCGTCACGCATCCCCACAGGTGTCCCGATGAAAACGGTACCTCACATGCGTGGGTGCACCTACCTGGCCGCCAAGGGGAAAGCCTAAAACACAAGTAACCCCAAGTCTGTTTTCAGAGCGAAATCTCAGACATTCTGCCGACCGGCACAACGTACAGATATGGGCCTCGGGTGTCCAAGCCACCGAGGAAAACAGGGAACCCCATGCATTTCCGAAAAGAGGACACCAGTGGGAATATGCAGAGGTATGATTTGCGCACATCGCCCCAGATTTTATTACCCAGATAGCCCCGCAAAGTCCGAAATGTCGGGAAAAAAACGCCTTTTCTGCACATTTCGCTCGACGCACCCATCGAAACATGCCCCCAACAGCACATGGCCTACCGTCATACGTTCCCACAGGTGCACCGATGAAAACGGTACCTCACATGTGTGGGTGCACCTACCTGGCCGCCAAGGGGAAAGCCTAAAACACAAGTAACCCCAAGTCTGTTTTCAGAGGGAAATCTCAGAAATTCTGCCGACCGGCACAATGTAGAGATCTGGGCCTCGGGTGTCCAAGCCACCGAGGAAAACAGGGAACCCCATGCATTTCCGAAAAGAGGACACCCGTGGGAATCCGCAGAGGTATGATTTGCGCACATCACCCCAGAATTTATTACCCAGACAGCCCCGCAAAGTCAGAAATGTGGGGAAAAAAACACTTTTTCCGCCCATTTCGCTCGACGCACCCATCGAAACACACCCCCAACAACACATGGCCTACCGTCCCGCGTTCCAACAGGTGTCCCGATGAAAATGATACCCCACATGTGTGTGTGCACCTACCTGGCCACCAAGGGGAAAGCCTAAAACACAAGTAACCCCAAGTCTGTTTTCAGAGCGAAATCTCAGATATTCTGCCGACCGGCACATCGTACAGATATGGGCCTTGGGTGTCCAAGCCACCAAGTAAAACGGGGAACCCCATGCATTTCCGAAAAGAGGACACCCGTGGGAATCCGCAGAGGTATGATTTGCGCACATCGCCCCAGAATTTTTTACCCAGACAACCCCGCAAAGTCCGAAATGTCGGGAAAAAAACACCTTTTCCGCACATTTCGCTCCACGCACCCATCAAAACACGCCCCCAACAACACATGGCCTACCGTCACGCGTTCCCACAGGTGTCCCGATGAAAACGGTACCTCACATGTGTGGGTGCACCTACCTGGCGGCCAAGAGGAAAGCCTAAAACACAAGTAACCCCAAGTCTGCTTTCATGGCGAAATCTCAGACATTCTGCGGACCGGCACAACGTACAGATATGGGCCTCGGGTGTCCAAGCCACCGAGGAAAACAGGGAACCCCATGCATTTCCGAAAAGAGGACACCCGTGGGAATACGCAGAGGTATGATTTGCGCACATCGCCCCAGAATGTATTACCCAGGCAGCCCTGCAAAGTCTGAAATGTGGGGAAAAAAACGCTTTTTCCGCACATTTCGCTCGACGCACCCATCGAAACACGCCCCAACAACACATGGCCTACTTTCCCGCGTTCCCACAGGTTTCCCGATGAAAACAGTGCCTCACATGCATGGGTGCACCTACCTGGCTGGCAAGGGGCAAGCCGAAAACGCAACTAACCCCCAGTCTGTTTGCAGAGGGGAATCTCAGCCATTCTGCCGACCGGCACAACATACAGATATGGGCCTCGGGTGTCCAAGACACCAAGGAAAACAGGGAGACCCATGCATTTCCGAAAAGAGGACACCCGTGGGAATCCGCAGAGGTATGATTTGCGCACATCGCCCCAGAATTTATTACCCAGACACCCCCGCAAAGTCCGAAATGTGGAGAAAAAAACGCATTTTCCGCACATTTCGCTCGACGCACCAATCGAAACACGCCCCCAACAACACATGGCCTACCGTCACACATTCCCATAGGTGTCCCGATGAAAACGGTACCTCACATGTGTGGGTGCACCTACCTACCCGCCAAGGGGAAAGCCTAAAACACAAGTAACCCCAAGTCTGTTTTCAGAGGGAAATCTCAGACATTCTGCCGACCGGCACAACATACAGATATGGGCCTCGGGTGTCCAAGCCACCAAGGAAAACAGGGACCCCCATGCATTTCTGAAAAGAGGACACCCGTGGGAATCCGCAGAGGTATGATTTGCGCACATCGCCCCAGAATTTATTACCCAGACAGCCCTGCAAAGTCCGAAATGTGGGGAAAAAAACGCTTTTTCCGCACATTTTGCTCGACGCACCCATCGAAACACGCCCCAACAACACATGGCCTACTCTCCCGCGTTCCCACAGGTTTCCCGATGAAAACAGTGCCTCACATGCATGGGTACACCTACCTGGCTGGCAAGGGGCAAGCCGAAAACGCAACTAACCCCCAGTCTGTTTGCAGAGGGGAATCTCAGCCATTCTGCCGACCGGCACAACATACAGATATGGGCCTCGGGTGTCCAAGACACCAAGGAAAACAGGGAGACCCATGCATTTCCGAAAAGAGGACACCCTTGGGAATCCGCAGAGGTATGATTTGCGCACATCGCCCCAGAATTTATTACCCAGACACCCCCGCAAAGTCCGAAATGTGGAGAAAAAAACGCATTTTCCGCACATTTCGCTCGACGCACCCATTGAAACACGGCCCCAACAACACATGGACTACCGTCACGCATCCCCACAGGTGTCCCGATGAAAACGGTACCTCACATGCGTGGGTGCACCTACCTGGCCGCCAAGGGGAAAGCCTAAAACACAAGTAACCCCAAGTCTGTTTTCAGAGCGAAATCTCAGACATTCTGCCGACCGGCACAACGTACAGATATGGGCCTCGGGTGTCCAAGCCACCGAGGAAAACAGGGAACCCCATGCATTTCCGAAAAGAGGACACCAGTGGGAATATGCAGAGGTATGATTTGCGCACATCGCCACAGATTTTATTACCCAGATAGCCCCGCAAAGTCCGAAATGTCGGGAAAAAAACGCCTTTTCTGCACATTTCGCTCGACGCACCCATCGAAACATGCCCCCAACAGCACATGGCCTACCGTCATACGTTCCCACAGGTGTACCGATGAAAACGGTACCTCACATGTGTGAGTGCACCTACCTGGCCGCCAAGGGGAAAGCCTAAAACACAAGTAACCCCAAGTCTGTTTTCAGAGGGAAATCTCAGAAATTCTGCCGACCGGCACAATGTACAGATCTGGGCCTCGGGTGTCCAAGCCACCGAGGAAAACAGGGAACCCCATGCATTTCCGAAAAGAGGACACCCGTGGGAATCCGCAGAGGTATGATTTGCGCACATCACCCAAGAATTTATTACCCAGACAGCCCCGCAAAGTCAGAAATGTGGGGAAAAAACCACTTTTTCCGCACATTTCGCTCGACGCACCCATCGAAACACACCCCCAACAACACATGGCCTACCGTCCCGCGTTCCAACAGGTGTCCCGATGAAAATGATACCCCACATGTGTGTGTGCACCTACCTGGCCACCAAGGGGAAAGCCTAAAACACAAGTAACCCCAAGTCTGTTTTCAGAGCGAAATCTCAGATATTCTGCCGACCGGCACATTGTACAGATATTGGCCTTGGGTGTCCAAGCCACCAAGGAAAACGGGGAACCCCATGCATTTCCGAAAAGAGGACACCCGTGGGAATCCACAGAGGTATGATTTGCGCACATCCACCAGAATTTTTTACCCAGACAACCCCGCAAAGTCCGAAATGTCGGGAAAAAAACACCTTTTCCGCACATTTCGCTCCACGCACCCATCAAAACACGCCCCCAACAACACATGGCCTACCGTCACGCGTTCCCACAGGTGTCCCGATGAAAACGGTACCTCACATGTGTGGGTGCACCTACCTGGCGGCCAAGAGGAAAGCCTAAAACACAAGTAACCCCAAGTCTGCTTTCATGGCGAAATCTCAGACATTCTGCGGACCGGCACAACGTACAGATATGGGCCTCGGGTGTCCAAGCCACCGAGGAAAACAGGGAAACCCATGCATTTCCGAAAGGAGGACACCCGTGGAAATACGCAGAGGTATGATTTGCGCACATCGCCCCAGAATTTTTTACCCAGACAGCCCCGCAAAATCCGAAATGTGGGGAAAAAAACGCTTTTTCCGCACATTTCACTCGACGCACCCATCGAAACACGCCCCCAACAACACATGGCCTACCGTCACACGTTCCCACAGGTGTCCCGATTAAAACGGTACCTCACATGTGTGGGTGCACCTGCCTGCCCGCCAAGGGGAAAGCCTAAAACACAAATAACCCCAAGTCTGTTTTCAGAGGGAAATCTCAGAAATTCTGCCAACCGGCACAATGTACAGATCTGGGCCTCGGGTGTCCAAGCCACCGAGGAAAACAGGGAACCCCATGCATTTCCAAAAAGAGGACACCCGTGGGAATCCGCAGAGGTATGATTTGCGCACATCGCCCCAGAATTTATTACCCAGACAGCCCTGCAAAGTCCGAAATGTGGGGAAAAAAACGCTTTTTCCGCACATTTTGCTTGACGCACTCATGGAAACACGCCCCCAACAACACATGGTCTACCGTCACGTGTTCCCACAGTTGTCCCAATGAAAACGGTACCTCACATGTGTGGGTGCACCTACCTGGCCGCCAATGGGAAAGCCTAAAACACAAGTAACCCCAAGTCTGTTTTCATGGCGAAATCTCAGACATTCTGCCGATCGCCACAATATACAGATATGGGCCTCGGGTGTCCAAGCCACCGAGGAAAACAGGGAACCCCATGCATTTCTGAAAAGAGGACACCCGTGGGAATCCGCAGAGGTATGATTTGCGCACATCGCCCCAGAATTTTTTACCCAGACAGCCCGCAAAATCTGATATGTCGGGAAAAAAACCCTTTTTCCGCACATTTTGCTCGACGCACCCATCGAAACATGCCCCCAACAACACATGGCCTACCGTCACACGTTCCCACAGGTGTCCCGATAAAAACGGTACCTCACGTGCTTGGGTGCACCTACCTGGCCGCCAAGGGGAAAGCCTAAAACACAAGTAACCCCAAGTCTGTTTTCAGAGCGAAATCTCAGACATTCTGCTGACCGGCACAACGTACAGATATGGGCCTCGGGTGTTCAAGCCACCACGGAAAACGGGGATTCCCATGCATTTTCGAAAAGAGGACATCCGTGGGAATCCGCAGAGGTATGATTTGCGCACATCGCCCTAGAATTTATTACCCAGACACCCCCGCAAAGTCCGAAATGTGGGGAAAAAAATGCATTTTCCACACATTTCGCTCGACGCACCCATCGAAACACGCCCCCAACAGCACATGTCCTACCGTCATACGTTCCCACAGGTGTGCCGATGAAAACGGTACCTCACATGTGTGGGTGCACCTACCTGGCCGCCAAGGGGAAAGCCTAAAACTCTGCTATCCCCCCAAAGGGTTTGGGGAGGCAACCGACAGATTTAGGGCTGGGGTGCTTCAGCCACCAAGAAAAACAGGAACCCCCTTGCATTTCCGAAAAGAGGACACCCGTGGGAATCCGCAGAGGTATGATTTGCGCACATCGGCCCAGAATTTATTACCCAGACAGCCTTGAAAAGTCCGAAATATGGGGAAAAAACGCTTTTTCTGTCCATTTCGCTCGAAGCACCCATCGAAACACACCCCCAACAACACATGGCCTACCGTCCCACGTTCCCACAGGTGTCCCGATGAAAATGGTACCCCACATATGTGTGTGCACCTACCTGGCCGCCAAGGGGAAAGCCTAAAACACAAATAACCCCAAGTCTGTTTTCAGAGCGAAATCTCAGATATTCTGCCGACCGGCACATCGTACAGATATGGGCCTTGGGTGTCCAAGCCACCAAGGAAAACGGGGAACCCCATGCATTTCCAAAAAGAGGACACCCGTGGGAATCCGCAGAGGTATGATTTGCGCACATCGCCCCAGAATTTATTACATAGACAGCCCTGCAAAGTCCGAAATGTAGGGAAAAAAATGCTTTTTCTGCACATTTCGCTCGACGCACCCATCGAAACACGGCCCCAACAACACATGGCCTACTGTCACGCGTTCCCACAGGTGTCCCGATGAAAACGGTACCTCACATGTGTGGGTGCACCTACCTGGATGCCAAGGGGAAAGCGTAAAACACAAGTAACCCCAAGTCTGTTTTCAGAGCGAAATCTCAGACATTCTGCCGACCGGCGCAACGTCCAGATATGGCCCTCGGGTGTCCAAGCCACCGAGGAAAACAGGGAACCCCATGCATTTCCGAAAAGAGGACACCCGTGGGAATCTGCAGAGGTATGATTTGCGCACATCGCCCCAGAATTTTTTACCCAGACAACCCCGCAAAGTCCGAAATGTCGGGAAAAAAACACTTTTTCCGCACATTTCGCTCGATGCACCCATCAAAACACGCCCCCAACAACACATGGCCTACCGTCACGTGTTCCCACAGGTGTCCTGATGAAAACGGTACCTCACATGTGTGGGTGCACCTAACTGGCGGCCAAGGGGAAAGCCTAAAACACAAGTAACCCCAAGTCTGCTTTCATGGCGAAATCTCAGACATTCTGCGGACCGGCACAACGTACAGATATGGGCCTCGGGTGTCCAAGCCACCGAGGAAAACAGGGAAACCCATGCATTTCCGAAAGGAGGACACCCGTGGGAATACACAGAGGTATGATTTGCGCACATCGCCCCAGAATTTTTTACCCAGACAGCCGCGCAAAGTCCGAAATGTGGGGAAAAAAACACTTTTTCCACACATTTCGCTCGACGCACCCATCGAAACACGCCCCCAACAACACATGGCCTACTGTCACACATTCCCACAGGTGTCCCGATGAAAACGATACCTCACGTGTGTGGGTGCACCTGCCTGCCCAACAAGGGGAAAGCCTAAAACACAAGTAACCCCAAGTCTGTTTTCAGAGGGAAATCTCAGACATTCTGCCGACCGGCACAACGTACAGATATGGGCCTCGGGTGTCCAAGCCACCGAGGAAAACAGGGAAACCCATGCATTTCCGAAAAGAGGACACCCGTGGGAATCCGCAGAGGCATCATTTGCACACATCGCCCCAGAATTTTTTACCCAGATAGCCCCGCAAAATCCGATATGTCGGGAAAAAAACACTTTTTCCGCACATTTTGCTCGACGCACCCTTCGAAACATGCCCCCAACAACACATGGCCTACTGTCACGCGTTCCCACAGGTGTCCCGATAAAAACAGTACCTCACATGCTTGGGTGCACCTACCTGGCCGCCAAGGGGAAAGCCTAAAACACAAGTAACCCCAAGTCTGTTTTCAGAGCGAAATCTCAGACATTCTGCCGACCGGCACAACGTACAGATATGGGCCTCGGGTGTCCAAGACACCAAGGAAAACGGGGAACCCCATGCATTATTCGAAAAGAGGACACCCGTGGGAATCCGCAGAGGTATGATTTGCGCACATCACCCCAGAATTTATTACCCAGACACCCACGCAAAGTCCGAAATGTGGGGAAAGAAATGCATTTTCCGCACATTTCGCTCGACGCACCCATCGAAACACACCTCCAACAACACATGGACTACCGTCACGCATTCCCACAGGTGTCCCGATGAAAACGGTACCTCACATGTGTGGGTGCACCTACCTGGCCGCCAAGGGGAAAGCCTAAAACACTGCTATCCCCCCCAAAGGGTTTGGGGAGGCAACCGACAGATTTAGGCCTGGGGTGCTTCAGCCACCAAGAAAAACAGGAACCCCCATGCATTTCCGAAAAGAGGACACCCGTGGGAATCCGCAGAGGTATGATTTGCGCACATCGGCCCAGAATTTATTACCCAGACAGCCTGGCAAAGTCCGAAATATGGGGAAAAAACGCTTTTTCTGTCCATTTCGCTCGACGCACCCATGGAAACATGCCCCCAACAACACATGGTCTACTGTCACGCGTTCCCAAAGGTGTGCCGATGAAAACGGTACCTCACATGTGTGGGTGCACCTACCTGGCCGCCAAGGTGAAAGCCTAAAACACAAGTACCCCCAAGTCTGTTTTCAGAGGGAAATCTCAGACATTATGCCGACCGGCACAACGTACAGATATGGGCCTCGGGTGTCCAAGCCACCGAGGAAAACAGGAAACCCCATGCATTTCCGAAAAGAGGACACCCGTGGGAATCCGCAGAGGTATGATTTGCGCACATCGCCCCAGAATTTATTACCCAGACACCCCCGCAAAGTCCGGGGCACATTTCTACCAAATCACTAGCACCAGAGCAAGTGTATCTACACATGAGCATATCTACACACTTATACCATGTGGACATGTGTGTACAATGCAACTGTGTCTCTAGTAATATCTTAACTATGATTTGGCATCAATTTCATAGCAACGGTGTCTGCATCCAAACTTTATGTGCCGGCAATCACATGTGGACAGTGATAGCAAGTGCATATTGGCTCACTTCGCTACCCTGTCCTACAGGCGCTATCTTCCACACCAGCTTTGAGTATGCCCATAGCAACTATGGGCAAACATTCTCATGTTCCTCCGTACCCACACAAAACAGCCATCCTGCAACATGACAATCATTTCGGCAGTGCTGGAAAAGTCCATTCACAGAAATTGCATCTGCATGTTCTTTGTATCTTTACCTAATTCACACACCAATCATATCTAATTCATTCCTACAGAAGACGTGTCACTTACACCACACATAACATTACTCGCAGTAAAACAATAAACAAGGCAGGATCTTACGAGGTACGCAAGACACCGCTGCCATATAGTTGGTGTCCATGTACCACTTTCATGACACTTAGACCTCAAAGGAGGGAGCCAAAGTGGCGTGTATTATTTTGAAAAGACACCCCTTGAGTGGAGGGAACCTGAATGGTGTTCTGGTCTTCCACAACGCATGGCTTGAGTAGAGGGAGCGGGACTGGCCTTTCTTTGCTTGCCAAAACTTAGGTGGAAGGAGCCAGATTTGGGTTCCTGTCCAAAGTACGCCGGAAGCGGATGGGGTTTTTCAGACGTTTTTTTTTGTAAGGCAATCCCGAACAGGAGCAAGCTGCACTCCCATAGGGGAGTGACCCAGAGTGCTCCACCCTTCTTCTCCATGGCCCGCCTCAACTAGATGCGGTGGAGTGGCATTCCTTTCCAAGATGCGCCTGCTTTGGAAGAAACAAGCATTGCGTTACTTTGCAAGGCACACCTGTCAAGTTGGGAAGCACGAGAGGGCTGCGTACCTGGTTTCTTGGTCTTTGATCTCGCCGGGGTCGCCAGTCTGTATCCAGTTGAAAGATGAGCTTGTGGCACGAGAGACCAGCCTCTCCACCACCCAAAAACTGATACTGGGTGGAGGATGGGCCGATTCCCAATGTCACGGAGGGCACTCTCCTGATTAACGTGACTAAGGGACTGTGCAAGCCAGGCAGGAGAGGCAACTGTCTTGTAACAGATCACGGGCCGGGATGGAGTCCGTAGGTATAAAGTCCAAAGTACGTGAACTGAAGCGGAGGTCTACGATTGCGGCGAGGAAGGTATCTTCTTGGTCCACAGGAACGGATGAACAAAGTAAGGCCGGACAGGAAAGGAAGGAACCAAGGCAGAGCAGGATACCAAACTGAAGGAGCCCGAAAGGTACTCTAGGGCAGCAAACGCTGAGGACCTTGGTCAGTGTATGCTGGCAGACCCAGGGAGGTCCAGGTAAAAGTATGCCGGCAGAACCTGAGTTATTCTGGTAAATTACTGGTAGAGCCTGGGGAACCCAGATATGGAAAGCTGGCAGTCCCAGGGAGAACCCAGGTAAGGTAGCTGGCTGGCCCAGGGAGGAGCTCTGGTAAGGTAAGCAGCAGGCCCAGGGAGGAACTCAGGTAAGGTATCAGGCAGGCCCAGGAAGGAACTCAGGTATGGTATCAGGCAGGCCCAGGGAGGAACTCAGGTAAGGTATCCGGCAGGCCCAGGAAGGAACTCAGGTAAGGTATCAGGCGGGCCCAGGGAGGAACTCAGGTAAAGTATCAGGCAGGCCCAAGGAAGAACTCAGGTAAGGTATCAGGCAGGCCCAGGAAGGAACTCAGGTAAAGGAACAGGCAGTCCAGAGCGGGCTCAGGTGAGTAACAGGCAGCCCAGGTAGGAAGCTCGCAGAACGAAGCAAACCACGTTGAGACGCGGCTTGCCTCGAACTGCGACCTCCTTTTATGGGTCACCGGCGCCCGTGAGGCTTGGAACGCAAGCTGCTTCACCTGCGGGCGCCGGCGTACCCAAAGCGAGTCCTGGAAGGCAAGCCCTTCCTAGGGCTCGAGCCCAGTCCACGGCGCATGCGCGGAACCGAGACAGAGGTCTTCCGCACATGCGCCGTAACCCTCCGGCCCCGACCCCCAGCGCTCTCATCATGGTGAGCCCCCAAGCGCGGCAGCGCGGGTAGACTCGCTAGGAGGTGAAGGGACGCGTGGGCGCGGCGGACCCCGGCCTCCAATGTGGTGTGACAACCCCACGCGCAGAGGGAGCTAGACTGCCTTTTCCTTATGAGGCAGACCTGAAGTGAAAGGTACCGGGGGTGATGTCTCTTTCCCAGGCAGGCCTCAAGTGGAGGGGGCAGGACTAGCATTGCTTGCCAAAGCACGCCAAAGGGGAGTAAAGCAGAGTGCTGTCCCCACCTACTCCAAGGCAACCTCAAGTGGAGGGAGCTAGAGTGGCATTTCTTTCCAAGATGTGCCTGCTTTGGAAGAAACAAGCATTGGGTTACTTTGCAAGGCACACCACGTGCAGAGGGAGCTAGACTGCCTTTTCCTTATGAGGCAGACCTGAAGTGAAAGGTACCGGGGGTGATGTCTCTTTCCCAGGCAGGCCTCAAATGGAGGGGGCAGGACTAGCATTACTTGCCAAAGCACGCCAAAGGGGAGTAAAGCAGAGTGCTGTCCCCACCTACTCCAAGGCACACCTCAAGTGGAGGGAGCTAGAGTGGCATTTCTTTCCAAGATGTGCCTGCTTTGGAAGAAACAAGCATTGCGTTACTTTGCAAGGCACGCCACGCGCAGAGGGAGCTAGACTGCCTTTTCCTTATGAGGCAGACCTGAAGTGAAAGGTACCGGAGGTGATGTCTCTTTCCCAGGCAGGCCTCAAGTGGAGGGGGCAGGACTAGCATTGCTTGCCAAAGCACGCCAAAGGGGAGTAAAGCAGAGTGCTGTCCCCACCTACTCCAAGGCACACCTCAAGTGGAGGGAGCTAGAGTGGCATTTCTTTCCAAGATGTGCCTGCTTTGGAAGAAACAAGCATTGCGTTACTTTGCAAGGCACACCACGCGCAGAGGGAGCTAGACTGCCTTTTCCTTATGAGGCAGACCTGAAGTGAAAGGTACCGGGGGGTGATGCCTCTTTCCCAGGCAGGCCTCAATTGGAGGAAGCAGGACTAGCAATGCTCGTGAATGCACGCTAAATCAAGTGAAGTGACTTGACATCCTGTTGCATTTTCATTGAAGGTACACCTCCAGGGCAGGGTGCAAGAGTGCCATTCCTTTACAAGACATGCACGATTTCAGTGGCTAAGGGTCCCTTTCAAGGAATGATGGGCATTTTCGGAAATCAGTCGATCTCCCAATAATTTTCCTTTCTATGATACAAAAGGAAACAAGGCTGAAAGCAGAGGGCAGGCTGGGAAGGGCATTGAGGACAGTACACCTGAGTATCCTTCCACTTTCCTTATTTTGTACACACCTTACATTTTCGGTACGGTTGTGCCTTCGTGGCAGTGGGAGGAACATAATCACCAAAGTGTCGCTCTTGCAATCTGGCCACATCTTCGACCTCTGGAAAGGAGGGAATTTGTACATGAACATTAGCCAGAGATTGAACAATTTCTAATTCAAAATCCAAAAAGGAGAGCTTGTTTTCTGCAGTAGCTGCACGGTACACCACATAAGCATTGTACGTTGCCATATGCACAATGTGTGTGGCTAACTTTTTGTACCAGAAACGCGACTTGCGTTCAGCGTGGTATGACTCAAGCACTTGGTCATTTTTGTCTACTCCACCCATGTACTTGTTGTAATCCAGAATGCAATTGGGCTTCAACACTTGCTGAGTCTGCCTGCGCAGAGGGACAGCTGAAGTACTTTCATCATGAATAGTACTTAGCATGTACACATCCCTTTTGTCGCAGAATTTCACTGCTAACAATTCATCCTGCCGCAATGCCATACATTGTCCCTTGGCCAACTTCTTACACACAAGTTGTCTGGGGAAGCCTTTGCATTTACTGCGGATTGTACCGCATGCCAGTGTGCCCACATTGAACAATTCTTTGAACAGTGGAATTCCAGTGTAGAAATTGTCTACATACAAATGATGTCCCTTGTGGAGCCATGGTGTGAGAAGATCCCAAACAATCTTCTCACTTGTCCCTAAATGGGCTGGGCAGCCCGGAGGGTTTAGGGTAGAGTCTTTACCGGTGTACACTCTCATGCTGCTGACATACCCAGTGGTACTTTCACACAACATGTACATTTTAATCTCATATCGTGATCTCTTGCTAGGAATGTATTGCCTGAATACAAGGCGACCTTTGAACAACACCAACGATTCATCAATGGATATGTTCTGGCTAGGAACATACACCTCTGCAAATCGGTGAGTGAAGTGGTCCAGAAATGGCTTCAGTTTGAACAGCCTATCAAAGTTTGGGTCCGTTTTGGGTAATGCTGCCGAGTTGTCATTGAAGTGCAACGTACGGTGCAGTGCTTGAAAGCGATTTCTGCTCATTGTAGCTGAAAAAAACGGGCAATAAAATGGTGCTACAGTAGACCAGTATATTGCGACAGACGGCTTGTGTCCTATTCCCATGAGCAAAATGAGACCCCAAAACTGTCTCATTTCAACATCGTTTGTGGGTACCCAAACTTGTGCTCTGGAGTGGGGTTTCAGAGTGGGACCCCTAGACCTCATGAACTGTGCAGCGTATAAATTGGTTTGCTGAACCACATCTGCAATGAACCCATCATCAACAAAAAGGTTGAAAAAATCAATAGGCTGAAACCCTTCTGTATTCACTGTGCACCCTGATATACCAGTGAAAGGGGGCACAACAGGCTGAGCCATTTCTGGAGGCACCCAGAGCGACTCTTGAGTCTTGTCAGGAACTGCCATATTGCGTGGCCTTCTTGCACGTCCCCTCCCTCTTACAGGTCCCCTGCGTGTGGGAAGTTTGCGAAAACGTGGACGCACTCTTCCTCCCTCTTCATCATCAGATGATGACGATGATGAGTGGGAGGAGGGACTTTCGTCAATGGCCATCTCACTTCCCCAATCACTTCCCTCCTGCCCCTCAGAAGCACTATCTATTTCAGAATGCATGTACACATCTGTGCCTTGCTCTGAGCCAGACTCCATCACTGCAGCTAATGCCTCCGCACCAGACATTGATCGCCGAGAAGCCATGAGTACCTTCGCTATGGAACCCTTCACTGCCCAAAGACCAGATGAATACTGAAACAATAAGTATGTGTGCTTCTGAAAGTATGGAACGTAGCACAGTAAGTGGTATTCAGTGCCACAAACCTACTCCACACAAGTACACCAAAAGGCCCAGACCTTGCTCACAAACTGTTGCAGCCCTCTGCAATATGACGTACTCCCTGCACGCTACAATAAACGGAGTAGTACTTTGCAAACACTCACGTGAAATGCTAAGGACCAGCTGACTGCTTTCCTACAAGTGGGTAGACAGCTACAACACACCTGCACCTAAAAGAAAGAGAACAAAACATCTATGGACAATGTACTATTCCGCTAAACTGTACAGAAATACAAGCATGGGGACGAGGATTTCAGCCACACTACCTATTCAGAAACAGCCAACATGCTTTGCACCATGCCCTCCTCCATGGGATGCTTGTGGATGGGAAATCGAGGTGAGAAGCAACCATGCAACGTATTAGTGATTGGGTGAGTTGAAAAGCCATAGGCAATGAAGAAGCAGAAAGGGAAGATAAATAAAGTACACGGCTGGCCCTTCCGGGCAACTGCTGGCACACCTTTGACAAAAACACCTGCTCATTCACATAGGGGTGTGTATTGTAAGGGGAAAGCTCACAAGGACAAAATTATTGCAAGGCCAAGCAAATTGATGTAGGCTGAAGCAAGTAGTGATGGGTACCTAAGAAATAAGCAGCAGAAACATACTGAATGCTTTGACATGCCATGAATGCAAACAATTGCTAGAAAGTGGAAGTCTCACTGCTAACATACTTACTACCATTTTTATTCACTTTTCACATCTTCCAGGGCGTCCATCAGTCACTGGGCAAACCCCCCCTAAAATAGCGTCTGGGCAAAATCCATTATGTTTCCAATGAACAGCTCCATGCCTGTTTTGGAAAGGTGCACCCCATCTCTGTGAAACATCACAGCACCTTTGATATTGCCACGGTGAATGGTCCGTATTCTGGTGTTGCCCTCTGTCAGTCTTTTGAACTCGCCATTCAGTTTCCACACCGAGCGGTTGATGGCCCTTCTATTCCCTTGAGTTCTCCAATCCATCCTGGGAATCATCTGGGACCAGGCCACCACAGTGTTTGGAAACCTCTGTGCAATCCATTCAAGGTCTGCCATGAGCTGCTCCCGTACACCCTTCCGTCCCACAGACGCAAAATCATTTCCTCCCAGGTGAACCACTATAAGGTCAGGGGGGGGCTGTCCTTTTGCTTGGGCAGTGATGATGGCTCCTCGGAGCTGGTGAAGGCGCATCCCCCCCACCCCAAACCCAATGCACTGCAAGGCCATCCCTTCCAGACCGAGATGTAGGTGGCCCTCGGAAAAGTCGTGCAGCCCTTTGGATATAAGAGTGGCCGGAAATCCACACAACCCTCATCCTCACTAGGAAATGGAAACAGGAAAACCCCCATGATTATGGCTACACATACATTTGACCAAATTACACAACAATTGCGGCAATACATGACTCACACTTCACCCATTCGGAAACCACCTCTCATTTGAGATAACAGTAGGTCGACACATAATTGCCACATTATTTTCAGGGGAAAGAGGTGAAGAAGATAGTATGTCACCTTGTGCCAATAACACAGTTGTGCTGGCGAAATTGTAATCAGTAAAAGTTGTCTGCTCCTGTGGCCCACCGCCTGCCCAGCACGGTGGTAAGGTGACTTGCATATGCTACATCGTTACACTTTGGCAGGGTGACTAGTCTCACAGAGGATATGAAGTCCACAGGAAGTGTGCTTTGTACGCTCTCTGAATATAGATACCCTGACAGAATGTGCCACATTGACCACAAATGGGTGCACCTTCAGACACTTTCAATGTGAGTGTTTCGGCCATAGCTCCAGGCGAACTTGGGGGCACTTCACTACCAAGAAAGGGAGGTGGCCAAGGTCACACCCATCACCCACCACTACCCTACATCGCTTCCTAGTCAGCACTACAGCTTTCCTCTCCTGGAAGGGATTGGACCCTGCCAGGGCACCCTGCACCCACTGCTGAATTTGGAGGACAAAATATCCACCTGGGGGACGGACGCCCAAGGCCAATGACACCCCCCCTCTCTAGCTACCCTGCGTTACATTTTTTCCACCTGCAAAAGGATGGGGACACTTACAGGGCACACTGGGACCACTGCTGGAATTGGACCACAGAAATGGTGAACTTTGCAGTGAAAGGAATGAGCTCTGTAACAAGTGTGCATAGCATGCTCAGAAAAAATGACCATCTATATAACTACTGGACAATAAAAATTGAAAATTTGCTGCTACTTATGTCGGCCAAACCTTTCCTTCTGCAAAGCAGCTGCCTTACTCCTTGCAAGGCACACCCATCACTGGCCCCCACCGCTCCCCACTACCCTTTCCCACCCTTATCACTGACAATGCAGCCACAATTCCTTCCACCGCAGTAACCCTCCACCCCCACATTACCAAGTAATAAATGTTGTACTTACATAAGTCAGCAATAGCTTTTCAGTAGCCGCAACTGCAAAGGAAACATAAAAGAATTACATTCAATGCTTTGCCTACCAATAACACATCCAAACTGTCTGGCAACTATCTGTACATTTTTCACTTACTTCCATCAGTTCCATGACACTTCTCAGTCATCTACCACTACGGAAGGCTAGACTGCACACGGATTGGAAATGGAAATAAGACAAGTGGGCATATGGCATCCTGCAGAAAAAAAATAAAAATAAATAAATCCCGGAAATCTGGCACCAAACCATCACTGTTTGGAAACCTCTGTGCTATCCATTCCAGTTCCTCCATTAGCAGCTCATGTATCCTTTCCCCTCCCGCAGACGCTAAATCATTTCCTCCCAGGTGCACCACTGTAGGGTGGAGTGGTTGCATCTCCTTTTGCATGGACATCGCTGATGGCTCCTCTGAGCTGGTGAAAGCGCTTCCCCCTAACCCCAAACCAATGCACCAGGAGGGCATCCCTTTGAGAGCCAGATGTGGTTGGCCCTCGGAAAATCGTGCAGCCCTTTGGGTGAAAGAGTAGGCAATTATCTACACAACCCTCATCGTCACTATGATATGGAAACAAGTGAACCCCCATGAATATGCCTAAACATACAGTTTACCAACTAGCTGAATGATTGCGTGAACACATGGCTCTTGTAACAATCCCAGACACACACTTCACCCATTCGGACATGCACCTCTCATGTGAATTTACAGTAGGTCATTACGTAATTGGCACTTGTGTTTTAGGGGAAGGAGGTGGGAAAGAGGTGAAGAAGACAGTATGTCACCTTGTGCCAATAACACAGTTGTGCTGGCGCAATTGTAATCAGTAAAAGTTGTCTGCTCCTGTGGCCCACCGCCTGCCCAGCACGGTGGTAAGGTGACTTGCATATGCTACATCGTTACACTTTGGCAGGGTGACTAGTCTCACAGAGGATATGAAGTCCACAGGAAGTGTGCTTTGTACGCTCTCTGAATATAGATACCCTGACAGAATGTGCCACATTGACCACAAATGGGTGCACCTTCAGACACTTTCAATGTGAGTGTTTCGGCCATAGCTCCAGGCGAACTTGGGGGCACTTCACTAACAAGAAAGGGAGGTGGCCAAGGTCACACCCATCACCCACCACTACCCTACATCGCTTCCTAGTCAGCACTACAGCTTTCCTCTCCTGGAAGGGATTGGACCCTGCCAGGGCACCCTGCACCCACTGCTGAATTTGGAGGACAAAATATCCTCCTGGGGACGGACGCCCAAGGCCAATGACACCCCCCCTCTCTAGCTACCCTGCGTTACAGTTTTTCCACCTGCAAAAGGATGGGGACACTTACAGGGCACACTGGGACCACTGCTGGAATTGGACCACAGAAATGGTGAACTTTGCAGTGAAAGGAATGAGCTCTGTAACAAGTGTGCATAGCATGCTCAGAAAAAATGACCATCTATATAACTACTGGAAAAAAAATTGAAAATTTGCTGCTACTTATGTCGGCCAAACCTTTCCTTCTGCAAAGCAGCTGCCTTACTCCATGCAAGGCACACCCATCACTATCCCCACTACCCTTTCCCACACTTATCACTGACAATGCAGCCACAATTCCTTCCACCGCAGTAACCCTCCACCCCCACATTACCAAGTAATAAATGTTGTACTTACATAAGTCAGCAATAGCTTTTCAGTAGCCGCAACTGCAAAGGAAACATGAAAGAATTACATTCAATGCTTTGCCTACCAATAACACATCTAAACTGTCTGGCAACTACCTGTACATTTTTCACTTCCTTCCACCAGTTCCATGACACTTCTCAGTCATCTACCACTACGGAAGGCTAGACTGCACACGGATTGGAAATGGAAATAAGACAAGTGGGCATATGGCATCCTGCAGAAAAAAAATAAAAATAAATAAATCCCGGAAATCTGGCACCAAACCATCACTGTTTGGAAACCTCTGTGCTATCCATTCCAGTTCCTCCATTAGCAGCTCATGTATCCTTTCCCCTCCCACAGACGCTAGATCATTTCCTCCCAGGTGCACCACTGTAGGGTGGGGTGGTTGCATCTCCTTTTGCATGGACATCGCTGATGGCTCCTCTGAGCTGGTGAAAGCGCTTCCCCCTAACCCCAAACCAATGCACCAGGAGGGCATCCTTTTGAGAGCCAGATGTGGTTGGCCCTTGGAAAATCGTGCAGCCCTTTGGGTGAAAGAGTAGGCAATTATCTACACAACCCTCATCGTCACTATGATATGGAAACAAGTGAACGTCCATGAATATGCCTAAACATACAGTTTACCAACTAGCTGAATGATTGCGTGAACACATGGCTCTTGTAACAATCCCAGACACACACTTCACCCATTCGGACATGCACCTCTCATGTGAATTTACAGTAGGTCATTACGTAATTGGCACTTGTGTTTTAGGGGAAGGAGGTGGGAAAGAGGTGAAGAAGACAGTATGTCACCTTGTGCCAATAACACAGTTGTGCTGGCGCAATTGTAATCAGTAAAAGTTGTCTGCTCCTGTGGCCCACCGCCTGCCCAGCACGGTGGTAAGGTGACTTGCATATGCTACATCGTTACACTTTGGCAGGGTGACTAGTCTCACAGAGGATATGAAGTCCACAGGAAGTGTGCTTTGTACGCTCTCTGAATATAGATACCCTGACAGAATGTGCCACATTGACCACAAATGGGTGCACCTTCAGACACTTTCAATGTGAGTGTTTCGGCCATAGCTCCAGGCGAACTTGGGGGCACTTCACTAACAAGAAAGGGAGGTGGCCAAGGTCACACCCATCACCCACCACTACCCTACATCGCTTCCTAGTCAGCACTACAGCTTTCCTCTCCTGGAAGGGATTGGACCCTGCCAGGGCACCCTGCACCCACTGCTGAATTTGGAGGACAAAATATCCTCCTGGGGACGGACGCCCAAGGCCAATGACACCCCCCCTCTCTAGCTACCCTGCGTTACAGTTTTTCCACCTGCAAAAGGATGGGGACACTTACAGGGCACACTGGGACCACTGCTGGAATTGGACCACAGAAATGGTGAACTTTGCAGTGAAAGGAATGAGCTCTGTAACAAGTGTGCATAGCATGCTCAGAAAAAATGACCATCTATATAACTACTGGAAAAAAAATTGAAAATTTGCTGCTACTTATGTCGGCCAAACCTTTCCTTCTGCAAAGCAGCTGCCTTACTCCATGCAAGGCACACCCATCACTATCCCCACTACCCTTTCCCACACTTATCACTGACAATGCAGCCACAATTCCTTCCACCGCAGTAACCCTCCACCCCCACATTACCAAGTAATAAATGTTGTACTTACATAAGTCAGCAATAGCTTTTCAGTAGCCGCAACTGCAAAGGAAACATGAAAGAATTACATTCAATGCTTTGCCTACCAATAACACATCTAAACTGTCTGGCAACTACCTGTACATTTTTCACTTCCTTCCACCAGTTCCATGACACTTCTCAGTCATCTACCACTACGGAAGGCTAGACTGCACACGGATTGGAAATGGAAATAAGACAAGTGGGCATATGGCATCCTGCAGAAAAAAAATAAAAATAAATAAATCCCGGAAATCTGGCACCAAACCATCACTGTTTGGAAACCTCTGTGCTATCCATTCCAGTTCCTCCATTAGCAGCTCATGTATCCTTTCCCCTCCCACAGACGCTAGATCATTTCCTCCCAGGTGCACCACTGTAGGGTGGGGTGGTTGCATCTCCTTTTGCATGGACATCGCTGATGGCTCCTCTGAGCTGGTGAAAGCGCTTCCCCCTAACCCCAAACCAATGCACCAGGAGGGCATCCTTTTGAGAGCCAGATGTGGTTGGCCCTTGGAAAATCGTGCAGCCCTTTGGGTGAAAGAGTAGGCAATTATCTACACAACCCTCATCGTCACTATGATATGGAAACAAGTGAACGTCCATGAATATGCCTAAACATACAGTTTACCAACTAGCTGAATGATTGCGTGAACACATGGCTCTTGTAACAATCCCAGACACACACTTCACCCATTCGGACATGCACCTCTCATGTGAATTTACAGTAGGTCATTACGTAATTGGCACTTGTGTTTTAGGGGAAGGAGGTGGGAAAGAGGTGAAGAAGACAGTATGTCACCATGTGCTAATAACACAGTTGTGCTGGGGCAATTGTAATTAGTAAAGGTTGTCTGCTCCTGTGGCCCACCGCCTGCACTGCACGGTGGTAAGGTGACTTCCACATGCTACACCATTACACTTTGGCAGGGTGACTAGTCTGACAGAGGATATGACCTGTGCAGCAAGGGTGCTTTGTAACCTCTCCGAATATAGTTACTCTGACAGAATGTGCGCCATTCATTACACATGCATGCAAATTTGGACACTTTGATTGTGAGAAATTGGGGCACAGCTCCTAAAGTACTGGTGAACTTGGGGCCATTCGACTACCAAGGCAGAGAGGCAGCCAAGGTCACACACATCAACCACCACCACCCTACATCTCTGCCTGGCCAGCACTGCAGCTTTCCCCTCTAGGACGGGATGGGGACCGTGCCGGGGCACCCTGCACCCACTGCTGCTTTTGAGGGACAAAATATCCATCTGGGAGATGGACGCCCAAGGCCAATGACTTCACCCCCCACCCCTCCTGCCCCTCTAGCTACCCTGCATTACAGATTTTCCCCCTGCAAAAGGATGGGGAGCCTGGCGGGGCTCACTAGGACAACTGCTGGAAAAGGACCACAGAAATGGTGATCGTTGCAGTAAAAGTAGTGTTCTCTGTATCAAGTACGCGTACCATGCTCAGAACAAAATGACCATCTGCATTACTACCGGCAACATTTTTGAAAAAGAGCTGCTACTTATGTCGGCCAATTTTTCCTTCTGCAAAGCAGCCACCTTCCTCAATGCAAGGCACTCCTATCACTGGCCCCCGGACCACCCTACTACCCTTTCACACCCATGCCACGACACTGCAGCCACAGTTTCTCCCACCACAGTAACCCTCCACCTGCACATTACCGAGTAATATATGTGGTACTTACATAAGTCAGCAAAAGCTTTTCAGTAGCCGCAACTGCAACGGAAACATAAAAGAATTACATTCAGTGCTTTGCCTACCAATAACACATCCAAACTGTCTGGCATATATCTGTACATTTTTCAGCTCCTCCCACCACATACATGAAACTTCTCAGTCATCTACCTCCACAGAAGGCTGGACTGCAAAGTGATAGCAAACTGGCATAAGACCAATGGGTGTATGGCAACCCCCAGCACACAAAAAAAAACATTGCACAGATGGCTAAGTGGCAAACTTCCCTCCCAGGGAAACAGCACTGTTCAGCTGCACTGGGGGGTGTTTTGTCCGCAACCCGGCAAGTGTGTTCCTGGCCACCCCAATACCTCCCCAGACACCCACTTCCTTCACAACAGAAGACTACAGGCCCTGTTCACCCCCATCCCAATAGCAATGTGCCCTCCACCCACTATAAAATGTTGGAATAAGCAAAATTTCATACATACATAACAAGGGAGAAGCTTGAACTGCTCAAGACCTGTAAAGGGAATAACAAAACATATATTATCTGTGTCAGCCCACCCAAATACCAGACCACCCATATTGCCCCCCACTGTTGCATTGGCCTGTACGTTTTGGGCACCCCAGCGCCAGACTGGCACACCAATTTGCCCCTCTACGTCAAGGCAGGTATAGTAAACGAAGAACCCAATTCAAAATAGCAGGCTGCCCTTTAGCGGGGGCGGAGGGGCCCCCTACACCGCTGTGGAATTTTCTAACATGAAGGGGGTTGCACCTCTCCTCTCCACCACCACCCCAATTAGAGGGGCGGCCCATCTCATGTAGCCCTCCCAAGGGGCAGATAAGGGGGGAGGCTGTCCTGCACTCCTCCCTGGGCTCAGGCGTCCATTCCTAGGAGCAGATATCTGGTCCCAGGGAGGGCTGCATGACATGGCACCCATTCCATTGTGGGCGGGGGGGGGGGATAACGCCCCATTCCATTAGAAACGTTCCCAACCCTTTGGGGTGCCCCACCGCCCCCCCTAAAAAACGTTCCAACATTTTCACTTTTTTCCTTTGGTAACCCAACTCCCCTTTGTGCACAGGGGCACATTGGTGTGCCAATCTGGCGCCGGAGTGCCCAAACCTTACTGCCCCATCTATTGGGGGTCCTGCCTCACCTTTTGGGGTGCCCCCCCACCCCCAATGGCTGGGGGACACACCTCATGCAGGCCTCCATGGGCCTCCTCCTAACGCCTGCATGAGGTACACCCCACCTCCATTCGGGGTGAGGGGGGAGAGGGCCACCCCAAAAGGTGGGGCAGGCCCCAAATAGATGGGGCAGTATGGTTTGGGCACCCTGGGGGCAGATAGCCACACTAATGTGGCCATCTGCACCAAGCGAAGTTGGGTAAACAAAAAAAATATATACAAAATCACAGGCTGCTTTTTAGGGGGGGCTGAGGGCCACCCTAAATTGGCAGCGAATGATGTACCGCAATGGGGGGTGGCCCTCAACCCCCCCCACCCCAAATGGAGGGCCCCACCTCATGCAACCCTCCCTGGGGGCAGATATCTGCTCCTAGGAAGGGACATCTGACCCTAGGGAGGGATGCATGAGGTGGGACCCCCCCTATCTGCCCCCAGGGAGGGTTGCATGAGGTGGGGCCCTACATTTGGGGTGGGGGGGCTTGAAGGCCACCCCCCGTTGTGGTACATCATTCGCTGCCAATTTAGGGTGGCCCTCAGCCCCCCCTAAAAAGCAGCCTATGAATTTGTATTTTGTTTGTTGTTTACCCAACTTCGCTTGGTGCAGATGGCCACATTAGTGTGGCTATCTGCCCCCAGGATGCCCAAACCCTACTGCCCCATATATTGGGGGTCCTGCCCCACCTTTTGGGGTGCCCCCCCACCCCCAATGGCTGGGGGACACACCTCATGCAGGCCTCCCTGGGCCTCCTCCAAACGGCTGCGTGAGGTACACCCCACCTCCATTTGGGGTGTGGGGGGAGAGGGCCACCCCAAAAGGTGGGGCAAGACCCCCAATAGATGGGGCAATAGGATTTGGGCACCCTGAGGGCAGATAACCACACTAATGTGGCCATCTGCACCAAGCAAAGTATGGTAAACAAAAAACAAAATACAAATTCATAGGCTTCTTTTTAGGGGGGGCTGAGGGCCACCCTAAATTGGCAGCGAATGATGTACCGCAACGGGGGGTGGCCCTCAATTCCCCCCCACCCCAAATGGAGGGCCCCACCTCATGCAACCAACCCTGGGGGCAGATAGAGGGGCCCCACCTCATGCATCCCTCCCTGGGGTCAGATGCCCCTTCCTAGGAGCAGATATCTGCCCCCAGGGAGGGTTGCATGAGGTGGGGCCCTCCATTTGGGGTGGGGGGGGTTGAGGGCCACCCCCCATTGTGGTACATCATTCGCTGCCAATTTAGGGTGGCCCTTAGCCCCCCCTAAAAAGCAGCCTGTGATTTTGTATATTTTTTTTTGTTTACCCAACTTCGCTTGGTGCAGATGGCCACATTAGTGTAGCTATCTGCCCCCAGGGTGCCCAAACCCTACTGCCCCTTCTATTGAGGGTCCTGCCCCACCTTTTGGGGTGCCTCCCCCACCCCCAATGGCTGGGGGACACACCTCATGCAGGCCTCCATGGGCCTCCTCCTAACGGCTGCGTGAGGTACACCCCACCTCCATTTGGGGTGAGGGGTGAGAGGGCCACCCCAAAAGGTGGGGCAGGACCCCCAATAGATGGGGCAGTAGGGATTGGGCACCCTGGGGGCAGATAGCCACACTAATGTGGCCATCTGCACCAAGCAAAGTAGGGTAAACAAAAAACAAAATACAAATTCATAGGCTTCTTTTTAGGGGGGGCTGAGGGCCACCCTAAATTGGCAGCGAATGATGTACCGCAACGGGGGGTGGCCCTCAACTCCCCCCCGCCCCAAATGGAGGGCCCCACCTCATGAAACCCACCCTGGGGGCAGATAGGGGGGGCCCCACCTCATGCATCCCTCCCTGGGGTCAGATGCCCCTTCCTAGGAGCAGATATCTGCCCCCAGGGAGGGTTGCATGAGGTGGGGCCCTCCATTTAGGGTGGGGGGGGTTGAGGGCCACCCCCCATTGTGGTACATCATTCGCTGCCAATTTAGGGTGGCCCTCAGCCCCCCTAAAAAGCAGCCTGTGATTGTGTATATTTTTTTTGTTTACCCAACTTCGCTTGGTGCAGATGGCCACATTAGTGTGGCTATCTGCCCCCAGGGTGCCCAAACCCTACTGCCCCTTCTATTGGGGGTCCTGACCCACCTTTTGGGGTGCCCCCCCACCCCAATGGCTGGGGGACACACCTCATGCAGGCCTCCCTGGGCCTCCTCCTAACGGCTGCGTGAGGTACACCCACCTCCATTCGGGGTGAGGGGGGAGAGGACCACCCCAAAAGGTGGGGAAGGACCCCCAATAGATGGGGCAGTAGGGTTTGGGCACCCTGGGGACAGATAGCCACACTAATGTGGCCATCTGCACCAAGCAAAGTAGGGTAAACAAAAAACAAAATACAAATTCATAGGCTTCTTTTTAGGGGGGGCTGAGGGCCACCCTAAATTGGCAGCGAATTATGTACCGCAACGGGGGGTGGCCCTCAACCCCCCCCAACCCAAATGGAGGGCCCCACCTCATGCAACCCACCCTGGGGGCAGATAGGGGGGGCCCCACCTCATGCATCCCTCCCTCGGGTCAGATGCCCCTTCCTAGGAGCAGATATCTGCCCCCAGGGAGGGTTACAAGGGGTGTCCCTTTCTACTTCGGTTGGGGGGGGGCATCCATCCCCCCCTTTCATTCAATAAAAAATCCATGGTGGCTAGTGGCCCCCCACCCCCACCCCTTCCCCCACCCCCTTTCCACATCATTTCAATTTATTTTTTTCATTCCCCTGGGGCAGATGGTCAGCCATCTGCCCCAGGGTTCTCATGCATGCGCCCCCATGCTTTGGGGGCCGGGAGGGGGGAGAGGGCTGCCTACTTGAGGCACCCCCCCATCACAAACGGATCCATGGTGGTCTAGTGGGTTGCTGGTCACGGATCGAGCGCTCAGCGCCGATCCGTGGCCAGCAATGCCTCATATATGTGGTGTGCTTGGAAAGGGGGGAACCCCCCCTTTCCAAGGACACCATTTTTTACAAAAAATTCCTTCTGATTTTTTTTTCCCTCCCCACCCGTATTCATCCCTGGGGGCAGTGATCATCTGCCCCCAGGGGTCTCTGCCGCTGTGGCCCCATGCCTTGGGGCCACGGGGGAGGGGAGGCGCTTACCTAGTAAGCAGCCCCCTCCTCCTCCTGCGTCACAAACGGATCTGTATTGATCCGGTGGCATTGCTGCCCGCGGATCGCGCGCCCTGCGCCCGATCCACGGGCAGCAATGCCACACAATGGGTGTCGTTGGAAAGGGGAGAATCTCCCCTTTCCAACGATACCCGCCTCGACCTCCGGCTTGAAATACAGCGGGAGATCGAGGCGGACAAAGAAGGTCTCTTACCTTCTCTCTTCCCCGCAGCAGCCGAAAATGGCTGCTGCGGGGAATTTACTTTCAGTTTCATGCCGACGTGCGTTACGCACGCCGACGTGAAACTGAAGGTAATCCAGCCCCCCTGGCAGTGAGGGGGGACCTCCCCCTCACATAGCCCGGGGGTTGGATTACAGTTTTGAGCGATCCCTGCTTTGCAGGGATCGCTCAAAACAAGGTGCCGAAAAGGACGAGCTATCTCATCCTTTGCATTGCGTGTGCACTGTCAAGGACGAGATACCTCGTCCTTGGCACCTAAAGGGTTAATGATCAATGGTAGCAACATCAAGGTTGGACAAGAGATCAAAACTTTGGGTTTTTACCTGGACTCTAATTTCTCCTTCAGAAAACAGGTGAGCTCCCTGGCTTCCTCCACGGCCCATACGTGTAAATTAATTTGTACAGCTAAACCATTTCTGTCTGACACTAGCTGCCTTACCCTTGCTAGAGCCCTTATACTGTCCCGCCTGGACTATTGTAACGCTCTCTATCTGGGATCCTCCAAGGCTACCACTAGCAAACTACAAACTCTTCAGAATAACGCTCTCAGAGCGCCTCTGGGCATCCCCAGAAGAGAGCACATCTCAGGGCTTAGTCAACAGAACAACTGACTCTCAATCAATGACAAAATTATCTTAAAAACTGCATCACTCACTCACAAATCCCTTAACAACGCTGAACCTACTTACCTGATCAATGGATTCCATAGACAGTCCTCCCTGGGACCCACCAGAACTGCTTACAAAGACTGACTCTCTGTCCCTAACTTTAAATGTGCCACTATAGGGGGCAACAGCTTCCCAGTGAAAGCAGCCAAACTATGGAACTCCTTACCGCCCAATCTTAGAGTGGACCTGCCCTACCTGAACTTCCGATCCAAGGTAGTTTCATGGCTGAAAACGTAGGCCGTCAAAGATACTCCAGTGCTAGCATGTCCCCTTTCATGCTACCCGCACACTATGTAACCACGTGTGCTCACTTGTTTATATGGATATAATATCCATGTACATCATCGTAGATATGTATATAATATCGGTGTACCTTACTGTCTCTTTGTATACCCTATGACTTGTAACCAAGCTTCGCAATTTCTTGTAAAGGCTGCGCCCTGATACCCTTGGGTATGCTCGCGCATTATAAATAATAAAACAAACAAATAATAATGTGTTCCTTGTTAGTATTGAATTTGTAAATATTCTCTTATGAATTGGTAGATCAGTCTCTTTAGTTCATCAACTGCATTATTATATCTTCCTTTCTCTTTGGAAATCCCTTTTAAGACCTTCTCACGGTATTCATATCTCTCTTTGTTGCTTTTTCTCTGTTTCTTCTTAAAGTATTAGTGTTCTGGTGGATTTTCCCTCTCACATAATACTCTTCTTGTGTAAGGTGTTTTCCCCTTTTCCCAGGGCATTTCACCCCACTGCATTTCTCTTGCTTTATTTAGCTTTTCAATGCTTACTTCTGTAGTAACAATACAATTTAAGTCAATTTGCTTTCCAGAGAACTTTGTTTCCAAGGTTTCACTGAGAAGAGTTCTATGTGCAGCATAATGATTCCTTCAGTGACTCCCACGCTTCCCGTTCTTCCTGTTAACTTTGTTCCTGATGGGGGACATCCTCAGGAGTTTGTTCGGTTGGGCACCCCTCACCTCTCTGCTGTTTGCTTCATTTTGCTGGCGTCTCTCTCTCCGTCTTCATGTGCTTCTTTGTAATGTCCTGGCACTTCACTGTGCAACCGGACAACTAGTGACTGGCTTTTGGCGGTGGTCTCGTTGGTATTCTGTGGATAGACTATCCACCAAGGCTTGTCATTTGTGGTTTTGCCTCCAACTTTTTGCAGGCTTCTGCCTTGCTGGTTTCTTTCCCTATCAGTTCACAGTATCGTGGGCATCCTACACTGCGTTCTCAGGTGAGTTTGAAACTGACAGGCATCCGGGTTTCCATCTTCCCCAGGTGCTTTGTAGCGTGGGAGTTCCCCAAGCTTACCTACATGCTTGTATCTATGTTCTTCTCGTTGCCTTCTCATGGAGGGCTCATTTCGCAACCTTCTCTTCCCATTAGATTGGTAATTTTATTTAGAGGGATATGCTTTTTTGTCATACAATTTATAACCTCAGATCCTTTTGACCATCCCATGTAATCTACAATATGCCCGGCTTTGAGGAGTGAATGAGCTTTCGCATTGCGGTACAGGCCAAGTTGTAATTTCTGACACCATAGTTTACATCTTCATTAGGAATTAGAGTTACAAGCCTAATCATTCTTCCTCTGTGTAGAATTCTCATTCCCACGTGTACAAGGGCTATATAATTTGCATGGCCCCCTCAGACCAGTCCAATGTATCCTTACCTGACTTATTTGAATACAATAAAATTGACTCCTGTGACAGCACTGTAATGCAATGTAATGTTCACATATTATTTACTAGGGGATTTTCCTCAGTGTAAAACTGTCTAAGGCAGGATATATGAATGCAGCCATCCATGTGTGTCAGGTACAAAGTAATGCAGGTTCACTGTATGTATATCTGGGTGAATGGGGTCATGGGTACAGAGTCTGTTAGACGACTCTTGGGGGAAATAAAATGCGCTGAAAGTAATGCATGTACCTCGTTACATATGACGCATAGCATGCCATTCATGTCAAAACATTTCTTGAAATTGAGTAAGCCAATGAAGCCAATGACCAGCCGTAAACCAGCAACCAGCAGCAAGCACCAAAGTAAGTGTGACATGAGTGGGGATTGAGTAATGACTATGTTCCAGAAAACCCTGCCAATCTACATTGCCCTACCTCAGAACTGTGAATGTTAGCAATGTCAGAATTGTGAACATTAACCTGCTACACATCGAGATAGGACTCTGAATGTTAGCAATGTGCCACGCCTAGTCAGAATTGTGAACATTAGCCTGCTTCACATCTAGATAGGAATGTGAATGTTAGCAATGTGCCACGCCTAGTCAGAATTGTGAACATTAGCCTGCTTCGCATCTAGATAGGAATGTGAATGTTAGCAATGTGCCACACCTAGACATAATTGTGTACATTAGCCCGCGTCACATCCAGATAAGACTACGAAGGTCAGCAAGTGCCACGCTTAGATAGAATTGTGAAGGTCAGTCTGCACTGCATATAGATATGACTGTGAATGTTAGCAAAGTGCCACGCCTAGACAGAATTGTGAACATGAACCTGCTTTGCATCTAGATAGTACTGTGAATGTTAGCAATGTGCCACACCTAGACAGAATTGTGAACATTAACCTGCTTCGCATCTAGATAGGATTGTGAATGTTGGCAATGTGCCACACCCAAACCAAATTGTGTACATTAGCTTGCATCACATCTAGATAAGAATATGAAGGTCAGCAAGTGCCACACTTGGAAAGAATTGTGAATGTCAGCCTGCGTTGCATCTAGATAGGACTGTGAATGTTGGCAATGTGCCACACCTAGACAGAATTGTGTACATTAGCCCACGTTTCATTCAGATAAGACTATGAAGGTCAGCAAGTGACACACTTAGATAGAATAGTGAATGTCAGCCTGCACTGCATGTAGATAGGTCTGTGAATGTTAGCAATGTGCCACACCAAGACAGAATTGTGTAGATTAGCCTGTGACACATCCAGATAAGACTATGCAGGTCAGCAAGTGCCACACTTAGATAGAATTGTGAATGTCAGCCTGCACTGCATCTAGATAGGACTGAGATTGTTAACAATGTGCCACACCTCCACAGAATTGTGAACATTAGCTTGCTTTGCATCAAGATAGTGCTGTGAATATTAGCAATGTGCCACACCTAGATAGAATTGTAAACATTAGCCTGCGTCGCATGTAGATAGATTGTGAATGTTGGAAATTGACACACTTGGATGGAACTGTGAACATTAGCCGGCGTCGCATCTGGATAGACTTGTGAATGTGGGCAAATGCCACACCTAGACATAGCTGTGGTAACTGGCCTGTGTTGCATCCGGATAGAGCTGTGAATGTTAGCAATGTGCCACACTTAGATAAAATTGTAAAAATTAGCCTGCATCACACCCATTCTGCAGAATTCTCTAATCTGGGTGTAGCCTCCATCCCCATCCATTTCTTGTGAAACCCTGCTCACTACAGAACCTGGGCCTTTCCCCCCGTTACACATGACACTCAACCAGGTGTAGCACCCATCATTGTCTATAATATGGAGTAATGTATGGTGAAACCTAGGTTTTTCCCCCACTCTGCACAATCCTCGAAATCCAGGTGTAGCCTCCACCTCTGTCTACCATATACGGAAACCCACTTATGGTGGAACCGACACCTTTGCCTACCGTACAGGACTCTCAACTCTAGGTATAGCCTCAGACCTTGTCTATTGTATGGTGAAACATAGTGTGTTGTGAGACCTGGGCCTCTCTCCCGCAACACATGATTCTTAACTCTGGGCATTTAGCCAAACTGCAAAAAGTCAGCTGCGACACCTACAACCCACTAACCAAAAAGCTCAACATTTCTGCATACCTAACTCATACAAACACCTACACAATCATCACTCCCACAGCAAGCCCCACGCACTTTACCACACTGCAACAACAAGCATACAACACATAAGCTGCACCAACAGCACACGATGCCTGACATCGATCTGATAATCGCACCAAAGCTCAGCGCACAGTGTATATCGAATTGAAGCCGCCAACAGGAAACCACCTCTCTCACTATCCTACTCTCTCTTCACCTTACTAGCCCACCCCGCCTTCTCGTTTACAGATCCGCCTGAGGGCCTGGGGACCAATTCCGTTGGTGACGGTGCGCTATACAAATAACTTTAACATAACATAACATAAAATATCTGAGGTATCAGAGTTAGTTTGACTATTTCGCACATGGTTGGCTAGGATATTAAGCACACCAAACGAGCATGTTTGCGTTCTCAATCAGACTGCAAATAAAAGCGATTTCTATGCCATCAAATTAGTGCACTACTTAAGTGTATCAAAAAGAAACAACTAACGAAGTTACAACGCCGGAATTATTTCTTAAGCAGTATGGCAGTGGAACAATAAATGGCTCTATGAAAACTTTTTTTATGTTGTTGAGCAAATCAGCCTGACCTGCTACTAGGTCCCGCTGACATTAATAAGCAAAGAAAACATAATCAAAGGTTGTCGGACCGACTTTTACTTTTCTTTACAATGCCCAATTTGTCTCATTAAATATTTGCTAGCAAAGGCTGTCCATTTGTCAGAGCAGGGGCACGGTACAGCTCACGGCACTGAACATTTGATGTTCATATTGCCAATGTGCCATGAGGGGATGTTAACTGATTATACAACAGTCGCTCCTGACACAGTGTCAGCCATCATGACCACGGGATGCTTTGGAAAGACGTGTTAGCTTTCGGGTTGGGTGGGAAGAAATGGCTCGACCTGACGCTTCTGAGCCTTTAACATGATGGTTGCTCCCTAGTGCAAAAAGCCACTTGGATCTTGGGTAGATTTGGAACACAAGCGGCGAGTTAGCCAGTGTGATTTCTGAACTGAACATATAAGCATCTACAACTGTGTCATGGAACACAGAGTTCAACAACCCAGGGAAACCTCATGGACCCATGAACTATTCAATAAGCAATGGGTAGAAACAGTCAACTGATTGACCGAAAGCACAAAGGAAAATAAAGGGTGAACTGGAACAGTCGTAGAAGGCTGTATCATGCATAATGTACATGTTTTACAGTCGGCGCCAACCCTTTCAGTCTTTCAAAGGTACATGTGTATAGTAAACTCTCCAAATTAAAATATTAAACAGCTCAATAATGTTCATTTTACCTAAAAAGACAAAGCGATGCGAGCAGACTATGCTTTCTCTGTGAAGGGGTACCTCTATTCTACACAGGTGCAGGTCTGCCACAACGTTTACAGGTACCCACTTCAACACCATTAATTGTATAGAGTTCAGAACAATAAAAGAGTGCCTAGATTATGCCCAGTAAACCACCTTGGGCATTAACAAGGTATGCTATGGTGTGTGGGATGTCTAGCAGTGCTATATGTGCTGCATAGGGTGAGATAGAAATTAGTTTCTGGTTAAACCTGTCCACCCTGCGGTTTTCCAACATTCAACATTCCTCTTTTCCTAACCGGACAACAATGTCCAAGCAGCAGCTATACAGATTTTGGAGTGCCTGGCATGGATGGTTCAGGAATGGTTTGTGGTGAACCATCTCTAAAGAGTGCCATGTAAACGAGGATCAGTATTTAGTCAAGGGTGTTGGAGGATTCAAAGAAGAATAAGGAATAGAAATGGCCAACTAATAGGGGGGATTTAAAAAGCAGCAACATGATTCCCCTCTCCATGGCATACATTCCTAACGGCCAATTGTAGTCAATGGGGAGAATGTGGATGCCAATGCAAGTAGGGGCTACAACGTTCCAAGTTGAAGCCCTGCAAAATTGTTCACTGTCTATCAGGGTCACACAATCAAGATGGAATCTCGGGCACCATCAACAGTGAGGCGAGATGAAATCCAGCAACCATTGTGGCAGGGGAAGCATAGCAGTGTGTCAACTTTCCCTAACAACTGGTGTCTCTAATTTACTGTAATTCCTCGTGTACAACGCTACTCTGCCCCACGTCGTTGCCATGCCAAGTCCAGGCTTAATTCTGCACCAATCCCTCACTGCCAGAGAGACCTTCATGTATGTATTTATTTATTTTGCAATGTGTATAGAGCACCCAGACCGTAGGCACCTCGGCACTGTTCTTGACAATAAAAAACACAGTAGTTACATGGTTACGCATATACATAGAGCTGTGCCTTACATCCTACATCTTAAGTTACAGTGTTCATATAGTTGTTGGTACAGTGCGGATTGCAGATGGAGATTTATTTTAGCACTTGCTGTGTGAAGAGCCATGTTTTCAAGTGTTTGTGCAAGGTCCAGAAGGAGGCTTCTGACCTTAATGTGGCTGGTAATGTGTTCCAGTGTTTGGAAACTACCAGAGGGAAGCTACTGCCTCCAGCTCTCTGAAGCTCGAATCGGGGGGTGGAGAGCAAGTGAGAGTATGCTAACAGCGTAGGCCTATTAGAATGATTGGTGGTGTATTTGTCTGCCAAGTATTTGGGGCCTGACTTATGTAGGCATGTGTGTGTCATAGTGAGTGTTTTGAAGAGGATTCGCTCCTGGACAGGTATCCAGTGGGTGCTACTTCTAGTCGTGGAGAAGTGAGTATTTTCGGGATGTTTAGAGCTGATCTTAGGACGTTATTTTGATTCACCTGCAATATTTTGATATTATGGTTCTTGATACCAGCGTAGAGGGCATTACAGTAGTCCAGTCTGGACAAGATGAGGGCTCTAGCTAGTGTGATACAGTTGTTGGGTGACAGGAAAGGTCTGCTGGCATTAATAAGCTTAGACGTGTCGACTGCTGCTGGTGCCATAGTATTGACTTGTCTGGTTAAAGTGAGGGCTGAGTCCAGTGAAAAACCGAGGGTTTTTACTTCCTTAGACAACTTGATATTGATGCTGTCTATATTGAAGGATTTAAAGGAGTCACAGAGTTTTGGTAAGGCGGTAAAACCATGAGAAGAAGTTTTTTGTTTTTCTCGTCATTTAGGTTTTATAGATTACGGTAAGTGATTCGGAGTCAGTGTTGTGGAAGCTGGAGATAGGTATGAATATTTGAGTGTCGTCTGTGTAATTTGTGTAGGTGACACCCAAGTCATCAAGACGGTCAAATTGTGGTTTTGTGAATATATTATAGATTGTGGGTGAGATACAGGAGCCTTGGGGTACACCGCAGGTGACCAGAGATGGCAATGCTGCAGCGATAGATGATACAACTTTCATGGTTCTGTCCATAGGGAAGGACTGTATCCACTGTATGGTTTTCGGTGAGAAGTGGGCCGCTGACGCTAGATGATTGCAAAGTATGTTATGATTGACTAGGTCAAACTCTGCAGAAAGGTCAAGCAGGAGGAGGAGAGCTAGCTTGCCGTTGTCTTTAAACTCATCCATTTGTATTTTCAGGTCCAGTAATGCTGTTTCAGTCCCATGTCTAGGGCGGAAGCCGGATTGACATAGGCCAAGGAGTGTTACGGTCACCTGGTATCCACAGGGACGCCACCCAGCCGGGTTACTCTCTGGTATGCTTTTTAGCTTTGCCCTGATGTGGTCTGAGGGGAAAGTTCTGCCTGAAAATACAGGAGGACTGCGTTTAAGACTGACTGACTGACTGGGGTAAGTATCCTCTCTCCACCCCCGTATGATTTTAGTCCCTCTGGTGCCCTCTCCTCAAACTTAGGTGGACTCTCCACTGTGTACCTAAAACGCATTACTGTTGCTGTTCTTAAATGTGGTAAACTAGGGTTTTTCTCCCCTCGCAGGATTCCCAAACTTAGGTGGACTCTCCACTGTGTACCTAAAACGCATTACTGTTGCTGTTCTTAATGTGGTAAACTAGGGTTTTTCTCCCCTCGCAGGATTCTCAAACTTAGGTGGACTCTCCACTGTGTACCTAAAACGCATTACTGTTGCTGTTCTTAAATGTGGTAAACTTGTGCTTGCCGCTCTCTTCCTGTCTGCAGGCTCTCACATTGTCTGTCCCTCCCCCACTCCCTCCTACTCTATGGTGCTCTCTATCTCGCCTATCTTCTCTAACTGCTTCTCTATTGACTATCCTGCTCTCCTCACTAAATCCGGTAGGAAAAAGTTTAAAAAGGACATCCTGGTCTCCAACCCAGGCCTCCCTATTGCTGACACCTGCACTAGTGCCTGCTCTAAGGAAACTCTCACTGACATCCTCTTTTTTGTGCCTTCGCCTGACCTATGGACCCTTCATATGGTCTCTGTGCTCTCTCCTTTTTCCTCTTCTCCCATTAATGGTGGCACCCACTGGGATGTCCTCTTGGCCCCCTTCCACTCTTCTAAGGCCATCATTAATGTCTACGCTAATGGGTCCGTCTTGGTCCAAGGCCCTCAGGCCAACCTTCTCCTCTTTGATAGACGCTTCCCTCGCCTCATCAACTTCCTCTCCTCTCCTCCTGTCCCCCCTCCTCTGTCCTCGGCTACCTTGCCTCTACCCTCCCTCCCTGCCCCCTCTCTTGCTCCTTCTTCACCTCCTTCTTCTACACCTCCGCAGGGCATACCTCTGAACTGTACCCCTCCCCGGAAGTCCTTCAAGGATGGCAACCTTCTCCACATTGCCACTCTTAACTCTCTCTCTGCCATCAAGCATTCCTCTGATATCTGTCACCTTCTTGAGGAACTGGACCTTGACGTCCTCGGTCTCACTGAGACATGGTTCACAGCCAGCTCTGTCACCAGCTTTGACACACTCCTACCTGACGGTTACAAGATCCTCTCCGTGCCCAGGCCCAACCGTGCAGGGGGCGGGTGTTGCCCTTATCTTCCCTGAGTGGATTCCTGCCACTGTCACTCCTACGCAGACCTATTCCTCTTTTGAATGTCTTGTCTGCCGACTCTCTCTCTCTCCTAGCCATTCCCTTACCGGGGCTACTATCTATCGGCCACCTGGTCAAATTTCCTCCTTCCTCTCCGAGTGGTCTGACCTCTCCTCCTCACTCCTGTCCACTACCACTCAACTCCTCCTTCTTGGTGACTTCAACATCCACCTAGATGCCTCCTGTCCCCCAACTGGACTCTTTCGTGACCTCTGCGACTCTCTCTCACTCTCTATTCTCCCATCTGGGCCTACTCATTCTGCAGGGCACACTCTTGATGCTCTGATCTCTTCTGACCTTCCCCTCTCAGTCCCTCTCTCCACTCCTTTCTCCTGGAGTGATCACTTTCTCCTATCCTCCCACCTCACCCTCCCTACCCCACAGGCCAAGCCACCCTCATCATTGCCACCCATCTTCTCGGTCATCCGACCCATGAAGCGCATGTCAGTTGAGGCTTTTGCTGCCACCTTCTCCACCCCCTTACCCCTTCGGCTGTCTCCCACCCTGACACAGCCCTCTCCTTGCTCCACTCTGCTATTTCTGATACTCTTGATATCCTTGCCCCTGTCATGAGAATCCACCTGAAGCCCAAAGCCAAATGTAAATCCTGGTATGATTCGGATCTCATGACCCTAAAACGCAAGTGCAGGGTGGCAGAGAGGAAATGGCATGCTTCTTGTTCATCCTCTGACAAACTGGCCTGCCGCCTGCTCCAAAGGCAATACTGTCTCTCCGTTCTCACCAAGAAGAGAGCCCTTATCCAAGCCTGCATCTCTGCGGCATCTAACAATTAGGCCGAACTCTTTAAAATCTGCAAGGAGCTTGCCACCCCTGCTGCAGCTTCTACCTCTCCTGTCCCCTCCCAGGCCCTCTGTACTGCACTAGCCTCTCACTTCATCTCTAAAACTCAGGACATCCTGTCCTCACTCTCCCCCTATCTCCTCCCTCCCTCGCTTCCCTGCTCTTCCTCCGGCCCTTCTGCAGCCACCCCTCCTCCCTCCTTCTCTGCCTTTCCCCTTTTCTCTGCTGACGAAGTTTCCAGACCAGTCCGATCTATGAAAGTCTCGTCTAAACAGGTTCACCCCTGTTCGTCCAAAACTATCAAGGACCACATCGACTCCCTGGCTCCTGCCCTGGCTGACTTTTGCAACCTCTCCTTCGCCTCTGGAGTCTTTCCATCCCCCCTCAAGCACTCCCTTGTGCACCCTCTTCTTAAGAAACCCTCTGCCGACCCCTCCTGCCTGGCTAACTATCGCCCAATCTCCATCACTCCCTTCCTGGGCAAGCTCCTGGAGAAACTGGCCATCTCCCAGCTTAACCTCCATGCTGAAGCTGTTGGTAGTCTTCATGACCACCAATCCGGCTTCAGAGCGGCCAGAAGCACGGAAACTGCTCTCCTGAACATCCGTGATGACCTGCTCTTGAACCTCGACTCCAACACTCTGTGTGTTCTCATTCTGCTCGATCTCTCTTCTGCCTTTGACACTGTCAACCATGCCATCCTGCTCAACCGTCTCCGCGATAACCTGGGTATCACTGGTCAGGCTCTGGCATGGCTGACCTCTTTCCTTTCCAATCGACCCTCCCAGGTCCAACTTGGGTCCTTCCTCTCTGACATCCTTTTCTCCACCTGTGGTGTACCCCAGGGATCTAATCTCTCTCCCTGGCTTTTCAACCAGTATCTGGCACTTCTTCCCCACCGCATCGCCGCCCTCTGCCCCAACTTTCAGTGCTATGCGGACGATACCCAGCTCATTTTCAGGCTACCCTCGGCCTCCTCCTCTCCTGCCCTCATCTCTGACTGTCTGTCTGCTATCCAGGAATGGTGTGCTGCCAACGACCTCCGCCTTAATGCTAGTAAGACTGAGATTCTACTCATCGGCACACCCACTCCATCCTTCCCTGCAGCTCTCTGGCCAGCCTCTCTTGGGCCTCTTCCTGCTCCTACATGCAAGGCAAAAAACCTCGGGGTCATCTTTGACTCCACACTCTCCTTCTCTCCTCATATATCTGACGTCTCTAAGAAGTCACACTACCAGCTGCACCTCCTTAGAGGTATTCTTCCCTTCCTCTCTTTCCCCCAGAAGCTCACTGTCTCCCGAGCCCTGGTTCTCTCGAAGCTGGACTACTGTAACAGTCTCTTTCTTAATCTGCCTGCCTCCACTCTCCGCCCTCTGCCATTCATTCAGAACAGAACTGCGAGACTTGTCCTTGGCCTCAAGCCCAGGGACCGTATCTCTCCAGGACTGAAATCTCTACACTGGCTCCCAGTGGCTGCGAGGATTAAATTAAAAACCTGATGCATTGTCCACAAGGCCTTCTGGGGCCTGGGGCCTAAATACCTGCAACTCTCTCTTCCTAAATATCTTCCTTCCCGAGCCCTTCGCTCATCCGTCTCCAACTCCCTCACGGTGAGCCGCTTCTCGAAGCAACAAGCTGGGGGTAGATCTCTCTCCGCGGCAGGAGCCTCCCTCTGGAACAGCCTTCCTGCCTCCCTGAAACTTGAGGAGAACCATCTCCGGTTCCGGAAGCACCTCAAAACCTTCCTCTTTGCTTCTGCTTTCTCTCTCCCTCTCCCCTGCTAATGCTTCACTAAATTCTGCACTGAATCTGAAACTTGGCCACTCTCACTGAACTCGGTCCTGGGCCCAGCCACTCTCCACTTGCACTGCCTCCCTGGCACCCCCTGCACTGCGGGACTGTTCTCTGTATCCCTACAGCCCCCCCTTCCCAGCACTTGTCTGCACTTACCTTGCACTTGCCACCAGCTGGCCCTATTTATTTATTTATCTATTTATTTCTATTTTACTTACCTTGTACTGCACTTTTCCCTTCCCCCTACCCCTGCACTTGCGCGGTCTGAATGACACCTGGCCTAGTAGGATCGTTGTCTGTCCTCCCCCTGTTTCCCCCCTCCCTGCCTCGTCGTGCCTTGGAACACTTGTGTATAGGCGCTTTACAAATGCCATATCATATCATATCATATCATATCCTCACCTTGTGGTAGAATTAGGCGTGCTCTCCATCCTGCCTTCTTTACAGGGGCGTGTTGTCTTTCATGGGCGAGTGCGGTCCAGTTACTTCACTGACGCCGGCCCGTTTGATATTGTTCAGGTAGGTCTTATTGCTGTTCTTTAGTTTTGTTGCTATCCTGTATGCCTTTCTTTGTTTAAAATGTCTCTTTTTTCTCCCTTATGTATGCGGAGCTTCAGTGTGGCAAACTGGCTTGGTTGAGCCCCGCTGGTAAATGATGGAGCATTAAGAGTGCTATGATGCGGTAAGTAAGCGCTATGCGCAGCGCTGCGAAGTCTTGCCTTTGCTAACCTGTGTTTTCCTACCTTGTAGGTCGCGGTGTTCTTCAGCGCGAGTGGAATGTCGGGAGTGGTGCCAGCTGAGAGGCGACCAGCCAGGTAAGCCTTTTGAGCAGCTCGTAATTTGTAAATGTCTCTACTGCTTCCTTTAATCTTGCCTCTATTTTCCTCTTTCAGGTTGTTCTGTCGGGAGGCGTGCAGATTCGAGGAAGCTGTTCTCAGTAGCTGCGAGTGTATAAAGATGAAGACTGCAGGTAAGATGCTGCTGCTAATGATGTTCCTGTTGTCTCTTTGCAGGTTCTGCTTCTCCGAGGTTCGAGGGAATAGCTGGACATGGTGAGCATCACGTTGCAAGCTGCAAAGTAACACAAAGCATGTTGTCTTGCTTGGGTGTGGTTTAAATAGCCTCAACACAATAGTCCAGGTAAAGTAGTCCCTAGGCTACCACACCCAAAACTCTAGACCGCATAGCTTGGTTCTCAGGAACCAAGCTATGTTGATGCCTCGATGTTGGCTGACAATACAATAAAGTAGTTCCCAAGCACATTGTTTTTCATGGTGTATGAGCCTTGCACCATAGGTGCCAGGACTGGCCCCATGAAGGCTTTTGAAGAGGATGCCAGGCTCTAGAGGCCTGAGTCCTGACTCCACCTGGCCAATGGATTTGCCAGAGGGGGTTTTGGGCGAGGGTCACAACAGCACTCCCCCCTAAGGCCCCTCCCATGGTGTTCCTTCTGTCTGGCCAGTTTTGGTTGGGAAGTTTCGATGGAATTTCCTGATTAGACGTGGTGCATGGATATTCTCACTGGGCTCCCAGGATCTGTCTTGTCGTCCAAATCCTTTGCAACCGACAAGATAATATAGCTTGGTCCTAGAGTATTTAGAGTCCAAGATATCTTTGACTTTGAATTCTGGTTCTCCGTCAACAAGTATGGGATTAGGTGGAGTCCCAATCGGTGTGCCGGGTTGCATTGGTTTCAGGAGGGACACATGGAATACCGGGTGGATGTGTAGATTAGGTGGCAAATCCAGTTTCACGGCTGCTGGGTTGATAATTGCCTTAATGGTATAGGGTCCTAAGAATCTGGGATGAAAGGTCCGGTTCCCTTGATGGGTACGAATTTAGCGGCTAACCAAACTTTGTCTCCTACTGGATAATCAGGGGGCTTTTTCCAGTGTTGGTTGTCAAATCTCTTTTGCTTTTCTTTGGCATGAATAAGGTGTTCCTTTGCCCTTTTGAAAGCCTGAGTAATGGTTGGGTGTAGAGTCTTTACCGCTTGCATTTCCAAGCTGACTGGAAGGTCTAGTTCAGAGGTACATGGATGTCTGCCATAAAGAGTATAGAAGGGTGTTTGTCCCATGCTTGAATGCAAAGAATTGTTATATGAATATTCGGCTATCCATAGTAGGTCTTTCCAATTCCTTTGTTCGTGGCGCAGCATGCACCGTAAATATTGCTCGAGTGTCTGATTGGTTCTCTCGGTTTGGCCGTCCGTTTGGGGATGGTGACTGGTAAAGTCCAATGGTAAAGTCCAATGTATCCTTACCTGACTTTTTGGAATACAATAAAATTGACTCCTGTGACAGCACTGTAATGCAATGTAATGTTCACATATTATTTACTAGGGGATTTTCCTCAGTGCAAAACTGTCTAAGGCAGGATATATGAATGCAGCCATCCATGTGTGTCAGGTACAAAGTAATGCAGGTTCACTGTATGTATATCTGGGTGAATGGGGTCATGGGTACAGAGTCTGTTAGACGACTCTTGGGGGAAATAAAATGCGCTGAAAGTAATGCATGTACCTCGTTACATATGACGCATAGCATGCCATTCATGTCAAAAAATTTCTTGAAATTGAGTAAGCCAATGAAGCCAATGACCAGCCGTAAACCAGCAACCAGCAGCAAGCACCAAAGTAAGTGTGACATGGGTGGGGATTGAGTAATGACTATGCTCCAGAAAACCCTGCCAATCTACATTGCCCTACCTCAGAACTGTGAATGTTAGCAATGTCAGAATTGTGAACATTAACCTGCTACACATCGAGATAGGACTCTGAATGTTAGCAATGTGCCACGCCTAGTCAGAATTGTGACCATTAGCCTGCTTCGCATCTAGATAGGAATGTGAATGTTAGCAATGTGCCACACCTAGACATAATTGTGTACATTAGCCCCCGTCACATCCAGATAAGACTATGAAGGTCAGCAAGTGCCACACTTAGATAGAATTGTGAAGGTCAGTCTGCACTGCATATAGATATGACTGTGAATGTTAGCAATGTGCCACGCCTAGACAGAATTGTGAACATTAACCTGCTTTGCATCTAGATAGTACTGTGAATGTTAGCAATGTGCCACACCTGGACAGAATTGTGAACATTAACCTGCTTCGCATCTAGATAGGATTGTGAATGTTGGCAATGTGCCACACCCAAACCAAATTGTGTACATTAGCTTGCGTCACATCTAGATAAGAATATGAAGGTCAGCAAGTGCCACACTTGGAAACAATTGTGAATGTCAGCCTGCGTTGCATCTAGATAGGACTGTGAATGTTGGCAATGTGCCAAACCTAGACAGAATTGTGTACATTAGCCCACGTTTCATTCAGATAAGACTATGAAGGTCAGCAAGTGACACACTTAGATAGAATAGTGAATGTCAGCCTGCACTGCATGTAGATAGGTCTGTGAATGTTAGCAATGTACCACACCAAGACAGAATTGTGTAGATTAGCCTGTGACGCATCCAGATGAGACTATGCAGGTCAGCAAGTGCCACACTTAGATAGAATTGTGAATGTCAGCCTGCACTGCATCTAGATAGGACTGAGATTGTTAACAATGTGCACACCTCGACAGAATTGTGAACATTAGCTTGCTTTGCATCAAGATAGTGCTGTGAATATTAGCAATGTGCCACACCTGGACAGAATTGTGAACATTAACCTTCATCGCATCTAGATAGGATTGTGAATGTTAGCAATGTGCTACAACCAAACCAAATTGTGTACATTGGCTTGCATCACTTCTAGATAAGACTATGAAAGTCATCAAGTGCCACTGTTGGATAGAATTGTGAATGTCAGCTTGCGTTGCATCTAGATAGGACTGTGAATGTTGGCAATGTGCCACACCTAGACAGAATTGTGAACGTTAGCCTGCCTTGCATCTAAATAGGAATGTGAATGCTAGCAATGTGCCACACAAAGACAGAATTGTGATCATTATGATATGATATGATATTTTATTTATATCGCGCTCGTACACAGGTGTTACAGAGCACGACCAGGCGAATAAAGGGGAACAAGGGTGAAACAAAAACAACGATCGTACTAGGCCCAGTGACATTGAGAATGCGCAAGTGAATGGGTAAGGCAAAGGTGGAAAGTGCATGGAAGGAGGGAGAAATTTTAAAGTGTGGAGCATAGGAGAGAACAAAATAAATAATAAGTTAAATAAATAATTAAATAAAGGTGATAAACAGTGGTAGTGCAGCAGGTAAGTGGCAAAGTGCTAGGATAGTCAGATAGGGTGTATCTGATAAGTGCAGAATAAGAGTGGGTGGGGGACTGTATGGGTACAGATACAGGCCCCAATGCAAGGGGTGTCCCGGAGGCAGTGCAGGAGGGTGGCAGGGTGAGCAGGTACCTGGGCCTGAAGGACAGAGGGTGGCCAGGTGCACAGTGCCGAGAGAGAAAACAGATCAGCAGGGGAGAAGAGGGGCAAAGGCAGAAGTGAAGAGGAAGGTCTTGAGGAGCTTTCGGAACCGTAGATGATTCTCCTCAAGTTTCAAGGTTGCAGGAAGGCAGTTCCAAATGGAGGCCCCAGCCGAAGACAGAGATCTATCCCCAGCTTGTTTCTTTAAAAAACGACTGACCCTGAGGAAGTTAGAGGTAGAGGAGCGAAGGGCTCAAGAGGGGAGGCATTTACAGAGGGATAGTTGTAGGTATTTTGGACCCAGGCACCAGAAAGCCTTGTGGACAATGCAGAGGGTTTTAAATGTAATCCTTGCATCCACTGAGAGCCAATGAAGGGAATTCAGAGCTGGAGAGATACGATCCAAGGGCTTGCGGCCAAGGACAAGTCTTGCAGTCCTGTTCTGGATTAGTCGTAAAGGACGGAAACTGGAGGCAGATAGATTTAGAAAGAGGCTGTTATAGTAGTCCAACCTAGAGAGAAGCCTGCTTTGCATTTAGATAGGACTGTGAATGTTAGCAATGTGTCACACCTAGACAGAATTGTAAACATTAGCCTGCTTTGCATCTAAATAGGACTGTGAAAGTTAGCAGTGTTCCACACCTGGACAACATTGTGAACATTGGCCTGCTTTGCAACTAGATAGGATTGCATATTTTAGCAATGTGCCACACCTAGACATAATTGTCCACATTGGCCCATGTTGCATCTGGAAAGGATTTTGAATGTTAGCAATGTGCCACACCTAGACAGAATTGTGTACATTGGGCCACGTCACATCTAGATAAGACTATGAAGGTCAGCAAGTGCCACACTTGGATAGAATTGTGAATGTCAGCCTGCATTGCATCTGGATAGGACTGATAGTGTTGGCAATGTGCCACGCCTGGGCAGAGCTGTGTACATTGGCCTGCATCGCATCTAGATGGGATTGTGAATGTTAGGAGTGTGAGACACATAGACAGAATTATGAACTTTAGCCTGCATCGCCGCTAGACAGGACTAGGAATCTTAAGCAAGTGCCACACTTAGAACTGTTAATATTAGCACGTGCCACACTAAGATACAATTGTGAACATTAAGCTCTAACGTCTAACCTCATACTAAGGTGAACATTAGTCTGCATCGCATCTAGATAGATTTGTGAATGTGGGCAGCAGCCAAACCTAGACGGAATTGTGAACATTAGCCTGCATCACATCCACATAGATCTGTGAATATTAGCAACGTGCCACACCTAGACAGAATTGTGAACATTAACCTGCCTCGCATCTAGATAGGATTGTGAATGTTAGCAATGTGCCACACCCAAACCAAATTGTATACATTGGCTTGCGTCACATCTAGATAAGACTATGAAGGTCAGCAAGTGCCACACTTGGAAAGAATTGTGAATGTCAGCCTGCATTGCATCTAGATAGGACTGTGAATGTTGGCAATGTGTCACACCTAAACAGAATTGTGTGCATTAGCCAGCGTTGCATTCAGATAAGACTATGAATGTCAGCAAGTGACACACTTAGATAGAATAGTGAATATCAGCCTGCACTGCATGAAGATAGGTCTGTGAATGTTAGCAATGTGCCACACCAAGACAGAATTGTGTAGATTAGCCTGTGACGCATCCAGATAAGACTATGGTCAGCAAGTGCCACACTTAGATAGAATTGAGAATGTCAGCCTGCACTGCATCTAGATGGAACTGAGATTGTTAACAATGTGCCACACCTCAACAGAATTGTGAACATTAACCTGCCTCGCATCTAGATAGGATTGTGAAAGTTAGGAATGTGCCACACCGAAACCGTATTGTGTACATTGGCTTGCATCACATCTAGACAAGACTATGAAAGTCAGCAAGTGCCACACTTGGATCGAATTGTGAATGTCAGCTTGCGTTGCATCTAGATAGGACTGTGAATGTTGGCAAAGTGCCACACCTAGACAGAATTGTGAACGTTAGCCTGCCTTGCATCTAGATAGGAATGCGAATGTTAGCAATGTGCCACACCAAGACAGCATTGTGATCATTATGATATGATATGATATTTTATTTATATCGCGCTCGTACACAGGTGTTTCAGAGCACGACCAGGCGAAGGGAGGGGAACAAGGGTGAGACAAAAACAACGATCTTACTAGGCCCAATGACATTGAGAATGCGCAAGTGCATGGGGAAGGCAAAAGGTGGAAAATGCATGGAAGGAGGGAGAAATCGGAAAGTGTGGAGCATAGGAGAGAACAAAATAAATAATAAGTCAAATAAATAATTAAATAAAGGTGATAAACAGTGGTAGTGCAGCAGGTAAGTGGCAAAGTGCTAGGATAGTCAGATAGGGTGTATCTGATAAGTGCAGAAGAAGAGTGGGTGGGGGACTGTATGGGTACATATACAGGCCCCAATGCAAGGGGTGTCCTGGAGGCAGTGCAGGAGGGTGGCAGGGGGAGCAGGTACCTGGGCCCGAAGGACAGAGGGTGGCCAGGTGCACAGTGCCGAGAGAGAAAGCAGATCAGCAGGGGAGAAGAGGAGCAAAGGCAGAAGCGAAGAGGAAGGTCTTGAGGAGGTTTCGGGACCTTAGATGATTCTCCTCAAGTTTCAAGGTGGCAGGAAGGCAGTTCCAAATGGAGGCCCCAGCCGAAGACATAGATCTATCCCCAGCTTGTTTTTTTAAAAAACGACTGACCCTGAGGAACTTAGAGGTAGAGGAGTGAAGGGCTCAAGAGGGGAGGCATTTACATAGGGATAGTTGGAGGTATTTTGGACCCAGGCACCAGAAAGCCTTGTGGACAATGCAGAGGGTTTTAAATGTAATCCTTGCATCCACTGAGAGCCAATGAAGGAAATTCAGAGCTGGAGAGATACGATCCAAGGGCTTGAGGCCAAGGACAAGTCTTGCAGTCCTGTTCTGGATTAGTTGTAAAGGGCGGACACTGGAGGCAGATAGATTTAGAAAGAGGCTGTTAAAGTTCAAACCTAGAGAGAAGCCTGCTTTGCATTTAGATAGGACTGTGAATGTTAGCAATGTGCCACACCTAGACAGAATTGTAAACATTAGCCTGCTTTACATCTAAATAGGACTGTGAAAGTTAGCAGTGTGCCACACCTGGACAGAATTGTGAACATTGGCTTGCTTTGCATTTAGATAGGATTGTATATTTTAGCAATGTGCCACACCTAGACATAATTGTGCACATTGGCCCATGTTGCATCTGGAAAGGATTTTGAATGTTAGCAATGTGCCACACCTAGACAGAATTGTGTACATTGGACCGCGTCGCATCTAGATAAGACTATGGAGGTCAGCAAGTGCCACACTTGGATAGAATTGTGAATGTCAGCCTGCATTGCATCTGGATAGGACTGATAGTGTTGGCAATGTGCCACGCCTGGACAGAGCTGTGTACATTGGCCTGCATCACATCTAGATGGGACTGTGAATGTTAGGAGTGTGAGACACATAGACAGAATTATGAACTTTAGCCTTCATCGCCACTAGACAGGACTAGGAATGTTAAGCAAGTGCCACACTTAGAACTGTTAATATTAGCATGTGCCACACTACGATACAATTGTGAACATTAAGCTCTAATGTCTAACCTCATACTAAGGTGAACATTAGTCTGCGTCGCATCTAGATAGATTTGTGAATGTGGGCAGGTGCCAAACCTAGACTGAATTGTGAATTTGCCTGCATCACATCCACATAGAACTGTGAATATTAGCAATGTGCCACACCTAGATAGAATTGTAAACATTAGCCTGCGTCGCATGTAGATAGATTGTGAATGTTGGAAATTGACACACTTGGATGGAACTGTGAACATTAGCCGGCGTCGCATCTGGATAGACTTGTGAATGTGGGCAAATGCCACACCTAGACATAGCTGTGGTAACTGGCCTGTGTTGCATCCGGATAGAGCTGTGAATATTAGCAATGTGCCACACTTAAATAAAATTGTAAACATTAGCCTGCATCACACCCATTCTGCAGAATTCTCTAATCTGGGTGTAGCCTCCATCCCCATCTATTTCTTGTGAAAACCTGCTCACTACAGAACCTGGGCCTTTCCCCCCGTTACACATGACACCCAACCAGGTGTAGCTCCCATCATTGTCTATAGTATGGAGTAATGTATGGTGAAACCTAGGTCTTTCCCCCACTCTGCACAATCCTCGAATCCAGGTGTAGCCTCCACCTCTGTCTACCATATACGGAAACCCACTTATGGTGGAACCGACACCTTTGCCTACCGTACAGGACTCTCAACTCTAGGTATAGCCTCAGACCTTGTCTATTGTATGGTGAAACATAGTGTGTTGTGAGACCTGGGCCTCTCTTTCGCTACACATGATTCTTAACTCTGGGCATTTAGCCAAACTGCAAAAAGTCAGCTGCAACACCTACAACTCACTAACCAAAAAGCTCAACATTTCTGCATACCTAACTCATACAAACACCTACACAATCATCACTCCCACAGCAAGCCCCATGCACTTTACCACACTGCAACAACAAGCATACAACACATAAGCTGCACCAACAGCACACGATGCCTGACATCGATCTGATAATCGCACCAAAGCTCAGCGCACGGTGTATATCGAATTGAAGCCGCCAACAGGAAACCACATCTCTCACTATCCTACTCTCTCTTCACCTTACTAGCCCACCCCGCCTTCTCGTTTACAGTTCTGCCTGAGGGCCTGGGGACCAATTCCGTTGGTGACGGTGCGCTATACAAATAACTTTAACATAACATAACATAAAATATATGAGGTATCAGAGTTAGTTTGACTATTTCGCACATGGTTGGCTAGGATATTAAGCACACCAAACGAGCATGTTTGCGTTCTCAATCAGACTGCAAATAAAAGCGATTTCTATGCCATCAAATTAGTGCACTACTTAAGTGTATCAAAAAGAAACAACTAACGAAGTTACAACGCCGGAATTATTTCTTAAGCAGTATGGCAGTGGAACAATAAATGGCTCTATGAAAACTTTTTTTATGTTGTTGAGCAAATCAGCCTGACCTGCTACTAGGTCCCGCTGACATTAATAAGCAAAGAAAACATAATCAAAGGTTGTCAGACCGACTTTTACTTTTCTTTACAGTGCCCATTTTGTCTCATTAAATATTTGCTAGCAAAGGCTGTCCATTTGTCAGAGCAGGGGCACGGTACAGCTCACGGCACTGAACATTTGATGTTCATATTGGCAATGTGACATGAGGGGATGTTAACTGATTATACAACAGTCGCTCCTGACACAGTGTCAGCCATCATGACCACGGGATGCTTTGGAAAGACGTGTTAGCTTTCGGGTTGGGTGGGAAGAAATGGCTCGACCTGATGCTTCTGAGCCTTTAACATGATGGTTGCTCCCTAGTGCAAAAAGCCACTTGGATCTTGGGTAGATTTGGAACACAAGCGGCGAGTTAGCCAGTGTGATTTCTGAACTGAACATATAAGCATCTACAACTGTGTCATGGAACACAGAGTTCAAAAACCCAGGGAAACCTCATGGACCCATGAACTATTCAATAAGCAATGGGTAGAAACAGTCAACTGATTGACCGAAAGCACAAAGGAAAATAAAGGGTGAACTGGAACAGTCGTAGAAGGCTGTATCATGCATAATGTACATGTTTTACAGTCGGCGCCAACCCTTTCAGACTTTCAAAGGTACATGTGTATAGTAAACTCTCCAAATTAAAATATTAAACAGCTCAATAATGTTCATTTTACCTAAAAAGACAAAGCGATGCGAGCAGACTATGCTTTCTCTGTGAAGGGGTACCTCTATTCTACACAGGTGCAGGTCTGCCACAACGTTTACAGGTACCCACTTCAACACCATTAATTGTATAGAGTTCAGAACAATAAAAGAGTGCCTAGATTATGCCCAGTAAACCACCTTGGGCATTAACAAGGTATGCTATGGTGTGTGGGATGTCTAGCAGTGCTATATGTGCTGCATAGGGTGAGATAGAAATTAGTTTCTGGTTAAACCTGTCCACCCTGCGGTTTTCCAACATTCAACATTCCTCTTTTCCTAACCGGACAACAATGTCCAAGCAGCAGCTATGCAGATTTTGGAGTGCCTGGCATGGATGGTTCAGGAATGGTTGTGTGGTGAACCATCTATAAAGAGTGCCATGTAAACGAGGATCAGTATTTAGTCAAAGGTGTTGGAGGATTCAAAGAAGAATAAGGATTAGAAATGGCCAACTAATAGGGGGGAATTTAGGTTCAAAGCAGCAACATGATTCCCCTCTCCATGGCATACATTCCTAACGGCCAATTGTAGTCAGTGGGGAGAATGTGGATGCCAATGCAAGTAGGGGCTACAACGTTCCAAGTTGAAGCCCTGCAAAATTGTTCACTGTCTATCAGGGTCACACAATCAAGATGGAATCTCGGGCACCATCAACAGTGAGGCGAGATGAAATCCAGCAACCATTGTGGCAGGGGAAGCATAGCAGTGTGTCAACTTTCCCTAACAACTGGTGTCTCTAATTTACTGTAATTCCTCGTGTACAACGCTACTCTGCCCCACGTCGTTGCCATGCCAAGTCCAGGCTTAATTCTGCACCAACCCTCACTGCCAGAGAGACCTTCATGTATGTATTTATTTATTTTGCAATGTGTATAGAGCACCCAGACCGTAGGCACCTAGGCACTGTTCTTGACAATAAAAAACACAGTAGTTACATGGTTACGCATATACATAGAGCTGTGCCTTACATCCTACATCTTAAGTTACAGTGTTCATATAGTTGTTGGTACAGTGCTGATTGCAGATGGAGATTTATTTTAGCACTTGCTGTGTGAAGAGCCATGTTTTCAAGTGTTTGTGCAAGGTCCAGAAGGAGGCTTCTGACCTTAATGTGGCTGGTAATGTGTTCCAGTGTTTGGAAACTACCAGAGGGAAGCTACTGCCTCCAGCTCTCTGAAGCTCGAATCGGGGGGTGGAGAGCAAGTGAGAGTATGCTGACAGCGTAGGCCTATTAGAATGATTGGTGGTGTATTTGTCTGCCAAGTATTTGGGGCCTGACTTATGTAGGCATGTGTGTGTCATAGTGAGTGTTTTGAAGAGGATTCGCTCCTGGACAGGTATCCAGTGGGTGCTACTTCTAGTCATGGAGAAGTGAGTATTTTCGGGATGTTTAGAGCTGATTTTAGGACGTTATTTTGATTCACCTGCAATATTTTGATATTATGGTTCTTGATACCAGCGTAGAGGGCATTACAGTAGTCCAGTCTGGACAAGATGAGGGCTCTAGCTAGTGTGATACAGTTGTTGGGTGACAGGAAAGGTCTGCTGGCATTAATAAGCTTAGACGTGTCGACTGCTGCTGGTGCCATAGTATTGACTTGTCTGGTTAAAGTGAGGGCTGAGTCCAGGGAAAAACCGAGGGTTTTTACTTCCTTAGACAACTTGATATTGATGCTGTCTATATTGAAGGATTTAAAGGAGTCACAGAGTTTGGTAAGGCGGTATTGTGAAACCATGAGAAGAAGTTTTTTGTTTTTCTCGTCATTTAGGCATAATCTATGTTGGGCCATCCAGTCCTGGATGGTTTTATAGATTATGGTAAGTGATTCGGAGTCAGTGTTGTGGAAGCTGGAGATAGGTATGAATATTTGAGTGTCGTCTGTGTAATTTGTGTAGGTGACACCCAAGTCATCAAGACGGTCAAATTGTGGTTTTGTGAATATATTATAGATTGTGGAGCCTTGGGGTACACCGCAGGTGACCGGAGATGGCAATGCTGCAGCGATAGATGATACAACTCTCATGGTTCTGTCCATAGGGAAGGACTGTATCCACTCTATGGTTTTCGGTGAGAAGTGGGCCGCTGACGCTAGATGATTGCAAAGTATGTTATGATTGACTAGGTCAAACTCTGCAGAAAGGTCAAGCAGGAGGAGGAGAGCTATCTTGCCGTTGTCTTTAAACTCATCCATTTGTATTTTCAGGTCCAGTAATGCTGTTTCAGTCCCATGTCTAGGGCGGAAGCCGGATTGACATAGGCCAAGGAGTGTTACGGTCACCTGGTATCCACAGGGACGCCACCCAGCCGGGTTACTCGCTGGTATGCTTTTTAGCTTTGCCCTGATGTGGTCTGAGGGGAAAGTTCAGCCTGAAAATACAGGAGGACTGCGTTTAAGACTGACTGACTGGGGTAAGTATCCTCTCTCCCCCCCCGTATGATTTCAGTCCCTCTGGCGCCCTCTCCTCAAACTTAGGTGGACTCTCCACTGTGTACCTAAAACGCATTACTGTTGCTGTTCTTAAATGTGGTAAACTAGGGTTTTTCTCCCCTCGCAGGATTCCCAAACTTAGGTGGACTCTCCGCTGTGTACCTAAAACGCATTACTGTTGCTGTTCTTAATGTGGTAAACTAGGGTTTTTCTCCCCTCGCAGGATTCTCAAACTTAGGTGGACTCTCCACTGTGTACCTAAAACGCATTACTGTTGCTGTTCTTAAATGTGGTAAACTTGTGCTTGCCGCTCTCTTCCTGTCTGCAGGCTCTCACATCGTCTGTCTCCCCCCCCCACTCCCTCCTACTCTATGGTGCTCTCTATCTCGCCTATCTTCTCTAACTGCTTCTCTATTGACTATCCTGCTCTCCACACTAAATCCGGTAGGAAAAAGTTTAAAAAGGACATCCTGGTCTCCAACCCAGGCCTCCCTATCGCTGACACCTACACTAGTGCCTGCTCTAAGGAAACTCTCACTGACATCCTCTTTTTTGTGCCTTCGCCTGACCTATGGACCCTTCATATGGTCTCTGTGCTCTCTCCTTTTTCCTCTTCTCCCATTAATGGTGGCACCCGCTGGGATGTCCTCTTGGCCCCCTTCCACTCTTCTAAGGCCATCATTAATGTCTACGCTAATGGGTCCGTCTTGGTCCAAGACCCTCAGGCCAACCTTCACCTCTTTGATAGATGCTTCCCTCGCCTCATCAACTTCCTCTGCTCTCCTGCTGTCTCCCCTCCGCTGTCCTCGGCTACCTTGCCTCTACCCTCCCTCCCTGCCCCCTCTCTTGCTCCTTCTTCACCTCCTTCTTCTACACCTCCGCAGGGCGTACCTCTGAACTGTACCCCTCCCCGGAAGTCCTTCAAGGATGGCAACCTTCTCCACATTGCCACTCTTAACTCTCGCTCTGCCATCAAGCATTCCTCTGATATCTGTCACCTTCTTGAGGAACTGGACCTTGACGTCCTCGGTCTCACTGAGACATGGTTCACAGCCAGCTCTGTCACCAGCTTTGACACACTCCTACCTGACGGTTACAAGATCCTCTCCGCGCCCAGGCCCAACCGTGCAGGGGGGTGTTGCCCTTATCTTCCCTGAGTGGATTCCTACCACTGTCACTCCTACGCAGACCTATTCCTCTTTTGAATGTCTTGTCTGCCGACTCTCTCTCTCTCCTAGCCATTCGCTTACTGTGGCTACTATCTATCGGCCACCTGGTCAAATTTCCTCCTTCCTCTCCGAGTGGACTGACCTCTCCTCCTCACTCCTGTCCACTACCACTCAACTCCTCCTTCTTGGTGACTTCAACATCCACCTAGATGCCTCCTGTCCCCCCACTGGACTCTTTTGCGACCTCTGCGACTCTCTCTCACTCTCTATTCTCCCATCTGGGCCTACTCATTCTGCAGGGCACACTCTTGATGCTCTGATCTCTTCTGACCTTCCCCTCTCAGTCCCTCTCTCCACTCCTTTCTCCTGGAGTGATCACTTTCTTCTATCCTCCCACCTCACCCTCCCTACCCCACAGGCCAAGCCACCCTCATCATTGCCACCCACCTTCTCGGTCATCCGACCCATGAAGTGCATGTCAGTTGAGGCTTTTGCTGCCACCTTCTCCACCCCCCTCCCCCTTCGGCTGTCTCCCACCCTGACACAGCCCTCTCCTTGCTCCACTCTGCTATTTCTGATACTCTTGATATCCTTGCTCCTGTCATGAGAATCCGCCTGAAGCCCAAAGCCAAATGTAACTCCTGGTATGATTTGGATCTCGTCACCCTAAAACACAAGTGCAGGGTGGCAGAGAGGAAATGGCGTGCTTCTTGTTCATCCTCTGACAAACTGGCCTGCCGCCTGCTCCAAAGGCAATACCGTCTCTCCGTTCTCACCAAGAAGAGAGCCCTTATCCAAGCCCGCATCTCTGTGGCATCTAACAATTCGGCCGAACTCTTTAAAATCTGCAAGGAGCTTTCCACCCCTGCTGCAGTCTCTACCTCTCCTGTCCCCTCCCAGGCCCTCTGTACTGCACAGGCCTCTCACTTCATCTCTAAAACTCAGGACATCCTGTCCTCACTCTCCTCCTATCACCTCCCTCCCTCGCTTCCCTGCTCTTCCTCCGGCCCTTCTGCAGCCACCCCTCCTTCTCTGCCTTTCCCCTTTTCTCTGCGGACGAAGTTTCCAGACAAGTCCGATCTATGAAAGTCTCGTCTAAACAGGTTCACCCCTGTTCGTCCAAAACTATCAAGGACCACATCGACTCCCTGGCTCCTGCCCTGGCTGACTTTTGCAACCTCTCCTTCGCCTCTGGAGTCTTCCCATCCCCCCTCAAGCACTCCCTTGTGCACCCTCTTCTTAAGAAACCCTCTGCCGACCCCTCCTGCCTGGCTAACTCTCGCCCAATCTCCATCACTCCCTTCCTGGGCAAGCTCCTGGAGAAACTGGCCATCTCCCAGCTTAACCTCCATGCTGAAGCTGTTGGTAGTCTTCATGACCACCAATCCGGCTTCAGAGCGGTCAGAAGCACGGAAACTGCTCTCCTGAACATCCGTGATGACCTGCTCTTGAACCTCGACACCAACACTCCGTGTGTTCTCATTCTGCTCGATCTCTCTTCTGCCTTTGACACTGTCAACCATGCCATCCTGCTCAACCGTCTCCGCGACAATCTGGGTATCACTGGTCAGGCTCTGGCGTGCCTGACCTCTTTCCTTTCCAATCGACCCTCCCAGGTCCAACTTGGGTCCTTCCTCTCTGACATCTTTTTCTCCACCTGTGGTGTACCCCAGGGATCTAATCTCTCTCCGTGGCTTTTCAACCAGTATCTGGCACTTCTTGCCCACCGCATCGCCGCCCTCTGCCCCAACTTTCAGTGCTATGCGGACGATACCCAGCTCATTTTAAGGCTACCCTCGGCCTCCTCCTCTCCTGCCCTCATCTCTGACTGTCTGTCTGCTATCCAGGAATGGTGTGCTGCCAACGACCTCCGCCTTAATGCTAGTAAGACTGAGATTCTACTCATCGGCACACCCACTCCCTCCTCCCCTGCAACTCTCTGGCCAGCCTCTCTTGGGCCTCTTCCTGCTCCTACCTGCAAGGCAAAAAACCTCGGGGTCATCTTTGACTCCACACTCTCCTTCTCTCCTCATATATCTGACGTCTCTAAGAAGTCACAATACCAGCTGCACCTCCTTAGAGGTATTCTTCCCTTCCTCTCCTTCCCCCAGAAGCTCACTGTCTCCCGAGCCCTGGTTCTCTCGAAGCTGGACTACTGTAACAGTCTCTATCTTAATCTGCCTGCCTCCACCCTCCGCCCTCTGCAACTCATCCAGAACAGAACTGCGAGACTTGTCCTTGGCCTCAAGCCCAGGGACCGTATCTCTCCAGGACTGAAATCTCTACACTGGCTCCCAGTGGCTGCGAGGATTAAATTCAAAACCCTCTGCATTGTCCACAAGGCCTTCTGTGGCCTGGGGCCTAAATACCTGCAACTCTATCTTCCTTCCCGAGCCCTTCGCTCATCCGTCTCCAACTCCCTCAGGGTCAGCCGCTTCTCGAAGCTACGAGCTGGGGGTAGATCTCTCTCCACGGCAGGGGCCTCCCTCTGGAACAGCCTTCTTGCCTCCCTGAAACTTGAGGAGAACCATCTCCGGTTCCGGAAGCACCTCAAAACCTTCCTCTTTGCTTCTGCTTTCTCTCTCCCTCTCCCCTGCTAATTCTTCGCTGAAACTGCACTGAATCTGCAACTGGGGCACTCTCACCGACCCCGGTCCTGGGCCCAGCCACTCTCCACTTGCACTGCCTCCCTGGCAACCCCTGAACTGCAGGACTGTCTCTGTATCCCTACAGCCCCCCCTTCCCAGCACTTGTCTGCACTTACCTTGCACTTGCCACCAGCTGGCCCTCTTTATTTATTTATTTTATTTTATTCTACTTACCTTGTACTGCACTTCACCCCCTCCCCTTCCACATGCACTTTCTCCCTTCCCCCTATCCCTGTACTTGCGCGATCTGAATGACACCTGGCCTATTTGGATCGTTGTCTGTCTTCCCCTTGTTCCCCTCTCCTTGCCTCGTCGCACCTTGAAACACTTGTGTATAGGCGCGTTACAAATGCCATATCATAACATATCATATCATTTATAAATCAGGTTTTATCTAACGCTGAAAGGGATAGCCCGCCCAAACTGATGGTTCACATACCTTCGCTATGAAACCACAAGCAACGAGCTGGGGGTAGATCTCTCTCCGCTGCAGCAGCCTCCCTCTGGAACAGCCTTCCTGCCTCCCTGAAACTTGAGGAGAACCATCTCCGGTTCCGGAAGCACCTCAAAACCTTCCTCTTTGCTTCTGCTTTCTCTCTCCCTCTCCCCTGCTAATGCTTCACTAAATTCTGCACTGAATCTGAAACTTGGCCACTCTCACCGACCTCGGTCCTGGGCCCAGCCACTCTCCACTTGCACTGCCTCCCTGGTGACCCCTGCACTGCGGGACTGTTCTCTGTATCCCTACAGCCCCCCCTTCCCAGCACTTGTCTGCACTTACCTTGCACTTGCCACCAGCTGGCCCTATTTATTTATTTATCTATTTATTTCTATTCTACTTACCTTGTACTGCACTTTTCCCTTACCCCTACCCCTGCACTTGCGCGGTCTGAATGACACCTGGCCTAGTAGGATCGTTGTCTGTCCTCCCCCTGTTTCCCCCCTCCCTGCCTCGTCGCGCCTTGAAACACTTGTGTATAGGCGCTTTACAAATGCCATATCATATCATATCATATCCTCACCTTGTGGTAGAATTAGGCGTGCTCTCCATCCTGCCTTCTTTACAGGGGCGTGTTGTCTTTCATGGGCGAGTGCGGTCCAGTTACTTCACTGACGCCGGCCCGTTTGATATTGTTCAGGTAGGTCTTATTGCTGTTCTTTAGTTTTGTTGCTATCCTGTATGCCTTTCTTTGTTTAAAATATCTCTTTTTTCTCCCTTATGTATGCGGAGCTTCAGTGTGGCAAACTGGCTTGGTTGAGCCCCGCTGGTAAATGATGGAGCATTAAGAGTGCTATGATGCGGTAAGTAAGCGCTATGCGCAGCGCTGCGGAGTCTTGCCTTTGCTAACCTGTGTTTTCCTACCTTGTAGGTCGCGGTGTTCTTCAGCGCGAGTGGAATGTCGGGAGTGGTGCCAGCTGAGAGGCGACCAGCCAGGTAAGCCTTTTGAGCAGCTCGTAATTTGTAAATGTCTCTACTGCTTCCTTTAATCTTGCCTCTATTTTCCTCTTTCAGGTTGTTCTGTCGGGAGGCGTGCAGATTCGAGGAAGCTGTTCTCAGTAGCTGCGAGTGTTTAAAGATGAAGACTGCAGGTAAGATGCTGCTGCTAATGATGTTCCTTTTGTCTCTTTGCAGGTTCTGCTTCTCCGAGGTTCGAGGGAATAGCTGGACACGGTGAGCGTCACGTTGCAAGCTGCAAAGTAACGCGAAGCGTGTTGTATTTGATCGGGTGTTGTTTAAATAGTCCAGCTAAAGTAGTCCCTACGCTACCAAACCCAAAACACTAGACCGCTTAGCTTGGTTCTTAGGAACCAAGCTATGTGGATGGTATTACCCAAATTGTTTGTTTACAATTGTTCGAACAAACAATTGACTGAATTAAAAGGGTCACAATTGACCTTTTCACAATTGACCGTATATATATATATGAGTAAATCGATTTAACTAAAAGATGGCGCTCTACCTCCTTAAGTGGCTGGTGCTGGAGTGATGAATTTAGCCAAATTCGTAAATATAAGAAAAACACACAAGCCCCTGCACGGTTGTAACACTGCAAAAAACCACCCAGTGGGCATGCGTAGAAAATACTCCAGCACACAAGGCCTAGCTATTTAGAATGTCATATTTATTGTTGCTTAATACAGCACATTACAAAAAACAGAGGTGAAATCATTCGCCTCTGTGACAGCCGTAAGGTTGAACAAAACACTCACCCCACGGGTGGAAGATGGTCACGCGTTCCGCCTGAATGCTCAGGCTTCCTCAGACCTTTAAAATCCAAATGCGGCATGCACATCATAGAATTTAAAAAGAAAAGCAGTTACAGAGCGTCCCCACTCTATTGGTATATAGTTGGTACTGTCACTCAGTTGACTCTTAGCTTCATGTTCATATTTGAGGCTATCCATGACAACAATGCCTCCACCTTTGTCTGAAGGACGAATGCCTATGGAATGATCGCTCTTCAACGTTTGTAGTGCCTGGGATTGCGAGTAATTAAGATTGCGATTAGCCGGTGCGATGTGACTAGATATTTTCTTGAGATCTTTCATTACTAGTTCTTCAAAAATGTCAATGGGTACACATGCTATATTGGGACAGAAGATAGACTGTGGTTTAAACTTAGTGAGACAGTTCAGGTCAGTAGAGATGCCAAACGTTGCTTCTAACATGGACTCATCCATTGTGATGTTATTATCCAAATTGGATTCCACAGTTTCTTCCATATTGGCCAAACATAAAAGGCTAGTCAGATCTTTTTCAGATAATATGGAGACCTCTTTCACTGCCTGTTTCTTCTTAGTTCCTAGATTTTCTTCAATCTTGGTGGCGTGAAATTTGGTCAATTTGAGTTTTCTGGTAAATTTAAATAAATCTACCCTGGTGCAAGTATTTGTGATGTCATCTTTGATGTCCTGGGTGTTAGGCTTAGCAGTGCACGGTGGTGGCGCGAGTTATGGTTGCTTAGCTTACCATAACTGGCGAATTTAAGGGGTTTTCGGTTTTACTTGGAACCATAACGTCCCTTAAACAAAGTTTTTTCACTGAATTTGAAAGGTTTTTAGCAGTGCAACTTAACCATAACGTCCCTTTAACAAAGTTTTTTCACTGAATTTCATAGGTTTTTAGCAGCGCAACTTAACCATAGCGTCCATTTAACTAAGTTTTTTCACTGAATTTCATAGATTTTTAGTAGTGCAACTTAACAATAATGACTTTGACTTTATATACATGTCATATGGAACTGACTGAATCTCTTCTACTGTACTTGATGTCCGCAAACTCATTTAATGTTCGCGGACATGTTCGAAGAACAGTACCACTACCTAAAAACACGGGGGGGGTGTGTTTGATTGTTATATCATAACATAGGAACATTTAACCAATTAAAAAAGGAGCACACAAACACATTATATGTACTAATACATAAGAAATGTAACCCATATATAAAACACACTAACCATTCATTTAAATGCACTATGTTCTAAAATGGAATATACCACAAGAAGATAAATTGGCTTACAACATAATTACCTCACAAACACAACAGAACTGAGAACAAGAGCAGACCCACTGAGTACATAGGACATATCTTACCTGAAATAGTAAGTGTACTTAATTGTATTCATATATTTATAAATTTTCTGTATTAGATAAAAAAATATATTATCTTTTTTTTTCTTCTCACAAAAATGTCTAGTACTCTGGAATGGCTAGAGGAGCATTTCCCACATGAAGAAATGTCACAAGATAGTGAAACTAATGGTAAACACTTTATAATATAAACCATTTAATTATTATTATTTTGTATACATTTAACATATATATATATATTTTTGTACAGAGCATACCAACATAGAAAATACTTCAGAAAAACCTGTTATGGATAACACTTTTCACAGTATAGAAGAAAACATTATTTATTGTTGACTATTTTTTATAAATTGAAAACTTTTGTGGAAGATCATTTTAAACCAAAAACCTTGTACCATTGCCCCACATGTTCTTGTCCCTCCTCACCATATCCCAGTCAATTATCCCCAAACCCTCTCCATAACCCAAAACGTTTTGATGAGACTTCCATCTCTTCTTCACCTGATAACAATCATGTTGAAACCCCTAATTCTCCTGTTTTTGTTTCTGTTTCTGCCTCACCTTCTCTGTCATAAATTATTAATATATGTTAAATAAAGTTTAATTTTTATATTGTTTTGTAAATAGTTTCGCTTTTTTTTTTATAAAAAAAAAACAATGTTGGTGTCCGCGGACAGTGCATGTGTTCTGAAATGTTTGTAAATAAATGAAAGTGGAGGTGTCCTGAAGAACACAATACCTGTTCGTACTGTTCGCTAGCAAGATGAAACTATTCTAAGAACACACGGGGTGTCCTGAAATGTTCGTAAAAAAAATAATTAAAGTGTCCTAAAGAACACTATATCTGTCCGTAGTGTTCGCTATCAAGTTTAAACTGTTCTAAGAGCTCAATTGGTGTCCTGAAATGTTTGTACGTAAACGAAAATGGAGGTGTCCTGAAGAACACTATACCTGTTCATAGTGTTCACTAGCAAGTTCAAACTGTTTTAAGAACACACGCAGTGTCCTCAATTGTTCGTAATTAAACGAAAATGCAGGTGTCTTAAAGAACGCTATACCTGTCCGTACTGTTCACTAGCAAGTTGAAACTGTTCTAAGAACACAATAGGTGTCCTGGAATGTTCGTACATAAACGAAATTGGATGTGTCCTGAAGAACACTATATCTGTCCTTACTGTTCGCTAGCAAGTTTAAACTGTTCTAAGAACACACGCAGTGTCCTGAAATGTTTGTTTGACGTGTGACGCATTTTTAATTACTTCACGACCCGAACAGTGTCCGTAGAACATCAACGCGCATGCGCTAACCAATCTCCGTGAATTTGGTGTCCTGTGGACATGCGCTTCCTTCGCGGACTTGTTCGAGAACAGATTATATGACGGCGCCCACGCTGATCGCGTGTTCTGAATGCGGACACTGTTCGTGTCCCCGAACAATTTAAAAGTACATTTTCAATTAATCCATAATATTTTTCAATAAAATCTCATCATGGCACAAGTCCCACATAGTAATCCTGAGTTTCTACATACCTTTTGAAACTTTTTGAACTTTTTTTTGTGTTCGATCTGTCAGCGGACAGCGCGCATGTCCGCGGACCGTGCACAAGCACCCCTATAAAAGACCACGCCCTAGAGCTTATTCTCATTATGTTTCTGGCTATTCTTCAGAACACAGCGATTTTTGCTGCCACCTGCAGATTACACCATCATCGAGATGGCATCCATGGCTGAACTACTGCCACCTGGTGCTGCACCTGCTTCGTCACCAACCCCACCCCCTCCACCACCACCACTTCCCCAAGGGCCTGAAGAGGGGAACAGGAGTGAGGATGCAGAGGAGGAAGAAGAGGATGATGAGAAGGAGGTAGAGGAAATCCCTACTACCCGCACTAGGCGTGAGTCTTGGGTGTGGCGGTTATGGGAATGGTCCTAAGGCCCGTGCGAACCATGTTACCTGCAATGAGTGCAAAATGATACTCAGTCGCGGGAAGCACGGTAAGTACAGCTTTGGGACCACTGCTATGAAGCGACACCTGAGGTCATTTCACTCTGGGGCTATTCGCAGGGTTGTACCTTGCAAAGAATGTAGCAGGTTGATTTCCTCTACTTCTTCCTCTGTTTCTGATCCTGTCACCACAAGGACCACCTCTGTGGGACAGCGTCTTCCTCAAGCTGCCTCACAGGCCATACAGAATGCTGATGACCCTTAACTTTCGAGGGTCACAGGGGGGAGCGACTTCGTAGTGCTTTTGAGACTATTGTCTCAGAGCACGAGAATATCTGCTCACTACCCAAATAAAATCCATTCTACATCTTCCTCTCTCAGCTCGCCCTTTCTTATCCCTGTGGTTGGTGTCCCCCCCTTTACCTTCCTTTCCCCTCCTCTCCTAGTGTGTCGTGTATAAAAAACCAAAAAAAATACAAAATATCAAAAATCAATAAAAAAAATAAGGCTCTTTTCAGAGCCGCCTTTCACAGTTAAAAAATAGAAGTGAAAATAAATGAAGCAGGGCCCTTTGTATTTTTTAGAAGTCCGCAGACAGTTCATGAACATTTAAAAAATTGTGTTGCTACCCTATCACAAACATTGCAATTTTCTCTGGGAGGAAGTGGTGGCTCTGAAAAGAACCTTTGGGAGGTGTTTGTAAGTCAAACATTATAAATGCTTAACACCTACTTCAAAATGGATTTTGTAATTCCAAAAAAGGTCGCAATGCATTTTGCACATTTCTCAGAAAAATCTGATTGCCACCATAAGTAAGATGGACTCCATCTCTGCGAAAAATGTTTGTACTACGAAACAGAATATTTTCATTGTGAAAAGAAGACATGCCAGAATCTTTTAGAAAGGCACAAACAGCTTTATTAACATTGCACCTTGCTTTTTCCATTTGTGGACCAAATGAAGAACAACAAAGCCACATTTGTCTCTGCGCAATCCGTGAAAATATCACTTGAGAATTAGGAAACATGTCCATAACCTTCCCAAGTCCTTCTTTCATAGGAAATTGCAAAAAAAATCCAGTTACATGTCCTAAACTGTTCCCTCCACAATGAATTACAATTATGTCTGGATGTTGCTCTGTCTCCAAAGTAGCACAGAGAGGTAGCAAGTCCAACCACTTCATTACACGTACTCCATACCAGTGTACTTCCACATGTGGGAATCCAAGATCTACAGCTACTCCACAGCTTTCTGCATGCACCTTCAACCAATATATCCATGAATCTCCCAAAATCCATACATTCTTTTTCCTAAAACACACAGACATAGCTATCTGTTGTTCTCTCAGCAAAAACAGTATATGAGAAACTCTCTTCTGGCACAACAAACCCACTAAACTTTCCTGACCAATCCCTTTCAGTACTCATTCTCATTTGCATGACTTCTGAACCCAAACATCCCTGGATGTAACTCCTGATGTCCGCGAACTACCAGCATGTCCGCGGACATATCGTAACATGAACAGCCCTTCTACATTTCCACTTCACTCTCTCTGCCATTCCCTCATTGGATGTAGCTAAGAAGTCACATGAGCATGCACCAACCACATTCAAGACCTCTACATCTAACTGCATCATCATAGATCAGCACTGCAAATGTACTGTGAATCTCTCTGAGTACAAGTGTCATATCATTGGCAAGCACCATTTACCAGAAATACTGTACAAGTCTCCAGCAATTCTACTTGCAGCTCAATGCATATCCATATGCATGAACACAAACTTCAGGTATGCATATTTTTTGTACAGTAGATGAACACATTTTCAAACAGACTTTCAGTTTGTGTAATCTGTAAAATGAATTTACTGTATATCACTTATAAACCTTTATACTATTTACTTTCTTTATACACCCACACTCAAATCATGTGAAACTAACATTTTTTAAATGAAATATATAGACTACATATATTCAAACAAAATTGCATGCAAGCACAATCTATGTTTAAATCTTTAAAAAAATACTTATACAATTTCATATTTTTTATTTATTTATTTACTTAATTACTTTAATTTAGGCATGACATTCAGGTGCTATTACCTAGAACAGCTTAGTTACAGAAATAGTGGTATTCAGTGGTATATTATAAATTTCACAAGACATAGTAAAGATATTTTTTTGCTAGTTAGTCATTCAATACAATGTGTTCATTAAGAACATATATGCACTGAATTGATGCAATGTATCTTATGTAAATAAATTAGTTTACTGGTTTTGAAGAAGGCGCTGAGGATTTCAATTAAAAAAATCAATATCTAAATTAAAAACAGTGCTATATACAAACCAAATTACTAATTTGAATCTTTTACAATTGCAGTGAAGACCAGTCTCCTGAAAAGAAGCAACCAAATTCAAAGAACTAAGAAGATACCTGTTAATTTAAGAAAAAAAGTAAGTAGAATATCAGCATAATATTTGTATTATTACTCAAACATACTGTAAAGTTAATACAAGCTATTTCTGTGCCTAAAAATAGAGATTGTGTACCATTTTGTCCAAAATTCTCCATGTCTTAAACAGCGATTCACAGCCAGAATTGCCCACAAATTCCTATTTTTCAACACACAAATTACCCAACTGAACCGCTACAATTTTCATATTATAGAACAAACAACTGTTTTAATTGTATACATTAGATTTACTATTTATACTTTTCCACACCACTAGCTTACTTTTCTTTTGTCATCTGAACCCCAGTTTAGTAACACATAAATTCAAGAATACCTATCCCTACTAGTTGTAGTTCCCAATGCACAATCACACACCATTACATACATCTTTATAATCTTACTCAAACACTCATGCACACAGCACACATACATTGCAGAACACCCCAACCCATACCTTCTTTATTTTTTTCAACAGACCCTAAAGAATGCCTACCAAAAGTCAAGTCCGTAGAAAGCAACGCAGAAGTAGAGCAAATGAAAATAAAAGTGTCCAAAATAAGCATCCATCTCTAGCAGAATTTGTAAAAAAAGCTGAAACAAAACAGCTAATACAGTCATTTAGTGAAACACAAGAAGTTTCAAGTACAAAAACGTTGCCTCCTCTATCAAAATGTAAAACAAACCAAAAAACAATTAACAGAAAATCAGCTTTCACTACAGATAAAACTATTTCTTTAAATTTTAATATAGTGCCAAGTAAGCATACCGAGAAAAGTATTTTAGCCAAAATATACTGTCACAAGGTCGTTCAAAATCTTATAAAAACAGGAGATAAATCAGGTTCAATGCTTAAAACCTATCGTAGGAAATTAATTTTATAAGCGTTGATCGACAGTGCAATTCTTCTCAAAAGAAAGTTATTTATTTTACTGTTAATCAAAATGAAACCACTAACAAAACGAATAACTAAATTACAAAAAAGACTTCTCAATAAGCGAAATGTCAACAGAAAGAACTTCTTAAGTATCTGCGGAGGTGAATGGAATCACACTACGAGCACAGAACTACATTTTAATAAAGAAGCGTACAAACGAAAGCAAACAAATACAATTGCCATACATAGCAGTGTTCGAGGTTATGAAAAAGTGAATAATACCATAATGGAACAAGAAGTACTCCTTACAAAAATATGCCCTGAAAACTTAGAATTACCCCTCCATTCAACTGAATCAGAACGTCTAGTGTACAAATGGCCATGCACGTCAATGTGTAACATTCCCAAACAATGTTTCAAATCTTTACGCCAATTCCTCAATAAATATGTAAAAAGCAAAGACAAAATCAAAATTAAATTACTGCAAAATATGGATACCTGTCCAGTGTGCGAGTACACAGGACTACAAGGACATTCATTGGCCTGCATTACAGGACCTACTTGTAAAACCACTTTACATTATATCAAAAGGATATCAACACATCATTCAATTACAAGAAATATAGTCTATAAACTGTACTATGCTAAAAGTCCTGCTTTAGCACTAGCAAATTTAAATTAACATCCTTCTACATGGTACAGCAAAAGACCTACTTGAAGAAATTGACTATATCCAAAAAAAATATTTTGGAAGTGAAAGCCATTTACAGAATGAAATAGCTTTAAACCAATTAAGCAACAATTCTACACATGGCAACCTTTTGCTAAACACATACAAAAAAGAAATACTAAATTTTAAAAGTACATCAGCTGAAGTACCAAACCATGTATGTGTATGTTGCCGTAGAACATTTTATAAAAGTAACACAAAAACTGTAGACCTATCATACAAAATAGAAGACAATGAAGATTCTAAATGGTTTGAATTAGCTCTCTACCTTGTAGCAGAAAACAAATACGAAATAACTGACCCCTTAATACTTTACAGTTACTGCACTACAAAACTTGACAACAACCAAACTCCTTCATGTGCTATCACAAATAATTTTGAATTATACCCAGTACCAAAACCCCTACCATAACTTAATTTATATGAGAGCATCATAATTCGAACAGTACATCAATTTCAAGCAATAATACGCCTTCAACCAAAAACAGCAAAATTACCTCCCTGTGAATTGGTAAAAGGTATTTGTGGAAAAGTAGTTTATTTACCATTAGATCTAAAAGAAAATGTGCATACTCTAGGAGTGCAACATCCAATGCAGCAATCTTTAATTATCTTAGTAAATGGAGTACCTACAAAAGACAAAAAAATATGGCAACAGCTGGTAGATTTATATAAAGTTAGACAAGCCTTCCAATATCTTAAAGAGAATAATGAATATTACAAAGAAATTAATGTTGAAGAAAACTTGAAAGATACAACTGAAATAATTCAAGAAACAAAAGAAGCTGGTCAATTTGAGCTACTAGATCCTGCTACAATATCAAATACTTTAGACCATTATACAATTCATCCTTTGCACTCTAATGACACCATAGAAGATGTACTGGAAACATACCAAATGTGTCAAACAAAAGGATCGCCAATCAGCATATGGGAAAAAAGTATAGAAGCACATGCTTTTCCTCTACTCTTTCCTACTGACAAAGGAGGAAGGTATGATGATAGACCTATTCAAATATCAGCTTCAGAATGCCGCTCATTACAGATGTTTTCCGAAGATCCCAGATTTAGACAAAATGTGGAATACATATTCCACCTACTCTTTGAAAGTGAACTAGCAACTTTATGTTACTGAGTTGCACACATATTAAAATCAGGATCACACTTTCAAAATATGACAGCTACACAATTATTACAAAAAGTGCAACAAAAGGATGAGGTTTTACAATCAAATATTACAAATCTATTAGCAAATATGCGTGGTACTAAAGAGCACTGGTTTCGACGTCATGGAGATGTACGTTGTATGATCAGAAAACTTGGCCCACCCACTTGGTTTGTTACATTAAGTTGTGCAGAATATGTATGGGAAGATTTACATGATTTCGTACGCATATCAAATAAAAACAAGACAAACATAGATATACTAACACCTGGATAACTTTGTTCTTTGCATCCTGTTAATGTTTCAAGATATTTTCACCATCGCTTCATTGCTATGCTACATTTTATTTGTAATAAAACTGTTCCTCCCCTTGGAGAATTGCAACACTTCTTTTGGAGAAAAGAATACCAAGCCAGAGGAGCACCACATATCCACATGCTTTTATGGATTAAAGATGCTCCTAAATTTGTTTAAGACAGTGATGCCACTGTTTTACAGTTTATTGAAAAATATGTCACTTACCTTGCACTTGCCACCAGCTGGCCCTATTTATTTATTTATCTATTTATTTCTATTCTACTTACCTTGTACTGCACTTTTCCCTTACCCCTACCCCTGCACTTGCGCGGTCTGAATGACACCTGGCCTAGTAGGATCGTTGTCTGTCCTCCCCCTGTTTCCCCCCTCCCTGCCTCGTCGCGCCTTGAAACACTTGTGTATAGGCGCTTTACAATGCCATATCATATCATATCATATCCTCACCTTGTGGTAGAATTAGGCGTGCTCTCCATCCTGCCTTCTTTACAGCGGCGTGTTGTCTTTCATGGGCGAGTGCGGTCCAGTTACTTCACTGACGCCGGCCCGTTTGATATTGTTCAGGTAGGTCTTATTGCTGTTCTTTAGTTTTGTTGCTATCCTGTATGCCTTTCTTTGTTTAAAATATCTCTTTTTTCTCCCTTATGTATGCGGAGCTTCAGTGTGGCAAACTGGCTTGGTTGAGCCCCGCTGGTAAATGATGGAGCATTAAGAGTGCTATGATGCGGTAAGTAAGCGCTATGCGCAGCGCTGCGAAGTCTTGCCTTTGCTAACCTGTGTTTTCCTACCTTGTAGGTCGCGGTGTTCTTCAGCGCGAGTGGAATGTCGGGAGTGGTGCCAGCTGAGAGGCGACCAGCCAGGTAAGCCTTTTGAGCAGCTCGTAATTTGTAAATGTCTCTACTGCTTCCTTTAATCTTGCCTCTATTTTCCTCTTTCAGGTTGTTCTGTCGGGAGGCGTGCAGATTCGAGGAAGCTGTTCTCAGTAGCTGCGAGTGTTTAAAGATGAAGACTGCAGGTAAGATGCTGCTGCTAATGATGTTCCTTTTGTCTCTTTGCAGGTTCTGCTTCTCCGAGGTTCGAGGGAATAGCTGGACACGGTGAGCGTCACGTTGCAAGCTGCAAAGTAACGCGAAGCGTGTTGTATTTGATCGGGTGTTGTTTAAATAGTCCAGCTAAAGTAGTCCCTAGGCTACCAAACCCAAAACACTAGACCGCTTAGCTTGGTTCTTAGGAACCAAGCTATGCGGATGGTATTACCCAAATTGTTTGTTTACAATTGTTCGAACAAACAATTGACCGAATTAAAAGGGTCACAATTGACCTTTTCACAATTGACCGTATATATATATATATGAGTAAATCAATTTAACTAAAAGATGGCGCTCTACCTCCTTAAGTGGCTGGTGGTGCTGGAGTGATGAATTTAGCCAAATTCGTAAATATAAGAAAAACACACAAGCCCCTGCGCGGTTGTAACACTGCAAAAAACCACCCAGTGGGCATGCGTAGAAAATACTCCAGCACACAAGGCCTAGCTATTTAGAATGTCATATTTATTGTTGCTTAATACAGCACATTACAAAAAACAGAGGTGAAATCATTCGCCTCTGTGACAGCCGTAAGGTTGAACAAAACACTCACCCCACGGGTGGAAGATGGTCACGCGTTCCGCCTGAATGCTCAGGCTTCCTCAGACCTTTAAAATCCAAATGCGGCATGCACATCATAGAATTTAAAAAGAAAAGCAGTTACAGAGCGTCCCCACTCTATTGGTATATAGTTGGTACTGTCACTCAGTTGACTCTTAGCTTCATGTTCATATTTGAGGCTATCCATGACAACAATGCCTCCACCTTTGTCTGAAGGACGAATGCCTATGGAATGATCGCTCTTCAACGTTTTTAGTGCCTGGGATTGCGAGTAATTGAGATTGCGATTAGCCGGTGCGATGTGACTAGATATTTTCTTGAGATCTTTCATTACTAGTTCTTCAAAAATGTCAATGGGTACACATGCTATATTGGGACAGAAGATAGACTGTGGTTTAAACTTAGTGAGACAGTTCAGGTCAGTAGAGATGCCAAACGTTGCTTCTAACATGGACTCATCCATTGTGATGTTATTATCAAAATTGGATTCCACAGTTTCTTCCATATTGGCCAAACATAAAAGGCTAGTCAGATCTTTTTCAGATAATATGGAGACCTCTTTCACTGCCTGTTTCTTCTTAGTTCCTAGATTTTCTTCAATCTTGGTGGCGTGAAATTTGGTCAATTTGAGTTTTCTGGTAAATTTAAATAAATCTACCCTGGTGCAAGTATTTGTGATGTCATCTTTGATGTCCTGGGTGTTAGGCTTAGCAGTGCACGGTGGTGGCGCGAGTTATGGTTGCTTAGCTTACCATAACTGGCGAATTTCAAGGGTTTTTCGGTTTTACTTGGAACCATAACGTCCCTTAAACAAAGTTTTTTCACTGAATTTGAAAGGTTTTTAGCAGTGCAACTTAACCATAACGTCCCTTTAACAAAGTTTTTTCACTGAATTTCATAGGTTTTTAGCAGCGCAACTTAACCATAGCGTCCATTTAACTAAGTTTTTTCACTGAATTTCATAGGTTTTTAGTAGTGCAACTTAACAATAATGACTTTGACTTTATATACATGTCATATGGAACTGACTGAATCTCTTCTACTGTACTTGATGTCCGCAAACTCATTTAATGTTCGCGGACATGTTCGAAGAACAGTACCACTACCTAAAAACACGGGGGGGTGTGTTTGATTGTTATATCATAACATAGGAACATTTAACCAATTCAAAAAGGAGCACACAAACACATTATATGTGCTAATACATAAGAAATGTAACCCATATATACAACACACTAACCATTCATTTAAATGCACTATGTTCTAAAATGGAATATACCACAAGAAGATAAATTGGCTTACAACATAATTACCTCACAAACACAACAGAACTGAGAACAAGAGCAGACCCACTGAGTACATAGGACATATCTTACCTGAAATAGTAAGTGTACTTAATTGTATTCATATATTTATAAATTTTCTGTATTAGATAAAAAAATATATTATCTTTTTTTTTCTTCTCACAAAAATGTCTAGTACTCTGGAATGGCTAGAGGAGCATTTCCCACATGAAGAAATGTCACAAGATAGTGAAACTAATGGTAAACACTTTATAATATAAACCATTTAATTATTATTATTTTGTATACATTTAACATATATATATATATTTTTGTACAGAGCATACCAACATAGAAAATACTTCAGAAAAACCTGTTATGGATAACACTTTTCACAGTATAGAAGAAAACATTTATTTATTGTTGACTATTTTTTATAAATTGAAAACTTTTGTGGAAGATCATTTTAAACCAAAAACCTTGTACCATTGCCCCACATGTTCTTGTCCCTCCTCACCATATCCCAGTCAATTATCCCCAAACCCTCTCCATAACCCAAAACGTTTTGATGAGACTTCCATCTCTTCTTCACCTGATAACAATCATGTTGAAACCCCTAATTCTCCTGTTTTTGTTTCTGTTTCTGCCTCACCTTCTCTGTCATAAATTATTAATATATGTTAAATAAAGTTTAATTTTTATATTGTTTTGTAAATAGTTTCGCTTTTTTTTTATAAAAAAAAAACAATGTTGGTGTCCGCGGACAGTGCATGTGTTCTGAAATGTTTGTAAATAAATGAAAGTGGAGGTGTCCTGAAGAACACAATACCTGTTCGTACTGTTCGCTAGCAAGATGAAACTATTCTAAGAACACACGGGGTGTCCTGAAATGTTCGTAAAAAAAATAATTAAAGTGTCCTAAAGAACACTATATCTGTCCGTATTGTTCGCTATCAAGTTTAAACTGTTCTAAGAGCTCAATTGGTGTCCTGAAATGTTTGTACGTAAACGAAAATGGAGGTGTCCTGAAGAACACTATACCTGTTCATAGTGTTCACTAGCAAGTTCAAACTGTTTTAAGAACACACGCAGTGTCCTCAATTGTTCGTAATTAAACAAAAATGCAGGTGTCTTAAAGAACGCTATACCTGTCCGTACTGTTCACTAGCAAGTTGAAACTGTTCTAAGAACACAATAGGTGTCCTGGAATGTTCGTACATAAACGAAATTGGATGTGTCCTGAAGAACACTATATCTGTCCTTACTGTTCGCTAGCAAGTTTAAACTGTTCTAAGAACACACGCAGTGTCCTGAAATGTTTGTTTGACGTGTGACGCATTTTTAATTACTTCACGACCCGAACAGTGTCCGTAGAACATCAACGAGCATGCGCTAACCAATCTCCGTGAATTTGGTGTCCTGCGGACATGCGCTTCCTTCGCGGACTTGTTCGCGAACAGATTATATGACGGCGCCCACGCTGATCGCGTGTTCTGAATGCGGACACTGTTCGTGTCCCCGAACAATTTAAAAGTACATTTTCAATTAATCCATAATATTTTTCAATAAAATCTCATCATGGCACAAGTCCCACATAGTAATCCTGAGTTTCTACATACCTTTTGAAACTTTTTGAACTTTTTTTTGTGTTCGATCTGTCAGCGGACAGCGCGCATGTCCGCGGACCGTGCACAAGCACCCCTATAAAAGACCACGCCCTAGAGCTTATTCTCATTATGTTTCTGGCTATTCTTCAGAACACAGCGATTTTTGCTGCCACCTGCAGATTACACCATCATCGAGATGGCATCCATGGCTGAACTACTGCCACCTGGTGCTGCACCTGCTTCGTCACCAACCCCACCCCCTCCACCACCACCACTTCCCCAAGGGCCTGAAGAGGGGAACAGGAGTGAGGATGCAGAGGAGGAAGAAGAGGATGACGAGAAGGAGGTAGAGGAAATCCCTACTACCCGCACTAGGCGTGAGTCTTGGGTGTGGCGGTTATGGGAATGGTCCTAAGGCCCGTGCGAACCATGTTACCTGCAATGAGTGCAAAATGATACTCAGTCGCGGGAAGCACGGTAAGTACAGCTTTGGGACCACTGCTATGAAGCGACACCTGAGGTCATTTCACTCTGGGGCTACTCGCAGGGTTGTACCTTGCAAAGAATGTAGCAGGTTGATTTCCTCTACTTCTTCCTCTGTTTCTGATCCTGTCACCACAAGGACCACCTCTGTGGGACAGCGTCTTCCTCAAGCTGCCTCACAGGCCATACAGAATGCTGATGACCCTTACCTTTCGAGGGTCACAGTTGTATGTATGTACTGTGACACAGTACTCTGCAGGGGGGAGCGACTTCGTAGTGCTTTTGAGACTATTGTCTCAGAGCACGAGAAGATCTGCTCACTACCCAAATAAAATCCATTCTACATCTTCCTCTCTCAGCTCGCCCTTTCTTATCCCTGTGGTTGGTGTCCCCCCCTTTACCTTCCTTTCCCCTCCTCTTCTAGTGTGTCGTGTATAAAAAACCAAAAAAAATACAAAATATCAAAAATCAATAAAAAAATAAGGCTCTTTTCAGAGCCGCCTTTCACAGTTAAAAAATAGAAGTGAAAATAAATGAAGCAGGGCCCTTTGTATTTTTTAGAAGTCCGCAGACAGTTCATGAACATTTAAAAAATTGTGTTGCTACCCTATCACAAACATTGCAATTTTCTCTGGGAGGAAGTGGTGGCTCTGAAAAGAACCTTTGGGAGGTGTTTGTAAGTCAAACATTATAAATGCTTAACACCTACTTCAAAATGGATTTTGTAATTCCAAAAAAGGTCGCAATGCATTTTGTACATTTCTCAGAAAAATCTGATTGCCACCATAAGTAAGATGGACTCCATCTCAGCGAAAAATGTTTGTACTACGAAACAGAATATTTTCATTGTGAAAAGAAGACATGCCAGAATCTTTTAGAAAGGCACAAACAGCTTTATTAACATTGCGCCTTGCTTTTTCCATTTGTGGACCAAATGAAGAACAACAAAGCCACATTTGTCTCTGCGCAATCCGTGAAAATATCACTTGAGAATTAGGAAACATGTCCATAACCTTCCCAAGTCCTTCTTTCATAGGAAATTGCAAAAAAAATCCAGTTACATGTCCTAAACTGTTCCCTCCACAATGAATTACAATTATGTCTGGATGTTGCTCTGTCTCCAAAGTAGCACAGAGAGGTAGCAAGTCCAACCACTTCATTACACGTACTCCATACCAGTGTACTTCCACATGTGGGAATCCAAGATCTACAGCTACTCCACAGCTTTCTGCATGCACCTTCAACCAATATATCCATGAATCTCCCAAAATCCATACATTCTTTTTCCTACAACACACAGACATAGCTATCTGCTGTTCTCTCAGCAAAAACAGTATATGAGAAACTCTCTTCTGGCACAACACACCCACTAAACTTTCCTGACCAATCCCTTTCAGTACTCATTCTCATTTGCATGACTTCTGAACCCAAACATCCCTGGATGTAACTCCTGATGTCCGCGAACTACCAGCATGTCCGCGGACATATCGTAACATGAACAGCCCTTCTACCATTTCCACTTCACTCTCTCTGCCATTCCCTCATTGGATGTAGCTAAGAAGTCACATGAGCATGCACCAACCACATTCAAGACCTCTACATCTAACTGCATCATCATAGATCAGCACTACAAATGTACTGTGAATCTCTCTGAGTACAAGTGTCATATCATTGGCAAGCACCATTTACCAGAAATACTGTACAAGTCTCCAAGAATTCTACTTGCAGCTCAATGCATATCCATATGCATGAACACAAACTTCAGGTATGCATATTTTCTGTGCAGTAGATGAACACATTTTCAAACAGACTTTCAGTTTGTGTAATCTGTAAAATGAATTTACTGTATTTTTTCAATTTCCTAAAATCAACTATCACTTATAAACCTTTACACTATTTACTTTCTTTATACACCCACACTCAAATCATGTGAAACTAACATTTTTTAAATGAAATATATAGGCTACATATATTCAAACAAAATTGCATGCAAGCACAATCTATGTTTAAATCTTTAAAAAAATACTTATACAATTTCATATTTTTTATTTATGTATTTACTTAATTACTTTAATTTAGGCATGACATTGAGGTGCTATTACCTAGAACAGCCTAGTTACAGAAATAGTGGTATTCAGTGGTATATTATAAATTTCACAAGACATAGTAAAGATATTTTTTTGCTAGTTAGTCATTCAATACAATGTGTTCATTAAGAACATATATGTACTGAATTGATGCAATGTATCTTATGTAAATAAATTAGTTTACTGGTTTTGAAGAAGGCGCTGAGGATTTCAATTAAAAAAATCAATATCTAAATTAAAAACAGTGCTATATACAAACCAAATTACTAATTTGAATCTTTTACAATTGCAGTGAAGACCAGTCTCCTGAAAAGAAGCAACCAAATTCAAAGAACTAAGAAGATACCTGTTAATTTAAGAAAAAAAGTAAGTAGAATATCAGCATAATATTTGTATTATTACTCAAACATACTGTAAAGTTAATACAAGCTATTTCTGTGCCTAAAAATAGAGATTGTGTACCATTTTGTCCAAAATTCTCCATGTCTTAAACAGCGATTCACAGCCAGAATTGCCCACAAATTCCTATTTTTGAACACACAAATTACCCAACTGAACCGCTACAATTTTCATATTATAGAACAAACAACTGTTTTAATTGTATACATTAGATTTACTATTTATACTTTTCCACACCACTAGCTTACTTTTCTTTTGTCATCTGAACCCCAGTTTAGTAACACATAAATTCAAGAATACCTATCCCTACTAGTTGTAGTTCCCAATGCACAATCACACACCATTACATACATCTTTATAATCTTACTCAAACACTCATGCACACAGCACACATACATTGCAGAACACCCCAACCCATACCTTCTTTATTTTTTTCAACAGACCCTAAAGAATGCCTACCAAAAGTCAAGTCCGTAGAAAGCAACGCAGAAGTAGAGCAAATGAAAATAAAAGTGTCCAAAATAAGCATCCATCTCTAGCAGAATTTGTAAAAAAAGCTGAAACAAAACAGCTAATACAGTCATTTAGTGAAACACAAGAAGTTTCAAGTACAAAAACGTTGCCTCCTCTATCAAAATGTAAAACAAACCAAAAAACAATTAACAGAAAATCAGCTTTCACTACAGATAAAACTATTTCTTTAAATTTTAATATAGTGCCAAGTAAGCATACCGAGAAAAGTATTTTAGCCAAAATATACCGTCACAAGGTCGTTCAAAATCTTATAAAAACAGGAGATAAATCAGGTTCAATGCTTAAAACCTATCGTAGGAAATTAATTTTATAAGCGTTGATCGACAGTGCAATTCTTCTCAAAAGAAAGTTATTTATTTTACTGTTAATCAAAATGAAACCACTAACAAAACGAATAACTAAATTACAAAAAAGACTTCTCAATAAGCAAAATGTCAACAGAAAGAACTTCTTAAGTATCTGCGGAGGTGAATGGAATCACACTACGAGCACAGAACTACATTTTAATGAAGAAGCGTACAAACGAAAGCAAACAAATACAATTGCCATACATAGCAGTGTTCGAGGTTATGAAAAAGTGAATAATACCATAATGGAACAAGAAGTACTCCTTACAAAAATATGCCCTGAAAACTTAGAATTACCCCTCCATTCAACTGAATCAGAACGTCTAGTGTACAAATGGCCATGCACGTCAATGTGTAACATTCCCAAACAATGTTTCAAATCTTTACGCCAATTCCTCAATAAATATGTAAAAAGCAAAGACAAAATCAAAATTAAATTACTACAAAATATGGATACCTGTCCAGTGTGCGAGTACACAGGACTACAAGGACATTCATTGGCCTGCATTACAGGACCTACTTGTAAAACCACTTTACATGATATCAAAAGGATATCAACACATCATTCAATTACAAGAAATATAGTCTATAAACTGTACTATGCTAAAAGTCCTGCTTTAGCACTAGCAAATTTAAATTAACATCCTTCTACATGGTACAGCAAAAGACCTACTTGAAGAAATTGACTATATCCAAAAAAAATATTTTGGAAGTGAAAGCCATTTACAGAATGAAATAGCTTTAAACCAATTAAGCAACAATTCTACACATGGCAACCTTTTGCTAAACACATACAAAAAAGAAATACTAAATTTTAAAAGTACATCAGCTGAAGTACCAAACCATGTATGTGTATGTTGCCGTAGAACATTTTATAAAAGTAACACAAAAACTGTAGACCTATCATACAAAATAGAAGACAATGAAGATTCTAAATGGTTTGAATTAGCTCTCTACCTTGTAGCAGAAAACAAATACGAAATAACTGACCCCTTAATACTTTACAGTTACTGCACTACAAAACTTGACAACAACCAAACTCCTTCATGTGCTATCACAAATAATTTTGAATTATACCCAGTACCAAAACCCCTACCATAACTTAATTTATATGAGAGCATCATAATTCGAACAGTACATCAATTTCAAGCAATAATACGCCTTCAACCAAAAACAGCAAAATTACCTCCCTGTGAATTGGTAAAAGGTATTTGTGGAAAAGTAGTTTATTTACCATTAGATCTAAAAGAAAATGTGCATACTCTAGGAGTGCAACGTCCAATGCAGCAATCTTTAATTATCTTAGTAAATGGAGTACCTACAAAAGACAAAAAAATATGGCAACAGCTGGTAGATTTATATAAAGTTAGACAAGCCTTCCAATATCTTAAAGAGAATAATGAATATTACAAAGAAATTAATGTTGAAGAAAACTTGAAAGATACAACTGAAATAATTCAAGAAACAAAAGAAGCTGGTCAATTTGAGCTACTAGATCCTGCTACAATATCAAATACTTTAGACCATTATTCAATTCATCCTTTGCACTCTAATGACACCATAGAAGATGTACTGGAAACATACCAAATGTGTCAAACAAAAGGATCGCCAATCAGCATATGGGAAAAATGTATAGAAGCACATGCTTTTCCTCTACTCTTTCCTACTGACAAAGGAGGAAGGTATGATGATAGACCTATTCAAATATCAGCTTCAGAATCATTACAGATGTTTTCCGAAGATCCCAGATTTAGACAAAATGTGGAATACATATTCCACCTACTCTTTGAAAGTGAACTAGCAACTTTATGTTACTGAGTTGCACACATATTAAAATCAGGATCACACTTTCAAAATATGACAGCTACACAATTATTACAAAAAGTGCAACAAAAGGATGAGGTTTTACAATCAAATATTACAAATCTATTAGCAAATATGCGTGGTACTAAATAGCACTGGTTTCGACGTCATGGAGATGTACGTTGTATGATCAGAAAACTTGGCCCACCCACTTGGTTTGTTACATTAAGTTGTGCAGAATATGTATGGGAAGATTTACATGATTTCGTACGCATAACAAATAAAAACAAGACAAACATAGATATACTAACACCTGGAGAACTTTGTTCTTTGCATCCTGTTAATGTTTCAAGATATTTTCACCATCGCTTCATTGCTATGCTACATTTTATTTGTAATAAAACTGTTCCTCCCCTTGTAGAAGTGCAACACTTCTTTTGGAGAAAAGAATACCAAGCCAGAGGAGCACCACATATCCACATGGTTTTATGGATTAAAGATGCTCCTAAATTTGTTTAAGACAGTGATGCCACTGTTTTACAGTTTATTGAAAAATATGTCACTTGTGAAATTCCATCAGAAGCCACAAATAGTGATCTTCATGCACACATTTTACAATTTCAAAGACACAAATGTGGAAAATATTGTCGTCGCAAATACAAAAACAAAGGGAAATACTACACCAAATGCCCATTTGGTTTCCCTAGACCAGTTACAAATACAGGTCAAGTGAACACCCTCATGTCTTCAGTTAGACATAGGGGGTCATTATGACCCAGGTGCTAATTGCGCCAACTTTACCACCATGGTGTAAACTAAGAGCAGCCGTTAAAATCAGAATAGGCGTTAAGGGCTAACGACGGCGTTAACCCTTAACGCCTGGGTCGTAATGAGGCCCATAGTGTTAAAGGTAAGTCACCTACAAATACATATTACATAAAAAGAAAAGAAGAAGAAAAATATATCAATGATTATAATGCAATCATTGCCCACTTATGGAATGCAAACATAGATGTGCAGTACATTGCAGACAATTCTACTGCAGTTGCACGATATGTCACAGCATACTTAACTAAAGCAGAAAAGACAGAGCTCCAAGACCTCTTGAATGACCTGTAATCAGATAAAACAGTGTCTCAGAAACTATACAGCTTGGGCATAAAAATGCTCACCCATAGAGAATGTGGATCATATAAAGCAGCTGATCGTTTCACTGGTACTGCATTGTATGGTAAATCTGAAAATATAGTATGGCTAAGTCTTGGTCCAGCTAAATCTAGAAAAGGAGTTCTAAAATCATATGAAGATATAGAAACAATAGCCAAACGTGATCCCAACAGTCAAGACATTGTAAAAAACAATTTATTTGACACATACTAACCAAACAGAAGTAATACTTTGGAAAACATGTGTCTATACCACACAGCCCAAAACTACACATACAAAAATAATATGAAACCTGATGTTAAAAAAGGTAAATATAGTGTGACAAACTGTGAAGGCAGCTTAGTTAAACTCACTAAACCAAATATAATTAATCATATCAAATTGTCATTAAAGACTCCTCAACATAAAGAAGTATATTACATTTCCCTACTACAACTCTTCAAACCATGGAGAAAAGAAGAACAAATACTAGATAACTATGACTCATATGAGGATGCTTTCAAAGCAAATGAAAGCACTATAACTGATGTAAACTTTACACAGTACAAAACAATGTAGCACAATGAACAGCAACACAAAGAAGAACTCCAAGCTAACAGGAAGCCAAGAACCACTGGGAGAACCACTAATAATACATGAGGCAGAATTAGCTATGATAGAAGTAGAAAACACCATGTGTCAGTATGAAGATTACTAAGACTTAACTATACTACAATCAAAACTAAACAATGAGCAACGTAGCATTTTTCAAGAAGTAACAAAACAAATTGCACATGGTGTACAACATGAAAATAAAGAATGTTCCTGCCATAATTATAAACCTATACTACTGTACATCAGTGGCGAAGCTGGTTCTGGCAAAACATTCCTAATCAAAATCATTAGTAAATTGCTTTAACAATTGACAAACAACAAACTGTCAGCTGTTGTCAATGCCCCCACAGGTTTAGCTGCCTACAACATAGGTGGTGTTACATTACACCGATTACTACTATTACCAGTAGAACACCAGAACAAATTAGACTATTACAAACTTTCTGCAGAAGCTGCAATGGAACTACGCATAGTATTGAAACAAATGAAAATGCTACTAATAGATGAAGTGAGCATGGTCTCCAACCTGATGTTAGCTTTGATTCACCTCAGATTACAAGAAGTACTCAAAACAAACTATGAAGAGCTCTTTGCAGGAAAACACATTATTGTTTTTGGAGATCTGCAGCAATTAACACCAGTAAAAGGTGAGCCTATTTTTAAAACATTAGGAAACAAACTCTGCCGTAAAACTGTTGGCAGCATTGGAAATGTCAACCTTTGGCAATATTTCCAATACAGAGAATTAACAGAACACATGTGGCAATCTGCAGATCTCACTTATGCCAACATTTTAAAAAGTTTCAGAGTTAGTATACTTTCTAAAGAAGCAGAAGCAATGTTGAAAACCTGGCACATTAATGCACTTTATGGCGATAATGCATGTGCTACAGATGTTGTGGAACAATTAGCGAACAAAAATGTCAATTGTATGGCCTTAATGCCAACCCTTGCAAGCTGTTTCAAATTCAATGAAATCATGCTAAGTAAAGGAATGCAACCAATCATGGAAATTAGCGCCACAGACAAACTAGATGTACATGGTATGACACTACCCATGTGTGACCAAGCCACAACAAGACTAAATAGTTTAGAAAAATCAATCTCAAACACAGCAGGCTTAGAAAAGAATTAAAATTATCCTTAAATTGCAGAGTAATGCTTAAAAGTAACCTTGACGTGGACCAAGGACTAGTTAATGGAGCACTGGGTACAGTTGTTGGCTTTCAAACATACCCACGCGACAACAAAATTCAGTTTGTCAATATACTCTTTGACAAACTTTCAGAAGTAAAAAGGATAGGACGCTCAACAGCTAGATACCTTCTCTTCAAAGATATGTATGTACGCAGAGAACAATTTTCTGTAACTCTTGCATACACAGTCACGATTCATAAATCACAAGGTCTTACCCTAGACAAAGCAATGATAGATATTGGTAACACAGGGCCTCATTACACGGTAGGCGGTAAGGGTTTACTGGTACTGGTATTTTACCGGTACCAGTAAATCCTTACCGCCTTACTACGAGGTCCCTTTGCGGGTTGGGGATTTTAACGCCTGCTTTTTGCAGGCGTTAAAAACCAAGCCGCAAAGGGACCCAGGGAGCTAATTACGGTACCGCAATTTGCAGTGCCGTAATTAGCGCCTTCCCTATTCCCATTATGCCCTATGGGGCAAAAAAGGGAATGGGGAAGGGCAATGGTGGATGGGGGAATTACCGCCCCTCCAACCTTGGAATGGGGCGGTAATTCCTCTTTCCACCAAGGCGGTGCCGGTATTTTACCGGCATGAACCATTGCGCTAATTGCGCCATGGTTCACCGCCTACCGTGTAATGAGGCCCACAGTCTTTAAAGAAGGCATGAGCTACGTAGCACTATCACACTTACGTACACTTGACGGTCTATTTCTAATCAACTTTGATGCAAGTAAAATAAACGCTGATATTCCTTGCATTTTAGAATACAATAGACTTCGCTCACTATACACCCCCCACATAAACACATATTCTGTTCCAGAAAAAGTAAAACGTTATAAAAGAAAAATAAATCAAACAGAAATGCAACAGGATGTCACTGAAAATCCTCCAAAGAGAGTAAAAGAAACTAATACTTCATCAAGTACCACAAGCAAAAAAGAATCAATTAGGGAAAGTAAACCAGGTACTTCTTTAAAGAAGGAAGATAAACTCCAAAAAAAGCAGTTAGATACAGAACTACCTGGACCATTTAAATTCTCAAATATAGTTGGTGTAAGTTGCTACGCAAATGTAGCAATGAATATTCTATTTCAATTACCACCAATTGTTGACAACATTTACTTACACAGTACAGACCCATTGTCTTTGCAAATGTTAGTACTTCACAGAAATGCAGCAAACAATCCTGACAACACGTATAGTGTTTATGGAATAAGACAACGGGCCTCATTACGACCCAGGCGGTAAGGGGTTTACGGCGGCGTAAACAGCGCCGACCCTTACCGCCTGATTCCGAGGTCCCTTAGCGCCATGGAGGATTTAACACCTGCTTTTAGCAGGTGTTAAAATCCATGGCGCTAAGGGACCTTGTTGTTAATTACCCCACCGTAATTTACGGTGGCGTAATTAACGCCTTCCCCACTCCCATTATGCCCTATGGGGCAAAAATGGGAATGGGGAAGGGTAAATGGGTTAATGGGGACTTAACGCCCCGCCAACCTCGGAATGGGGCGGTAAGTCCGCCAACCACCATGGCGCCATGGTGGTAAAGGTACGACCCAGGCGGTAACTTACCACCTGGGTCGTAATGAGGCCCAACAAGTGGTGCAAAGTGGTGTCTAAGTGGTCTGGCGTGGTCTGAGTCTGTTCTCCATTGCCGCTGTTTTGAAGGAGGAGCTGCAACAACTATAAAACATCATCCGCGGCGCGGAGCGCGCGCTGTGCGAAGTGGTGTCTAAGTGGTCTGGCGGAGAGCCGTGGTTGGGTCGCGCCCTCATCCACAAACATAAGCTCAACTCATGCGGTAAGATCTCTTAAGCTTTCTTTGAACCCAGCCCCAACAAGCTCCAAATCCAATACCCATCCCTGTGGAAATCATTAACATTGCAGTTCATTAACCTAAAACTCACGCACTTAAGTTCCTAGCGCACGAAAATCAGCTTACTCCAAGCATGGACGAAGAAGACGGGCGTCGCCTCCGTAGCTCGAGGAAAAGAGCGGGAGGGCCCGAACTGGTGTGGCTATTGAAAGTAACGAAACAAATAGACCAACAAAGAAGAATGACGCTCCCTCTGAAGTCATCAATGCACCACTAACACCCCTCATGCAAACGAGTTGTGAACACATCAGCCCGCTGATAGTCAATCTTGAAAAAAACTACAAAACTGTGCACACTCCCACCACAATTACAGAAATTACTGCAAACGAGGAAACAACAACTAGCGTCAAAAGTCGTAAACAGTTGGATAATGAAAAGAGCGAGGACGGCAAGACGTCAACTTCCCCACAACTTGGCACTCTCAAGCTAGTCACACCGTCAACCCCCGGAGGGGGGTCGGAGTGCACGCATGAAGAGAGCCTAGAGCAAAGTGAGGAAATAGACACATGCCCACGAAATGAAGACGCCGAAGAAACGTTGCAATCGAGCCCTACCAATTTTCGACTGTTAACAGTTACCACTGAATTGCCGTTGGATGAGGAAGATCGTGCGCACATGAAGGAGACGTGACTTGCAACCGAAGTAGAGAGCTCTGAATCGTGCAAATGGAAAGGAAAAAAATGTGAAAAACAGACTCAGGACCAATCACCAACGAGGGCTCATCAACGAGTAAAAGTCCTAGTACACGCCTCAAACAATGATGAAGATCTCCAAGAAAGTGTAAACTGTCTGGAACACGCTCCACCAGAGAAGAACTGCATAGAAAGCGCACTAACATCAGCGCGAAACATGAAAAAAAGGAGCAGAGATTGTTGTGAAACCATACTCGGACAATCGAGCTCGCATAAATTCATCAATCTGAAGAATAACAAATCAAATATGCATGCAAGAACCAAAGTGAATCGATCCACCAAAAACGCATCACACACTGTGAAAGAGCGCATGATCAAAAGCACAAACATCGTGAAATCAAAAAAAACAAACACCATGCGTATGTTGACTGACTTCTTTGAACTCCAGCTACTAAAGAAATCACGAAACTTTGCGGAAATTTCTGATGCAGATATGTTAACAGCCATAAGCGAAAACATACCACATGCAAAACAACGAAGAATGGACCTCCCACCTGAAGCAGGTTCGTCACAAGCAGACAAATCCGCAGCTCAAAGGCTCATATCAACAGACTCTAGTCTTAGGGAAGGCGAAAAAAAAAATGAGAGCGATGAGAATGTAATAAGACAAATATCAAAAGCCAACCTCTCCAAGAATCTAGGCGAAGGCATACCCAATGGAAAAACCGCACCTAACCAAGACAACGTAGATGGTGAGCCCTCAGCACCGTTTAACATGGACCAGGAGAGCACGACGAGCGACAAACAACTGATTCAAGGCAGCAAAGAATCCAAAGAGCCCCAAAAGGCCACTGCGGTCATGGCCAAAACACAAGAACGAGAAAGCCTGCTCCAGACCTCTGTGTCAGAAGCATCTACATCACCAGCTGCACCCAGTCAGAATCTCAGTCCATGCTCAACCAGTCACCACGTGGCAGATGCAAGAGAACCACATAAATGCCCAAAGATAGTGGAACTCGACATTCAAGTGAATAAAACAAAAGACAGACCCCAATGGATTCTTCCGACAGAAAAAATAATACAAACAGAATCAAGAAGCTCACAGCAACCACGAACACCCAGGAGAAGTCATAGTGAGTTTGAACATCAATCAGGCAGAACTTCATGCCCACAAACGCCAAATGCAGTACAAGAGGCATCCTCGAAAAAAACGGACTTACAAGGAATTATGTCCGTCATAACTATTGCACTCAATCCTTTTTGCAAACTATACGAGACCATGAATGATGCAGTAAAAGATCAACAAGTCATCCTAGCAATGCTTCTGAAGAAAATAGTATACTTGGAAGGCTACATTACAGCAAAAGAAAATCCTATAAACAACAAAGGTACGACTGAGCCACGCATCGATGAGACGATTAACAACTGCACAGAAATGACAAATGAAACAACATTGTCCAATCGACTGAGCAAGTCAATCAATACAAGTCAAGTAGGAACACAAACAGAGACCATCATTGACTTAACAGTCGCTATAAAAGCAACCGACAAAGAAAAAACCCAGCAAAAGACAGTAAGCAATAACGAAATAACAAACAGTAAAAACAATGTGACCACGGGACAACAAACGCCACCGGTAATGTTGGTGTTAAATCAAGCAAACGCCAAAGACAAAGGTGAGATCAGAGTTCCAACCTCCTCATATGGCATTTTCGAGGTAACTGGCCGGAAAGACAAACCGAATAACGATTCAGAATCAGATGCAACCCGCACTAAAAAGGATGTCCCAAAAAATACTTCCAGTAAACAAAACATAGAAAAAGAATCATACTCAAATCTTGAAATAAGAGCATCAGTCGCAGTATCAAAATGGAATGCGAATAGCTCAACGGCCACCACAATGAGGAAAAACGAAAATTCAGAAAACGTAAAAAACTGTAAAAACAAACTGACCAAAGAACGGAACTCCAAGGAAAAACTGGACTTAACGGATCCCCTAACAAACCTGAGCACATATTCGGATGAAGTCATTGATTCACCGACAGCATTAGTTGCAGTCAATCAAAAGGCGGAACAAACACAATCACCGAAACAAAAGACTGCAGCAACTACCGAAGAAAAACATGCAGAAATGCTGCAAGAACGCGACTTCGAAACCCTGGAACAAAAACGAAATTGTCTAACAAAGTGTGCAGCATACCGTGAGAACAAAAAAGAGAACAAGCAAATCCATATTGCAGATAGATGTACAGAGACTATCCAAAATAAGAACATCAATAAAACAAAACATATCAGAAACAAATCAGAAGAACACCTTACAAAAAAGAGAACAACGGACAGAGAGTCAACAACCACTCTATGAACACAAAACAAAACACAAGAACCTCAAGGAGAAAAAAAACAAACGCTCAAGGTGTACAAAGATACACCCAAGAAACGAGAACACGAAGTAAGAAAAACTAACAACAATACCAAACATGATCCCAGCTCAGGACATAAACAACAGAACGATCCACACAAACAGCATCTCAAGCTCCAAACACAAGAAACACAGAAATTGAAGAAAACGATGGGAGATACCCCACAAAAAATGTCTCAAAATATTCAATTAGAATGACCCAACGAAGTTGCATCAAAGAAGAGACTATTTTAAATCGAGAACGGTCTTGAAAATACTGCGTCAAATTAAAGATTTAAAGAGACTTCACACAGACGACTTGAAAATCGTTGAACCATGGCATACGCAACATGGGGCAGTCACAATACTGCATCTAACTTCCTCAACGATATTCAAAAAAATTCTAAAATATAGAAGAGACATCTACAATTCTGGTTATGTGGAAGACCTCACAGTACCCAGTAACGAAGAACGCATCGAATCAGCTAAAACTAGAGAGACTGACGCAACGGAAAACAAACCTTTAACCACGAAGTACAAGACGCATGCCGAAAAAGATACAGAGGATCATCCTCAGAAAGACCACAACGTAACAAAGGGACTTGAAATATCAAAGAAATATCAGAGATCACATTACAATAAGAGCAAAAATGAGCACTACAAAACCAAGAATGACTCAGTACATAACAAAACAACGGAGAAGGAAAAGATGGTAAATCCACAACAGACACCAATCATAGATGGTACTACAAAAATAACCTGCACGCAAAGAGTCGGCTCAACACCGATGGCTCAATTCAAGCAAAGCCCAAATACAACCAGTAAAATAGGAATCTGGGCCTGGTTGCCAAAAGCACTAAACTTACATCGCAAACAATAGCCACTCAAGCGGGCGGAAGCAGTCACATGTAATGAACCCATAGAAGTCATCAACGACATCAAGTTATGTTCATGGAATACGCGAGGTCATATACATCTGACTGCTCCAGGAGGCCCCAATCTTGGAGAATTTCACATAATCTGTCTACAGGAAACTTGGCTTCAGCAAACCCCCACACTAGAAGGATATCAGATCATCCTATCCCCTGCTGCAAGAGGAACCAAAGGACGTCCAACTTCAGGTCTCCTGATAGCCTGCCGAAACGGTTCTGGAGCCTCCATCATACAAACGATAATTGCAAATCAATCAATCTTGGCAGTAGAGATTGCCTGGCAAGGTGACGAAAATCATAAGACAGATTTACCAAAAATTGTTATAATAAATCTTTACTGGAACCCAGCTACAATCATCGCAAAAAAATTCATAGACCTTTGTGAAAGGACAATTGACGCAGTAAGAACCGAGCATGACATTGAGAACATTTTGATATGTGGAGATCTAAATGTCACCCAAACAACTAGTATGAATGCAACGTAACTACAAAAGGCGTCCGCACACCGTGGCACAATTTGGCGAAAGTTCACCAACTCGCGTGAGCTATACAACTTGGATGAAGTGTTCGTGGAAACAGACAGAATAGCAACTTGGGAGCGGGCATCCTCGGCCTCCACGATCGACTACATTTATGTATCCAAATCCATGTTGCACTGCCTACAACTTTTTAAAGTGCGGCATACTCCAACAAGCGACCACAACCTGCTTGAAACCGCATGGAACCTCAAAACCAACAAAAACTGTCAAATGAACACACAAATCGAGGCAAACGCGAAAGGCACCAGAATCAAACTAAGTACTGCTGAAATTCTCAAAATCACAGCAAAATACAAGGCCATCACCACCTCAGCGACATGCCCCAGCATCGACTATCAACCTCTACTGTTGCCGTATATACAAACAGCAAAAAGAAAAGGAAACTTAACAAACAGAAATACTAAACACGCATACAATAAAGTTTTAATTGATAAAAGGCGCGAGTATAGAAGAGCTCTTCGAACAGCCTACAAGCAAATTGCAACAGACGGTACATCAGAGATTCAAAGTATCAAAACAAAATATAAAGCCTGGGTAAGATCATATAGACATAAACTGTACCAAGAGGACGCCGAACAAATAACAAAAGCGCTTATCAACAACAACAGCAGGAATTTCTGGTCCTTAATACATAACGTTGAACAATCACAGGACAATCAAATTTTAAACAACATCAGTCAACACACTTGGGAAAGCCACTTCAGCAAAGTCTTCAAATCTGATTTAAATGTAAAACCACAGGCGCAACAACTAAAAGCTGTACAATGGTCGAACCTAGATCGAAAAGAGGACATTATCGACATCATCAAAAAACTGAAAAACTTGCGTGCACCAGGCCCAGATTGCATCAGTAACGCAGAACTAAAAAGTCATCCAGAAGAATGGGCTACCTTGCTAAGCGTCATCTTCAAGCGATGCACTGAAACAAGATCAGTGCCACAATCATGGACCAAAGCAATCATGGTACCGATTTATAAAAAAGGCAGCCTCACAGATCCAACAAACGTTCGACCGATTGCCCTACTAGATGTCATGGGGAAAGTATACGCCTCATTACTCTTGGCGAGATTCCAAAGATGGGCGGCCTCTGCAGAATGTAATGATGAAATACAAACAGGGCTCAAGAAACACACATGTACAACATGCAATATACTAGTGTGCAGTATACTAAAAGCAAAAACCCTAGAAAAGAAGCACCGTCTGTTCGCAGCTTATATTGACTTCTCTCAGGCCTTTGACAGAGTTGAAAGATCCCTCTTGTGGAACAAACTTGAAGCATGGAAATGTCCCCACTCTCTGTTAGAGCCAATTCAAGCATTGCATCATGACACATCCATAAGAGTCAGACTCAGCCGTGAAGGAGACCTATCAGCCGAAATAAACACCACACGAGGAGTCAAACAGGGTTGTCCACTGGCACCAGCACTCGTTATCACCTGTATCGGCGACATTCAAAACATGGGAAGTCAAACACGAGTCTTCCCACCAACACTGGGAACAATGCAAATTGGACACCTGCTTTATGCTGATGACCTAACAATTTTTGACCAGACCCAAATTGGGCTGCAGCGCAAACTTGACGCCCTTCTAATCTACGCCAACAGCAATCATTTGGAAATCAATATCAATAAAACAAAAATCATGATTTTCCAATGTCACCCAAGAAAGGAAAACTTTCAGTGGCATTTGGGCAAGACCAGAATTGAAGTGGTCCCAAACTTTAAATATCTAGGAGTCTACATGGATAGTTCCCTCCATGAAACCACAATGCAGCAGGTACTACATACAAAAATGAGTAAACTAGCAGCTCGAGCAAATACAATTGACAGCAAATTCGGAAAATTCTCCCTAAAACCAATAATAAACTTCTTCAAGATGAAGGTCCTACCCACCTTCATTTATGGCATAGAAGCCATGCCGATGATTCCACAGAAAGTTTGGTGCAAATTAGAAGCACATTTCTGGCGCAAAGTTCTTAAACTACCAAATTCGACTCCTGGCGTAGCAATACGACGCAAATTAAGTTTACAATCTCTAGAATGTGCCGCAACTTGCAATGCCATCATGCTATATCGCAAATGCAGAATGGACAGTAAAAACAAAATCTTCAGTATCATTAAACAAGAAATGAACAACAACACTTGTGACATGATAACCAACTGGCAAAAGCAAAATCAAAAAGTATTAGATGCAATCGTCTCAGATGAAGACGAACTCATCACAAATCCATGTAAAGTGCTAAAGAAAATAAAAGATATGGACTGGGCCAAAACGATTGATGATACCGCGACATTAAAACTCATCGCTCATTTACCAAGTTTTACTGTAAAAAGAAATGAACTGCAAAACTACATAAAGCAATTTCCAAATAGGCAAGCACAGAACCTAATTCTACGAGCTAGGCTCAACCTGTTCAAAACAAATGAAATAAGATATGTTCGAGCACAAGCACAATCAAACACCTGCAGATTATGCTCCAATGACACACAACCTCCAAAGGAGACAATAAGACATTTACTTATGGCATGTACAGCGACTGTAGCACTTAGACAGTGCTATCTGCCTATGATACCGGGTTTCAGCACACTGCCAGAAGAGCAATTGTGGTGGTGCAGACTCATTGGGGGAGACAAAACAACGTGGCAAATAGCAACTGCAAAAATGCTAGAACACATTGACACAAATCTACTAAATGTTAACAGCGAACAGTAAAGAATAAGCCTCCAAAACAGAAAACACAAAGACGTGTTCATTGTAGTTAACTACAAAGCTTCAGTATTGTAAAATCACATTTTGATCAAACAATAATAAACATTAACAATTGGACTACTGTGCTGGAATCGTGAAATTCACTATAAACTCACAGGAAGATCCACAAGAATTTCTAATGTACTTACTACAAGTACTGGAAAACAAAAACATACCTATAAATGAAATCTTCCAGATTTCATACATGTGGAAACATACATGCACTCTCTGCAACAATGTGACACAAGAAGAAATCCCCAATGAACGCTTCATATATATGTCAATAGCAAATTGTGAATCCATTCAATTTCAGCGACTTGTACAAAATGCAAACCATGGTAGATTATGCTCTACCTGCAATTCAGATAATCGCTCCACGTTAGTAATACAAACACATAGTAAATACATAATACGAATGCTTCTATGTTACAATGCAGATGCTACCAAAAACAACTGCAAGCTGATTGGATTCACACATGGTCAAATATCACTTGATAAGAAAACCTTCACAACAATAGGTATAATCTACCACACAGGAGCCACAACCAATTCAGGGCACTACACTGCATATATAAAAAAGAAATGTGGGTGGTTTGATTGTAATGATAGCACCATTACTCTAAAGCACAGATTACCAGCAAATCTTACAAATGCTTATTTGATGTTCTTAAAGCCAAAATTTGATAACTAAACTGCATGTTAAAAAAATATAAACTGTTATAATACTCCAAAAGCTACCTAACTGCTCAAAGATCTACAACAACTAATCAGATAAATGAATACCACTAAATTAGACCAAAAAATACACAGTTAGAATACGCCAATTGGTATCTAACCGTCCCAAAATTTAACAATATCCAAATAGATAAATCAATACCACTAAAATAAATCAAAAAAATAGACAGTTAGAATACGCCAATTGGTATCTAACTGCTTCAAAATATTATAATATCCAAAAAAATAAATAATATGTTACTGCTCCAAAAAAATGCAACAAGCCAAAGTATAAAGCATTAGCCAGAAACAACAATTGAACACTGAAAACAAACAAACAAATAAACTGTAGCATAACAGAAAAGGTTTTTTTTTTATGATCCAACATGGATTTTTTTTTCTCCCACAGACGCAATGATTTTAGCAACAAATACAGAAACTGAGCAAATTGCACAGTACTCTGATTTGTAATCTACTAAATATGAGGGTCCAAAACAAAAAAAAGTATGTTGATTATACAATGTAATAAGTCATTACAAAATACTAATACTAACATACTATTTTCTTTTATCACAGAAATTGACAAGAAATACATGTACTCCGGTTACTAGACCAAACAGTAAGTATACAATAATAAGGAGAACCATTGCAGCATATCACATCCATAGTATCTAATACCTTTGTTCCTTATACATTTGTTTTTCACCCAAAGCTATAAGCACATATGAATGTGATATGCTGCGGTGGTTGCTGCCAGGGCCTAGAGTCTTGGGTACATGGCCAAATGGCCATGCACCCAAGACTCTGTGCCCTGGTCACAACAACCGCAGCATATCACATCCATAGAGTCAAACATTTCAACTATAGTCCATGGAAAATTTTAATGTCCGCGGACATTATGAGTGTTCTTAGAACACTTTCAACTTGCCAGCGAACAATACGGACAGCGTTTTCAGGACACCCCCTAAGAACATTTCAGAACAACACAATAGTTCTTAGAACACTTTCAACTTGACAACGAACAATATGGACACTGTCCTCAGAACACCCCCATTTCGTTTATTTGCGAACATTTCAGGACACCGCAAGTGTTCTAAGAACACATTCAACTTGCCATCGAAAAATACGAACAGCATTTTCAGGACACCCCCTACGAACATTTCAGAACAACGCGAGAGTTCTTAGAACACTTTCAACATGACACAGACAATACGGACAGCGTCCTCAGGACACCCCCATTTTCTTTATTTGCGAACATTTCAGGACACCGCGAGTGTTCTTAGAACTCATTCAACTTGCCAGCGAACAATACGGACTACGCCTTCAGGACACCCCCTATGAACATTCCAGGACACCGCAAGTGTTCTTAGAAACGTCTTTCGAACACCCCCATTTTGTTTATTTTCGAACATTTCAGGACACCGCGAGTGTTCTTAGAACACATACAACTTGACAGAGAAAAACACAGACAGCGTCCTCAGGACAGCCCCATTTTGTTTATTTGCAAACATTTCTGGACACTGCGAGTGTTCCTAGAAGTGTCTTCAGAACACCACCATCTTGTTTATTTGCGAACATTTCAGGACCCTGCGAGTGTTCTTAGAACACATTCAACTTGACAGAGAATAATATGGGCAGCGTCCTCAGGACACCCCCATTTTGTTTATTTGCAAACATTTCAGGACACCGCAAGTGTTCTTAGAACACATTCATCTTGCCAGCCACAACCCCCCATTCATATTTGCGAACATTTCAGGACACAGCGAGTGTTCGACAACGTCTTCAGAACAACCCCATTTTGTGTATTTGCAAACATTTCAGGACACCGCGAGTGTTCTTAGAACACATTCAACTTGACAGAGAACAATACGGACAGCGTCCTCAGGACACCGCCTACGAACATTCCCCGGACACCGCAAGTGTTCTTAGAAACGTCTTCAGAACACCCCCATTTTGTTTATTTGCGAACATTTCAGGACACCGTGAGTGTTCTTAGAGCACATTCAACTTGCCAGCCACAACCCCCCATTCATATTTGCGAACATTTCAGGACACAGCGAGTGTTCGACAATGTCTTCAGAACACCCCCATTTTGTGTATTTGCGAACATTTTAGGAAACCGCGAGTGTTCTTAGAACACATTCAACTTGACAGAGAACAATACGGACAGCGTCCTCAGGACACCCCCTACAAACATTCCCCGGACACCGTGAGTGTTCTTAGAAACGTCTTCAGAGCACCCCCATTTTGTTTATTTGCAAACATTTCAGGACACCACAAGTGTTCTTAGAACACATTCAACTTGCCAGCCACAACCCGCCATTCATATTTGCGAACATTTCAGGACACAGCGAGTGTTCGACAATGTCTTCAGAACACCCCCATTTTGTGTATTTGCGAACATTTCAGGAAACCGCCAGTGTTCTTAGAACACATTCAACTTGACAGCAAACAATACGGACAGTGTCCTATGGACACCCCCTACGAACATTCCCCGGACACCGCGGGTGTTCTTAGAAACGTCTTCAGAACACCCCCATTTTGTTTATTTGCAAACATTTCAGGACACCGTGAGTGTTCTTAGAACACATTCAACTTGCCAGCCACAACCCCCCATTCATATTTGCGAACATTTCAGGACACAGCGAGTGTTCGACAATGTCTTCAGAACACCCCCATTTTGTGTATTTGCAAACATTTCAGGACACCGCGAGTGTTCTTAGAACACATTCAACTTGACAGAGAACAATACGGACAGCGTCCTCAGGACACCCCCTACGAACATTCCCCGGACACCTCGACTGTTCTTAGAAATGTCTTCAGAACACCCCCATTTTGTTTATTTGCGAACATTTCAGGACACCGCGAGTGTTCTTAGAAGCGTCTTCAGAACACCACCATCTTGTTTATTTGCGAACATTTCAGGACACCGCGAGTGTTCTTAGAACACATTCAACTTGACAGAGAACAATACGGACAGCGTCCTCAGGACACCCCCATTTTGTTTATTTGCAAACATTTCAGCACACCGCGAGTGTTCTTAGAAGCATCTTCAGAACACCACCATCTTGTTTATTTGCGAACATTTCAGGACACCGCGAGTGTTCTTAGAACACAGTCAACTTGACAGAGAACAATAAGGACAGCGTCCTCGGGACACCCCCATTTTGTTTATTTGCGAACATTTCAGGACACCGCAAGTGTTCTTTGAACACATTCAACTTGCCAGCCACAACCCCCTATTTTGTGTATTTGCGAACATTTCAGGACACCGCGAGTGTTCTTAGAACACATTCAACTTGACAACGAACAATACGAATAGCATCCTCAGGACACCCCCATTGTGTTTATTTGCGAACATTTCAGGACACCGCGAGTGTTCTTGGAACAGTTTCAGCTTGCTTGCGAACAAAACTGACACATATTGAGTCCTCAGAACACCCCCATTCAGTTTATTTAGAACATTTCAGAACACCCGTGATGTCCGCAGACAACACATAAAAAAACACAACTTTCATCCTATCTCATACACTCCAACCCTCCCCAAACACTCCTACACACGAACACACTCTATTAAATACAAATTTTGAATGACTCCCCCTTTTTTCCTTTCCTGACATATCTAGGCCTCATGATTTTCTTCAGTAACAGTCAGGAACTAAAAATTGTAAATGTACTATATTCGTAGACTTATCCTTCAAGTATGTTCTTACAATAATTCCCTTATGGTCCTGTCATATCATATGAAACATATACATAGGGGAAGATACAACCTTGAAAGACAGCAATCCTTTTTGTGCATTGAAATCATCAGTAGATTTATCAGCACTTTCTGTTAGTTTTGATGTTTTTTTATTACTGTACTTTCCCTGTATATACTCATATTTTTATACGTTGTACTCACACTATTTTTCTTAGGGTCCAGACACATCATGTGATATATATATATATATATATATATAGATAGGGTAAGTAACAGCTTTGAAACAGAGCAATCATTTCTCTGCATAAAGGTAACCAGTTAGGTTATGAACACTTTCTGCTACTTTTGCTGTTTTTTTTTTTCTTACTTCAATTCCCTTGTATATATTCATATTTGTATGTGGTGTTGTCTCTTTGTGATTTGTCTATAATAATGCAATTATGTAGTAAGCGGATTTTATTACCTACTTATCATAAGTTTCACTGTACGCAAAACTGTAATATGAAAACAGTTATCATTTCACTATTCAACTTGGCAAGCTTATGAATATTGCACCTCCATCGTGTATGCTGCACACAATGCCTATGTTTCTCCATGAGTACCTTAGTATACTGGATGGAACTTCAGAATAGAATGCTATTTATATCAATGCATTGCTTAATACACTGATTAGCACTTGATATGTATTCCAATAAACTTTGACACTTTTTTTATTAACATTACACTGAGAATCCCTTGCACAGACTTTTCATGAAAGGTAAATGCACATGCGATGTCATCAGTGATGTCATCAATGACATTTGTGATGTCATCTTTGATGTCCTGGGTGTTAGGCTTAGCAGTGCACGGTGGTGGCGTGAGTTATGGTTGCTTAGCTTACCATAACTGGCGAATTTCAAGGGTTTTTCGGTTTTACTTGGAACCATAACGTCCCTTTAACAGAGTTTTTTCACTGAATTTGAAAGGTTTTTAGCAGCGCAACTTAACCATAAAGTCCCTTTAACAAAGTTCTTTCACTAAATTTGAAAGGTTTTTAGCAGTGCAACTTAACCATAACGTCCCTTTAACTAAGTATTTTCACTGAATTCACTGAATTGCATTGGTTTTTAGCAGTGCAACTTAACCATAACATCCCTTTAACAAAGTTTTTTCACTGAATTTCTTAGGTTTTTAGTAATGCAACTTAACCACAACGTCCATTTAACAAAGTTTTTTCACTGAATATATATACATATATATATATATATATACATATATAGGGGTTTTAGGGGGTTTGGTGTTGGGTGGGGGGTTGTGGGGGGTTTCCCCCCACATATATGTTACTATTGACCTTCACAATTTGGTCAATTGTGAAAAGGTCAATTGTAATTTGAACAGTTGTAAAACGAACAATTTGTATACAACCATGTGGATGCCTCCATGTTGGCTGACAATACAATAAAGTAATTACCAAGCACATTGTTTTTCATGGTGTATGAGCCTGGTGCCCTAGGCGCCAGCACTGGCCCCATGAGGGCTTTTGAAGAGGATTCCAGACTCTAGAGGCCCGAGTTCTGACTCCACCTGGCCAATGGGTTTGCCAGAGGGGGTTTTGGGCAAGTGTCGTGACAAGGAGCCTGTTCATTTCCAGATAGTTTTCGATCTGGAGGTATGCTGCACTGTCCACTATTTTGAGGGGGAATGGCACTGTGATTACAGGTCGATAGTTTGTCATATGTTAGGGTCTAGAGTGGATTTATTTAGTAGTGGAAGGACCCATGCATCTTTGAGATTGTTTTGGGACAGAGCTACTTTCAAAAGAGGCATTGATTAGTCTTGTGATGAACATTGTGAGTTCAGGCGCACAGTCTTTGATAAGCGAAGTTGGACGTATGTCGCCTTGGCATCTTGAAGGTTTGAGGCTGGATATGATTTTCAGGACTTCCGTGTTTGAGATAGGTGTGAATTTGAATAGATGCAGCAGTTTTATGACTAGCGTGAGTAAGATTCTGTTGAGGATGGGAAGGTTTAAGGTTGATTTTATTTTGTTTTGATTTTGGATTGTAAGAGGGCTATTTTATCAATAAGGGCTTTTTAAATGCCGGTGCTCCAGCTTATATCTTTGAGGCAGACTTCTCATGGTGGCACTGGCGAATCAAGTTCTCACAAGATGGTGAAGAGTTCCTTAGTACCTGATTTAGAATTGGTGATTATCTCATTGTATGTGTGGCTCTTAGTTTGAAGGATAGTCTTTTTATAGCCTCAGCAAAGATTGCTGTGTTCAGTTCAGTCGGAAATTCTTTCCAGTTGGACTCAGCAATTCTCTTTGTGCTATGAATGGTTTTTAGGTTAGGAGTGTACCATGAATTAAGGTGGACTAGTGCTTTAGCTTTACAAAAGGAAAGAGGTGCTACTTTATCCATGGCTGCTAGGACAGTTTAGTTGTATATGTCAAGGTCTTGGTGTGCCGTGATGGCGTATAGCAAAGGGAGGATAATGTCTACTGTGATGCTGCGTGGATTTCTGGATAAGGCAGCTGGTGCCACGGGAGGGGGGTTGTTTGTCCCAGAGTTCTTGGTGATAATAAATGTGATAATGTAATGGTCAGACCATGGGCAATGGGAATAGGAGATTATGTTTGTGTTACAGTTAAGGTCCGCTACCCAGTCGGCATTTGATGTGTGTATGGTTGTTGATCCGGTGAGTGTAGCCTAATCCGAAATGCTGTTGGCAAGAGCTAAGGCATTGTTGTCCTTGGGATCGTTAAAACCCAGGTAAAGGTCTCCCAATTGTAAGGTTTGAGAGTTTAGCTTGGTGTTTGTGGAGAGGAGTTGTGCTACATCGTCCTCAAATGAGGAAATCGGGCCGGGAGATCTGTAGATAAGGTGAGTGCTCAGGGTAGCTGTGGGCAATTTTGATGGAGAGTAATTCACCTGAATGGAAAGTGTGGTTTGGAATTTCCCTAATGTTGAGAGTGTTCCTAGCAATAATTGCTACTCCACCACTTTGGCTGTAGGTCTATCAGTCCTTAAGATGGTATAGTTTTGACAATGAGCAAGAGTGCTGGGCCTGCCGCCGCGTGGAGCCAGGATTCGGTAATGGCAATGAAGTCAAGTTTATTAGAGGTGATGATGTCTGCGATGTCTAAGGCATGTGCTAGGAGTGACCTTGCATTGATGAGGGCACCCTGGAGCATGGTTTCTTTATGGGTAAATGTTGTGAGTTTGGCTGCGCTTAGATTCTGTGTTTTGTAGGGGCATTGATGTTAGAGGGTCAGGTTTGCTAGGTTTCAAGGTTAAAGGAGTTCCCGAAGGAGGTTAATGTGCCATCGGTCAGTGATTTCCCGAGTATTTGAGCTGATAGTGAGAAGTTTAGTTGTCTCAGTATTTTAGATAGATGTTCTGGAGTTAAGATGTTTATTCCTCCAGGTGGTGAATGGAATGGTAGTTGAGGTTATAAGCCTGTTCGAGTTGCAAGTCTACTGTTTCTGATGACTGATGGGCATGGTAGGCTAGGCTTAGGCTTAGGCTACATCATCAGGCACTGATTGGTTCCTGCCATATAATTGATAGGACTGGTTTGTAGGCTCAGCCACTGTGGTGCACTGAGGTTGTGTGTGTTAGCAGGTAAAAGGAAGCATGTGGAAAGGATGGTAAAGAAGGCTGGGAGGTTAGGTGACATTGTTAGTATGATAGTGCGTGTGTTGTTGGTATGGGTCTGTGGTAGGCTGGGATAGGGGTGGGACATGTCTGAAGGGTTCATGGGTAGGCAACTGGTGTATGTAAGCGATCAAGAGAGTATATATCTTTGGCGTAAGTGGATACTGACGAGGGTATGGCTGCAGCTAGAGGTTAGTGGGGCAGTTAGTGCATGGTACTTGACAATGTTTGGCTAATGCTAGGTAATATGGTTAGGTAAGGTACAAGCAGAATAAGTTATAATTGAATGCATGCATGTGCGTGTTGGGCTCAATAGGCAAATTCAGATATTTTTTAATTGGGGGGTCAATGGACTATGAGCAAAGGTATCTAGTGCAGTCAGTATGGTGATACTGTGTGGTTAATGCACTTTAAGGAGAGATGGCTTTGCAGTGCATACAGAATGGTTAAAGCACTTTAAGCAATGTTAGGTAATGCAGTCCATACAGTTTGGTTAATATTCTATAGACACAGAAAATGTGCAGTTTGTGTAGTGCAAGGCAGTTACAATAGCTCAGTACAGTTAAAAAAAGTTAGACAACATGAATTTACAGTTCGAACATTGCGAGGCAGTTAAAGTAGATCAATGGTATATGTTCCAAGCTCAATTGGTCGATTAGCTTACAGTGGGTTGGGTGGTCAGTGCACTTTGGATAGTTAGGTTTGTAGACAATACAATATAAGGCAATTGCAGTTGGGAAATAGGGTAGGATGTGCCAGGCGCAGGCCCCAATTGCACTAGTGGTCAGGTCATACCGGTTAGTCAACAGGTTGTTGTTACAGTCAATACATGTTATGAAAACGTCTAGAGACTTGCAAGTATCGGATGGTGCAAGCATTTAGCAGCCTCTAGTACATGAGGTCGCTGATGATTGTGAAGGTATAAACGTTTGGTAAGTAAGGTGCAAGTGAGAGCGCAGTGGGACGTTGGGTGCAAATCCGATGAATCTCCAAAGCACAATGTGGGCGCATTTGAATATTGAAATTGAGCTGGAGTAGGCATCTCTGCAGTAGGACAGTTGGAAGTGTAGCTAGTGACTCAGATCGGTGCAGTGGAGGAATCATGTGAGGAGGTTGCCGTGGATTGGGATGAAAAGCAAGGGTAGTCTCAGAATTGAGTAGTGAAGTGATAATGAAGGGTTTTTATTGGCCACAGGTAGTGCGTATGGACAAGTCTTACTGGGCTTGATGAGTGGTTGGATCAGGACAGGGTGCAGGCTTTAAGGTAACAGTAGTAACTGTGCTCTGGGGCTCCAGAAAGGCCCGTACAGGAACAGACAGGGGCCTTAGACAACTCATCACTTTATATCTTAAATCAGTCAGGCAACTGTGACAAAAAAATTCCCTGTCAACCACGCACAGCCACTGGATCACTCATCCAATTGCCTGTCAAGTCTCTGCTCCCCTCTGCATTCCCTACCAGCTTTCCCCAAAGTAAAATGCTTCCATTGAGAATCAGCATGTCATCTCCCACACCTCTGCCCTGCTCATGCCACATGCATGCACAACATGCCATATGTTATCTAGCTCCTCCTCTTCCTATGCTGCTGTTTATGGTAGAGACCATTTACATTTGATGGCATTTACATTTGATTCCAGTTTTTGGAATGCCATGGGCTCCCTCAGTGCTAGGTGTAGAGGGGATCCCAAACTATGTGTTCTAACATAAGGAAGCATTGGTCCATCTGCTCTGGAGAGCGATCCGAAAAAGTGATGGTTGTAGCTTAGCTGTTATGGAAGCCACTGGGGGACCATCTATAGCTAGAAAGTCAAGATGACAAGTATGAAAGACAAATGAAGAGTGGAAAATAGCCTGCTAGGGCCCACCACAGATCGATGATTCCTGTGAACCAAAAAGGAAATTAGACAGTAGAAGAGAAAAGGGGGTACAGGAAAAACAAGAAAAAGAGACGGTTGGAGGAAACAAGAAGTGTGCTAAAAAGTGTGTTAAGGAATTAAGTGCAGTAACACCTTAATGGGCATACTACAGGCTAGGGAGACAACGATCACCTGCAGTGATCTAAATATGTATGGGCCTCTTCCCCTTGTCCTGACATTTAAGACGTTTTTTGTCATTTTCTTACACTCAGGTCTGTATGCTACTTCTTCCATCAATACTTTCCAGAGGGTATATCTTCCACAGAGAATCTAAGCACCCTTCAGTCTGGATATTTTGCAATCTATATGTGACTTCTATGTATAGACCTTGCCCTGAGGCCGAAGTAGTGCATGTGAAAAGTGACATGATAAATTAAGTTTAAAAAATTAAGAGATATGGTTAAGAGGAAAGTGAACCTCTTTAGAAAAACACCCTGTAGTATCATTACAGAGGAAACACCAGACCATATAAGATTCTAAGAAATTGTTTGGGTCTGCACCAATTTTGGGTCCAAGTGTATACGGTTGTAAGGTTGTAAGTGTTGCATTAAATACAAACTATTTCATTATTTTTTGTGTTAATCTTCTAGTGATACGGCTAGATAGAGACCATAGCGCTATATCTGAACTCATGATCCACTTAATTTACAGGAGATTCTCTGTGGATGGTATTACACACACATCGAGGGTTGCCCTTCGGAGAAAGCTTGATAGACAAGAGGAGTTTCCAGAAACCTACATCCCCCTTTAGTATGTTTGGTTTGGATCTATATGAGCTATCACCGAAACTTGGCTTCACGCAGCCTCTGGCCCACTACTCTCCCTTGCCATTCCTCCAGGTTACAACATTATCTGACACGATCGTAACTCTAACCAGTCCAAAGGTGGTAGCATTGCCATCATCCATAAAAATACTCTAAATTTCCACCTCTCCTCTGTGCATCACTTTTCCTCTATGGAAGCACTGACAGCCAAACTAGCTGTCACTCCTAACCACTCTATCACCTTCCATCTACTTTACCGGCCACCTGGGCCGCTATCCACCTTCGCTGAGGACCTCTCCAACATCATCACTCATAACACCAAAACCAAATCACAAGCCTCGATATTAGGGGACTTTAACCTGGGCCTCACTGATCCCAATGACACTGCTGCCATGACTATTGATAATATGCTTATGAATGCAGGATTCATACAGCTTATCAACCAACCTACCTGTCAGGGGCAGGACTAGCCATAGACCATGTACTGTTGGAACTGTAGGGCCAGGGACCATGAAGAAACCTAGACCCAGAAAGCTACTATACTTAAAAAGGCTGTTATGCCCTTTCTGTAGACGTATTGCCGCCCAAAACTACAAATCCCAGCATTTGGCACGCCAGGACTACATTTCCCAGCATGCTCTGCGGACTCGCGAGCCAATGGGAAGCCGCGCTGGGTGTGGCGCGCGAGTGCGCATGCGCAAGCCCCAAGGCACGGGGCTTGTGCTCGAGACATCGAGGAGAGTGGACGTGTGCCCAGCAGCTCCTCGGAATTCACACGAGGGGCCCAGAGCCTCCGGAGAAACCATCCGGCCCCTCGCTTCATAAAGATAAGTACCGCTCAGCCCATGGAGTGTCTGGGACCTACGGGGGAAGCGCAGGGGGGCATATCCCAACCCCTCCAGAGCCCCGTGCGCCGGCACATAGGAGCTAAGTGGGCGGGCTTCGGGGGAAAGAGTTCTGCTCTGTGATTGTGTGCAGGCGAAAGACGATACTATTTGTGGATGTTTTCACGTGTTTTGTCTCGTGGAACATAAGCCGGAAAGGCGCACGAGGCGGGAGCGCATTACAGTGCAAAAGGCAGTCGGTCTGAAGGAAGACCGAATATTGGCAAAATATAGATCCTGGGGGGTTGAAGGCCACGTGCGGCAGCGCACCCCAAAGGAACCTGAAAATCCTTGAATGCACGGAATTCTCAATGCATGTAGAGTGTGTTTGGGAGAGTGAGAGACTGACAGAATCAGAAGGCACACGCTAATGCTTGTCCTTTGTTTTTTCCTTTTAGTGTGCATCTGATCACCTGACCGCAAGGACGTGGCACAGGACTCGACAGCCTTTGCAGGACAGGACTTAAGGACAGAAGTATAAGCTAAGTGTGCTTGTGCCTGAGCATCCTGACACTACCCACGTTAAGGGCAGAACCCTAGACTGGCTAGCCTCCCACAATTGTCCTATCCATAATCTCTAACCAACAGTATGCATGGACCGACCACAACTTAATTATGTTTAACATTCAGCCCATACCTGCCAGCCTCTCTCCTACCATTGCACCGGCTACTGCCACCCACAATAAACGTGACATCATTTGCGACAGACTCCTCCCCCTCCTCCTCCTGGCTCTCAATGGCCAGGTTCGCTCATGCTCCGACCCCACGGCTATGGTTGACACCTTTAACCTCGCTATGCAAAAAGCCTTAGATATCATCGCCCCATCCAAACTGAGAAAACCCAAACCTCGAGCACACCTGAACTCTTGGTTCACACCCCAGCTCAGAACCCTGCGCAAAGAAAAACGAATTGCGGAATCATATTGGAAAAGCAACCAGTCTGCAGCCAACAAATCGTGCCTCTTCCTGGCCACCCAAGTACAAGGAAGCCATAGTCCAGGCTAAAAAAGACACTTACAATAAACGTATCGAACAAGCCAAATCCAACACCAAAGAATTGTTTAGAATCCTAAAAGAACTTGAAACCCCTGTCACTGCACCAGACACTTGCATCAAAGATAGCACTTGGTGTACCAAAATCCAAGAGGCTCTCCTCGGCAAGATTGCCACCCTCCAAATTAAAATCAATAACAAACAATCAAGCCTACAATACAACCCACAACCCAACCCTATCCTCACCCTAAACCTCCCCATCCCAGACTCTCTGACTCCTTTTAGCTTCTCTCCACTCTCCATCTCCGAAGTGGAAAAGATCATCACCAGCCTTAAACCGACCAATTGCCAAGGCAACCTCTGCCCGGCACCTATAATCAAGGAAGCAGCTCATGACCTAGCGCCATTCATTACTATGCTAATCAACTCTTCCTTTAGCTCTGGGATCGTACCTGACAATCTAAAGGACGCGTGGGTCATCCCCCTATTGAAAAATCCTCAACCATGCAGCATATCTACAAATTCAAGATTACCTTGAATCTAACAAACTCTTGGGACTTAAGCAATCGGGGTTCCGGCCACATCACGGCACTGAAACTGCCCTCATAGATTTAAAAACACAGATTGAAAATCTAAAAGACAAAGGCAAACTTGCTCTCTTACTCCTCTTGGACCTCTCGGCGGCCTTTGATCTTGTCAATCATGAAATCCTCTGCCACCACCTTAAATCAGCTGCACACTTCTCTGATAAAGCTACAACCTTGATTAGCTCCTTTTTAGATAATAAATCTAAGTGTGTGTTCTCTCCACTAGCAACCGCCCCACCTGCACCTGTCTCCTATGGCATGCTAGAAGGATCTTGTGTTTCACCCATGTTGTATAACGTGTTCTCCAAACCTCTCTTCGATATCTTGGAGTATCTGGGTGTCACTTACACCAACTACGCCGACGACACCCAGATACTAATCCCTATCTCAGGTGACTACACGGCTTACTCACTCGCTATCAATGTCATCTACCAGGTCATCCAGGCGTGGATGGCTCAACACGGACTCTGTCTTAATGATGAAAAGACTGAGCTTCTTATTCATGGTTCGCCACAAAAACTTACCAAACTCGACCCTGTGTTCAAGTCCTTCATCATCGATGGGAATATTATCCCAACCGCCAAGGACACAAAAACCCTAGGGATCTACATTGACTCGACCCTATCCCTGACCCGACAAACTAACTCAGTCTCTTCCGCAGCGACATATACCTGCAAGCTTATAACAGCCTGTCGCCCTTTCATCTCTGCAACCAATTGTGTCACCCTGGCTAGAACTCTTGTATTATCCAAGATTGATTCCTGCACTGCACTGTACCTTGGCACCAATTGCTGCAACCTAAACAAGTTACAAATTGTCCAAAACAATGCGATTAGAGTTGCCCTCAACATTCCCAGGCGCCAAGACATATCCGACACCAGACGCAATATTCGCTGGCTCTCAGTCCTACACCGTATCTCCCTGAAAACCCTGGCTCTTACCCACAAATGCCTTCATAAGCAAGCTCCCTGCTACTTGGCCAACCAATTTGCCCTCCACAACTCCATTAGACCCCACAGAATGGCTTATTTAAACTGCCTTGAGGTTCCACATTTCAATCTCCAAAGATCAGGTGGAATTAGCTTCCCTATCTTGGCAGCTAAACTCTGGAACACTAATGAGCTTAGAGCAGAACCCTCATTCCCAAGATTCAAACACCTTACGAAAACCTGGCTGGCCGCCCAGGACATTTAGCTCTGGGTTCTCTGCTTAATTTGTAAATGTATATATAGTCTGCTTGTCCTCTCATTGCTATTATTATGCCTGTAAATTCTGTATTATACTTGTAAACTTTGTAATTATGGTTCTGTCGGTTTTTCCTATGTTGTAACTAAATGATGCGCCCGGTTGCCCCAGGGCCTGGTGCGCTATACAAATAAATAAAATACAAATACAAAATACACATGAAGCCATCTTTCTATGGTATTATGGCAAGCCTTACTACTGACCTTGTTATGTTATGTTATGTTATGTTATATTATTTATATGACGCAAAAGCCATACCAGTACATTACAAGGTTAAAAGGTGTATGAAGCGGGCGTGGCTTAGCACCATACGGGATTGCAGGCTAATTCTGCACTCCAGTTCCAAACGCTGTTATATATATATTATAAATGTGATTTTTCGTTATGTGGTTTTGTGCCTTAAATGGAATTTCACTTACCTTTGGGAGGTTTCTCCTCGGAGGCGCTGGCAAATGTGTTTAAGGCGTTTCTCCATCTTAGTCTGTAACTCGCTGGTAGGCCTGTATGCAGCAGGGTGCCCTTGGAAAGCCGACGTTCCTGTCAGCTGTTTCTGCTTAAGTGCGGCGTGCGCTGCGGGTGAACCTTTCGTAGCCCATTTCTCCCACAATACTAGTTCGCTGTCATAATCCAGGTCTGGCATAGGAAAAATATATAAAATGATGATACTTTACATTATAACATTGGGATAATAATAATTCACTACACATTTGCCTTTTGCAAGTCTCAAATGAAATGTTTATCATAAGGAAAATAAGATTAACACAGAATAACTTTAAGGGGCTGATTCATGGAACAAATGTGCACCGAAAATCTTAGCGCAAGCTGGCGCAAGGTGGCGCAAGTGTGAAAAAGCAAGCGCATGCACACCCGTGCGATTCAAGGAAGAGCCTGCGCGTGTTTCCTACTGGTTGTGCACCAAATTCGTACGTGGCGCACATGGGCGCACACGGCATTGCAACAACCCAAACGGCGTGCGCGACTCGCACAGGGAAAGTGCACAACAACAGCACACACACCAAAAAGGGGGCGGGACACAGGGCATAACACGCGGAATGGGAAACAACGCGTGAAAAAGAAGGCGTAACTGGGGAAGTACTGCAGGCAAATACACAGAACGCCCACACGCACGCGAACAACTCGTATTCATGGAATAGAATACGGGAAACAAGCGCACGCAAAAAGACGTGCACAGGCGTCAACACGTCCTCCACAGGAAGGCAGACATAAGCGACGCCGCGCACAGTATAAAAGTGCGCGCAAACAACAAACACGTATATCCAGCTACAATGAATGCCCCATTTGTTGCCGCACTGATCGTGGGACACAGCAGGAGGAGGAGAATAGCCAGGGTCTACATTTTTTCCCCCCAGACTAGCCTTTTTGGGATGCCTGACGACCAGGTCTATGGCAGGTATAAGTTTCCACCTCGTATCATCCTAGACCTGGTCAGGGAAGATGACCTTACATCCCCTGCCCTCTGCTCCCAAGCATTGAGCCCCTTGGAGAAGGGGCTCAATGACCTGCATCTTTTGGCCACTGGGTCATTTCAGCAGACTACTGCCATAGTGGGGGGGTCTCACAGGCCACGCAGTCATGCTGCCTACACCAGGTGTTGCAATCATGACTGTGCGGCCCTCAGTCCCCAGGCACATATACATGCCCAGAACACCCACAGAAAGGCAGGCCGTAGTCCATGACTTTTACAGGGTGGCACACTTCCCCAAAGTGCTCAGTGCCATAGATTGCACCCATGTGGCCGTACGTCCACCTAGGCCACTGAGCACATCTATCGAAACCGCAAGCACTGGCATTCCATCAACGTGCAGGTGGTATGCGATGCAAAGGCAATCATCACCTCTGTCTATGCAAACTACCCAGGCTCCACCCATGACAGTTTCATATACAGAATGTTTGCCCTGAGCCGGGCCCTGGAAGCTGGGCAGCATGGCGACACATGGCTCCTAGGTGAGTACAAATGTCTGTGCACATGCATGTCACACACAGACAAATACACAAACCTCAATAATTACAACCATTATCACCTCTCCAGGGGACAGTGCCTACCCACTGAGCAACCACATGATGACGTCAATCCGGAACACCACTACACCACACCAGGTAAGATACAATGCTGCCAATATTGCAACCAGGGGCATAGTGGAGCACACATTCGGAGTGCGAAAGTCACGCTTACTCTCCCTTGACCGCTCTGGTGGGCAGCTACTCTATGCACCCCCAGTAGTGTGCAGGATAATTGTGGCAGCATGTGTCCTGCACAATGTTGCTACACGGCAGGGTGTGCCGGTGGACATGGTGGTGCCCACACATCCCCAACCACAGGCACATGCGCTGCCCATGGGAGGGGATAGGGCACGTGGCAAGGCAGCCCGGACCCAGCTTGTCTACATTTTTCACCTAAACTCCCACCCCTGTGGAGTGCACACAGGCCTGGCACATACCAGGTGACAATCAATGATGACAAAGAGACAGTCAATTGTCACAACCTTACCACCCTGTGAATGTTGCCATGGAAGTTCTACATTGTGTGCATCCCCAGCTACTAAAACATAAACAATCATGTGTGAACAAAAGGATCACATGCAAGGTGTGTATCACACACCCCTGCAAAACAGGCCATCAAAATCCCTGGTATGTCAACCAAACCCTCCTAAACCACACCACCCTTGTCTGACACATCATGACATGGCAAGCAATAGCAAAAATACATTACCAATAATATACGAAGGGACATGTTATCAATGGAAAGTGGCTTCACACAATGATGCCTGTCATGGAATCTTATGAAATGACTGAACAACAACCTCCCACACAAAACAAGTCATAGCCAAATGCATTCCAACAGTTGTCACATGAACATAACAATCAATGCCTGTTCACATGCACATTGGGTAAGGCAAAATCCCTACTCCTGAATACGTGTGCTGTGTGCGTCTCCTGCAACACACTGCTCAGCACACAGCATAGTGAACCTCCCGTGATACGCGTGCTTCCTCTTGCAAGGTAACACGTGTAACACAGAGTTCTTCCAGTATGGCCTGGCTGGACAACTGATGCACCTCCTGGCAAGCACGTAGCTCAGTCGAGATGGTACGCTCAAGCTGCTCAAACCTCTCCTCTGACTGCGCCTTCTGGGACATCAAGAGGACACCCAGAGTGGATCTGAGGGATTCATACTCAGCCCTCAGGGCCTCCATGTGGGCTTCTGCATGAGCAGCAATTGCTTGATGCAAAGACAACATTTCAGCCTGGCGTGCCCTGTCTGAGGCTGCCATGCCCAGCCTGAGTGAGCGGGCCGTGGACTGTGCTGCCCGCTGCTGGAGAAGCACCTGCCTAGCAGGGGGAGCACGGATTGGGCCACACGCACCATGGTCACAGCAATGTTTTCCATTGCTGTCCCCTGGCGTTCTGAATTGGCAGTCATGTCTTGCTCCCACTCAGTATACTTCAGTGGCACACGGCCACTGCGTTGCTGGGCTTGACACCTGCGGGACCTAAGGATCGGCCGTCCTCGTTGGGTTGGCACCGCCCACAGCTGCATGACTACATGCCCCTGTTGACGTGATGGCCCAGGCCCATCAGCGACTGGTGTGGAGGGTGACCCTGTGTCCCGATCCACCACAGGCAGAGGTCCCTGCACTGAGGGGTCTGTCTGACCCCTCAGTGCAGGTGTCGCGGACAGAGGAGTGTCCACATAAGAAGCACTCACCCCTGACGTATGGACCTGATGCACATCCAACTCAACATTGACGTCAGAGTGGTCATCTGGGCTGGACTCATTGGCAGCCAAAGACGAGACAGTCTGTAGCACATGTGTGTTCTCATTGTCTACCACCCCACGACCCCCACTTGTGCCCGGTTGGTGTATTGATAACAACCCTTGCCCTGGCATGACAACACCATCCTCTGCCTCCCTTGCATCATCATCTGAAAAGTAGAGAGAACAAAAGATTGCTACACATGTTAGAAACACAAAACACACACACACATAGACATCACACAGACAACCAACACATGAAGCAGGCATGTCACACGCAAAAGAGAACCTGCCATGTATGCCAGGTCAACTTGACATTGCTTCAGTAATTAGGCATGTAGAAGGGTGTTATATGGCTCAGAAGTGGGTAGATTCAGTGCAGAACATGTGTACTTTATTCACTATCTACATGTACAAGTACTTCATGATGTGTATCAGAAAATGTGAAGGCAGTGCAAGGTCAAGTTCAGGCATCACGTGCAATGTGCATGCAATGGGTTGGATGGCTACAAGCACACCACCCCTCCCCCTAAGTGGAAATGCAGGGATGCCTTGCATGGTATCAAAAGGATGGCCAGAGACCTGTGTATTGGCAGACAGTGTTGACTAGCATCAATTGCATCGGCTGAGTCAACTGACAACACAGCAGATGATGATGGGACAGTAAGCAGGACACATGATGAACCCTCAGTAGGACAGCCATGTGTGCAGAAGACACTAAACCAGTTGGACAGAGTCAGTGGGCCAGAAACAGGGTGAGGCCTGTGAGCCACACAGACTGCCACACCCTAAACATGTGTGGGATGCAGGTCTGAGCCACAGTGGGCATGGGAAGGCTGATGAAATGCCATGAAATGAAGGTCACCCTGGACACGTACTACAATGATCATCCACTCAAGGACACATAGGAGCATGCATGGAATGCACATGGGGCATGAATGAGCACTCATGTCCCTGCGGAGCATCTGCCATCTGCACAGTCCAAGTGAGACACCTTGCATCAAGGACAATGGATGTACCCTACTGCATGTGTCTGTCAGGTTGGCTGGTGGAAGTTAGCATGTACACACGAGGCATGAACAGGCTATTGCATTATGGCAAAATTATGCACACCAACGTAACAGTGAAATTGGGGTGCAGGGGGGGTGGAGGGGCAAGGGAGCATGCCTACACGGAGTACCCGCATGCAGGCAGAGGACACATGCACGTCAGTCATGCTATGACATAGTCCCAGTGTAGAGAGGAAGTCCATCCCAGGCTACATGCAGAAGGCCCAGTGAGCTGGTACATGGACCGGAGGGGCATCGAGGTGACAAGCATGTGAGTAGGGTGCAAGTGCAGTAATGAGGACAGTCCCCATCTGCTCCACATGTCCACCATCCTGCAGAGCAGCCAAGCATCAGTGAAGCATTGCATTACTTGCACATCTGAACCATGTACACATGACATGTAGTGGCAGTCATACACAACACATCACACAAGTAAATCACACATGGCCTCGACAAACACGCATCAACACTCACTGGACTGGGCATCAAAGTCCTGCATCTCTCCCACTCCTTCGACCAACTCAGGTGATATTAACTCCGCAACGAGTGACTCGTGCGGAGTGAGGTCTTTCTCCTCAGGTGCCGGCCCATTGCCAGTCACCAGAGTCATGTTGTAATTTCAGGCACGCTTTGCCTTAGCTCTGCGTTTGAGGTAATTCCAATGCTTATTGCACTCTTGCGCCGTGCGCACCTCATGGCCGACCGCACTCACATGTTCCGCAACTTGCTTCCAGTGGGTATCATGATGGGCAGCCTTAGTTTGACAATTAGGCCCAACTAGCATGTCACGGTTGTGGTCCCACACGTAGTCCACAAGGAAGTCCAGTTCCTGCGCACAGAAAGGCTTCTTCCTCAATGTGCAGGAGGTCGTGGCTGTGTGTGGGGTCCCAGCCTGTGCTGCAGGTGCAACCTTCCTCCTCTTGGATGCTGGACCGGACCCTGGCCGGCAAATGCCGCCCTTATCAGTATGGGCAGAGGCGCTGGTGGAATGTGCCGAGGGAGTGGCAGGTGTAACATGGAGTGAAGCCCCGACTTGCGTCAGTGGCTGCTGTGGGCCCTGGAATAGACCCTGCGCAGCAACATCCGCTGTGCAAGGGTCATTGACCACGACTCTCCTGGTTGGTAGACTCACAACCGGGGTGTTGTTGACTGAATCTGCCCCTGCACTTGCCAACACCTGGCTGGTCGGGGCAGCAAATGACCTTACTGCCCCAGGGACATGTGTCTCGGTCACAGCAGCCATGCGTGCACATACTGTGTACCTCCTGACCTGCTGGAAATCTTCCATGGACTCTTCAAGTGCCAATGCAGGCTGCGCTGGCAGATCCTGAGCCTGGGTGGTGGTGTCCACAGCTGCACCTGTGGTGGTGTCCACAGCTGCACCCGTGGCAGTCGATGAAACGGACTGCTGGGTCACATGGGCGCCAGTGTCAGATGCAGAAGCTGCATCTACCAGAACCACACGGGGCGGTGGCATGACTGCACCAACACATAGCACAACATCGTGCCGAAGTGGCACACCCCTGCCTCTTCCCCCTTTGCGGCCACCCTGGACACCTTGGAGTCCCCCTACTTCTTGGTCATCCCAGCCACATCCCTGACCACGCCCACCACGAGGAGTAAGTCCAGCTGAGGTGCCCCTCACCTTTGGTGGCCTCCCAACCATGGCACAGATGGAGTAGTGCCGTCACAGATGGAGAAGTGCCAATGGGAGTTGTACAAGACGATTGTCCTGGGCAGTTGGGGTGAAGGGGGTGGGATACAAGATGTTAAAAGCACACCTGCAAGGCTGTATGTGACCCCGTTGATGAAGTGACGGGTCACGCAACGCTCAGGTACCCGAAAACTGCAGTAAAACCGTGCACGCAACCCCGATAACCCACGTGTGTGGAATTAACCTCCTGCAGTACACAGTGCCACCCAGGGACACGAAAACACGTACACGTGGGACACGCAGGCTACTATGACCTCGAAAAAGGGTACCCGATACACAGGGGCACCCGCAGTGGGAAAAATAGCATGCGCGACTCACCGTCAGTCTAGCGTGATAATGAAAAACAGGCGTGGCCGAAACCCCCGCCAAAAGAAGAGATACATCCTTGATCCGCTGTGAAGTTGTGATGGCGAGCGAAACAACACGAAGTAGCAACACACCTCGGTCTCCACGAAAGGAACGTACAGCAAACTGCTGGCCCCGCTCACCTTTAACCCATGCTGAGGGAAACGCCTATGCGCGTTACGTAACAGAAGCGCGAACGCGCTTAGGGCCTTTCCTCGGTTTACATGCGGACGTGTTTATTTTTTTCACGTGCTGAATCACTATGCACCCGTCACGAGTGAAACGCCCGCGTGCATCATGTCACTTACGTACTCTCGGATTACACGCATTAACATGCAGACGTGGGGAAACGCCCGTGCGCGTAACGTCACAGACGCGCTTACGCACTAAGGGCCTTTCCTCGAATTACACACTGACGTGCACTTTTTTCACATGCCTAATCACTCCGTATCAAGCTGGCCACGCGACAACACACGGAAGACCATGCTCCTGCCCAAAAGGCCATTTTCCTGCCCCCCAGAGCCCCGAGCACGCTCCCACCTGTCATCTGCTGCTGCCAGCCTGCCTGCTGCCCACGTGCCCTGCTATTTGGTGCCTGCACGTCAGCCATCTGCAGGGGTCCAGTTGCTGTGTCCACCCCTGCTGGAACAGAAGACTCCCGACTGGGATACCATCACTCCACAGCCCAGCCCCAGGACCCAGTTGCCCATCCACACCTGCCTTGGAGGTTGCCGTGTCGGGGCAAACACAATCCAAGACCACTGCCGACCCCCAGCCAGAGAGGCAGAGGGCTACCAGCTTCACTGATAAGGAAGTTCGTACCCTGGTGGAGCAAGTTCTGGGGCATTATGATGCCCTCTTCACACCATCGCGCACCAACAAGAAAGGACGGGAGATGATCTGGGAGGACGTAGTAGTTGCCTTCAACACGGGGGGGTGGCAACCCGCGACATCAAACACGTCCGGAAGCGCTGGGAGGACTTCAGGTCCAGGACCCTCAACTAGGCCCGGCGCCTCTTGAAGGCAGAGGATGCAGAGGGGTGCAGGGTCAGCCTGACCAACATCCAGATGAGGGTCCTGGAATGCATAAACCCAGCGCTCCACCTCCAGATCCTTCAGAGGCAGACCCGTCTGGAGTTGAGCGGTAAGTGGCCATGCATTGATGTGTGAAACAGGGCATGTTGCAGTGTGCTGGTAGTCAGCTAATTGCCTGTATATGTGACATAGGCCATGTATGGATGTGTGTGTGCAGGGACATCATGGTGCTGCATGTGAGACCAGTCATGCGTGAACCACATCGATGGTGGATGTCTTCTAATGCAACATGGGGAGCAGCATGCAGAATGCACACATGAATGCATGCCTGTCTCTGTTCTTGGACATGGATGGGGTGTGAGAGATGGGTGCTGCTGTCATGGACATGTATGGTGTACATGTCTGTGTGTCTGAGTAGCATTTGTGTGACTTTGAAATGCCATGGATGCATGACACATGTCCGTGACGATGTGTTGATTCACTTATGCAGTCTACTCATCCTTGTATCTACTGTGTCTGTGGTGTACGAGCCCTGACGCATGACCCTCCGGTAATGTGTGTGCATGGGATCAGTATGAGCCATGAGGCATGTGAGTTTGAAGCCAGCATTTATGTCAATAGAGGCCCTTGTACATGGATGCTGATGTTTTTTGCATGCAACGTGCCTGTTTCTGCATGTGTGTTGCCTGCATTGACCCATGTGTTGTGGAGGGACAGGATGGAAGTGACGTTTGACAGTGCCACTCATGTTCTATTGCTTCCTGTCCAGGGGACTATTGTACATTACCCTGATGCTTGTGCTGCAGGTCTCCCTCTATGCAGCGTCGAGTGAAGAAGAGTGCGGAGACAGCACTGTGGAGCAAAGCAGCAGGGATGACTCCACCGGGCAGCGACGCAAGGCCCAGCCACCCTCCCAGGAATTTACATCATCCGGGAGTGAGGGGACTAGTGCCACGTCTGCCACTACGGCTGCAGCGGAAGGGCTGGGTGAGCCCCCACAAGGGCTTGCAATGACAGAAGACGGTGCAGAGCCATCCAGGTTGGTGGTCTACACAGAGGAGGAGGAGGCCGCTACTGAGCCGCACATGGGGCCTGGTGGAGGTAGTACCACTGGTGCAAGTGGTGCAGTCCAGGGACAGGAGGCAGCATAGGTCACCACAGAGGTGCCTGTGCATGTCACTGTCCCTGACCCTGTGACTGCATCACCATGCACCAGCAGGGATGCCCCGTCTCAGGTCTGTCCGCAGGTAGGGGCGAGGCCCACTTCATCTGGCACTCCACTACCTGCGGACGAGGAGAACCCTGACCGTATGGCTTCCATCCTGATTGGTGTCGCGTTGTGCACGTGTGCCATTCATGATGATGTGCGTGCTTCCTGGGGGGACCACCCACGCCATCACAAAGAGCTGCGTGGCAACGTGGCACAGTTGGGAGGGGCCCTGGTCGGAGGGTTCCTACATGTGTCGAGCACTCTGGCGGCCCTCTCCTCCTCTGTGGAGACTATGCGCCAGTCGTTCTCCCTGCCGTCTTCCGGCCCAGATTCCACCAGGGCCCCCTGTGGACCTGGCCCGACCAACGCAGCCAGCTTGGTGGAGCTCCCATCCCTGCCACAGTCGGGAGTCAGAGGTCCAGAAGGGATGGACACCCCACCAACTGGAGACCAGCAGATGGAGGATGTGCCAGCATCATCGGGCAGGGCACATGGACAGCAGCAGCAGGCTCAAGGTGGGAGCGATGATGGCTCGGGGCCATCAACATCAGAGGGGCAGGCATCGGCCGGAGGGCAGGAGGACCCTGGAATGGGAGTGTCTTCTGTGTGGCAGCGGTTGGGCCAGCGGATAGGTGCGGAGCAGCGGCGGCCAGAAAAGGCACGGCACACCATGGTCAGGGCGGAGTTCTCCATGCGCCGGGCCTTGAGGCAACTCGCAGGGAGTTGGAACAGGCCATGACTGCATCCCTGTGAGACCTCGGGCCGGGTAGAGGCCCTCCTCCGGGACATCAACATGGAGTTCGATGATGCCTTGGCCTGGGACATCACAGAGTGAGCCGTAGGACTTGATCGCTGCCATTGTATATAGTGAGTTAGTGTTAGGTTTCCTTTCTGTTTTTATTTATTTTGGGACGCTTGGACAATGCCCCACGTTTTTGTATATGGTTCTTCATTAGGTAGCGTTTTTTTTTGTATAGGTTTCATTTAAAAGATTGGGCACATGGACCCTGGATTTGTACTTTGTAAATAGTTTGACAATGGATTTGGCTTCTTATTTCTTTTTTTCCATGGATCAATGGTTTCTTTCCTGTTTTTGCACTTTGGGTTTGTTTTGCCGGACTGACACTTTGGACACGTGCTTTTGGATTGATTTGGATTTTGCTTTCATGCATTTTTGGTTTATATTTTGGACATGCAGCTTTTCATTATTTATTTCCATTTTTTTGTGTTTCATTTAATTCCCTTGCTTTTGTGTTCAATACATTTTTATTTCCTACTTCAATATTCTCTCTTTGGTTTCATGCATGTCACGATGTGTGTTTTCTCAATCACATGGACCCATTGTGTGGGTGTGACGGAAATGTGTTGATGTGCATACTTTCCATTTTTGATGTGTCATGTCATGGGGATTTCATTGTGGGCTGGATGTAATACCTGGTTGTGTGTTTGGACTGGGGTGGCGTGGGTTGTCATTTGGGTGGCCATAAGGCCCATGATTGTGGATCGTCATGACATGTGGGGGGGGACATGAGTAGGGGCCTGCTGGCAGGTGCCTGTCACTGCTGGGTGGGTGAGGCAGTGGGGGGACATGAGTCAGGGCCTGCTGGCAGGTACCTGTCACTGCTGGGTGGGTGAGTGGGTGGGGGGACATGAGTAGGGGCCTGCTGGCAGGTGCCTGTAACTGCTGGGTGGGTGAATGGGGGAACATGAGTCGGGGCCTGCTGGCAGGTGCCTGTCACTGCTGGGTGGGTGAGTGGGTGGGGGACATGTGTCGGTGCTCACTTGTGCATGGTGATATGTGGGCTGGCTGGGGGCATGGCCAGGGTGGATGGGTTGCCTGCAGGGCATGGCCAGGGGTGCAGGGTAGTCCGCTGTGTTGTGGGCTGCCTGCAGGGCCTGGGGAGGGGGGAGAGGGCACACCTGGGAGGACACACACACTGCCAATTCACGTTGGGGCACACCAGGAATAAACGTACTCCTCCCGTGACAGTGAAAACGCATGTTAAACTCCCCGCGCAGCCAACGAAATACACTTACCCGCTCGCACAAGGCCTATCGCGTGTGATTCTCCATGCGAACCCCCAAAATATACATACCCCGCTCCCCAAGCCCTATCGCGTGTGATTCTCCACGCGCACCCCTGAAATACACGTACCCCGCTCGCGCAAGGCCTATCGCGTGTGATTCTCCACGCGCACCCCCGAAATACATGCACCCCGCTCCCCAAGGCCTATCGTGTGTGATTCTCCACGCGCACCCCCAAAATACACGTACCCACTCGCACAAGGCCGATTGCGTGTGATACTCCCTGCGCACCCCTCATAATACACGTACCCCGCTCCCCAAGGCCTATCGCGCGTGATTCTTCCTTGCGCAACCCCGAAATACACGTACCCTGCTCGCACAAGGCCTATCGCGTGTGATTCTCCACCTGCAACCCCGAAATACATGTACCCCGCTCCCCAAGGCCTATCGCGTGTGATTCTCCACACGCACTCCTGAAATACACGTACCCTGCTCGCACAAGGCCTATCACATGTGATATTCCCAGCGCACCCCTCAGAATACACGTACCCCGCTCCCCAAGGCCTATCGCAAGTGATTCTCCACACGCACACCCAAAATACACGTACTCCGCTCCACAAGGCCTATCGCGTGTGATACTCCTGCGCAGCCCTCAGAATACACGTACCCAGCTCACCAAGGCCTATCGCGTGTGACTCTCCACGTGCACCCCCGAAATACACGTACCCCGCTCGCACAAGGCCTATCACGTGTGATTCTCCACGTGCATCCCCGAAATCCACGTACCCCGCTCCCCAAGGCCTATCGCGTGTGATTCTCAACGCGCACCCCCAAAATACACGTACCCTGCTCGCACAAGGCCGATCGTGTGTGATACTCCCCGTGCACCCATCAGAATACACGTGCCCCGCTCCCCAAGGCCTATCGCGTTTGATTCTCCACACGCATGCCCGAAATACATGTACCCCGCTCGCACAAGGACTAACGCGTGTGATACTCCCTGCGCACCCCTCAGAATACAGGTACCCCGCTCCCCAAGGCCTATCGCATGTGATTCTCCATGTGCACCCCCGAAATACACGTACCCCGCTCCACATGGCCTATCGCATGTGATACTCCTGCGCAGCCCTCAGAATACACGTACCCAGCTCCCCAAGGCCTATTGCATGTGATTCTCCATGCGCACCACTGAAATACATGTACCCTGCTCCCCAAGGCCTATTGTGTGTGATTCATTCTCCATGCGCATCCCCAAAATACATGTACCCCGCTCGCACAAGGCCGATCTCGTGTGATACTCCCCACGCACCCCTCAGAATACATGTACCCCACTCCCCAAATCCTATCGCATGTGATTTTCCATGCGCACCCCCGAAATACACGTACCCCACTAGCACAAGGCCTATCACGTGTGATCCTAGACCCGCAACCGCGAAATACACGTACCCCGCTCCCCAAGGCCTATCACATGTGATTCTCCATACGCACCCCTGAAATACACGTACCCCGCTGCAAAAGGCCTATCGCGTGTGATACTCCTTGTGCACCCCTCAGAATACACGTACCCCACTCCCCAAGGCCTATCGCATGTGATTCTTCACACGCACCCCCGAAATACACGTACCTCGCTCCACAAGGCCTATCGCGTGTGATACTCCTGCGCAGCCCTCAGAATACACGTACCCAGCTCCCCAAGGCCTATCGCGTGTGACTCTCCATGCGCACCCCCGAAATACATGTACCCTGCTCGCACAAGGACTATCACGTGTGATTCTCCACGCGCACCCCCGAAATACACGTACCTCACTCCCCAAGGCATATCGCATGTGATTCTCCATGCGCACCCCCGAAATACACGTACCACGCTCGGCCAAGGCCTATCGCGTGTGATAATTTAAACGCACCCCAGAAATACACATACCCCGCTCGCACAAGGCTTATCGTGTGTGATACTCCCCGCGCACCCCTCAGAATACACGTACCCCGCTCGGCCAAGGCCTATCGCGTGTGATAATTTACGCGCACCCCGGAAATACACATACCCCACTCACACAAGGCCGATCGCATGTGATTCTCCCCGTGCACCCCTGGAATACACGTACCCCGCTCCCTTGGCCTATCGTGTGTGATTCTCCATGCGCACCCCCGAAATACACATACCCCGCTCGTACAAGGTTCTATCGCGTGTGATTCTCCACACGCATGCCCGAAATACATGTACCCCGCTCGCACAAGGCCTATCGCGTGTGATACTCCCCGCGCACCCCTCAGAATACAGGTACCCCGCTCCCCAAGGCCTATCGCATGTGATTCTCCATGTGCACCCCCGAAATACACGTACCCCGCTGCACATGGCCTATCGCATGTGATACTCCTGCGCAGCCCTCAGAATACACGTACCCAGCTCCCCAAGGCCTATCGCGTGTGATTCTCCATGCGCACCCCTAAAATACATGTACCCCGCTCCCCAAGGCCTATTGTGTGTGATTCTCCATGCGCATCCCCAAAATACATGTACCCTGCTCGCACAAGGCCGATCGCGTGTGATACTCCCCGCGCACCCCTCAGAATACATGTACCCCGCTCCCCAAGTCCTATCGCATGTGATTTTCCACGCGCACCCCCAAAATACACGTACCCCACTCGCACAAGGCCTATCACGTCTGATTCTAGACCCGCAACCCCGAAATACACATACCCCGCTCCCCAAGGCCTATCGCATCTGATTCTCCACACGCACCCCCGAAATACACGTACCCCGCTGCAAAAGGCCTATCGCGCGTGATACTCCTCGCGCACCCCTCAGAATACACGTACCCCGCTCCCCAAGGCCTATCGCATGTGATTCTTCACGCGCACCCCCGAAATACACCTACCCCGCTCCACAAGGCCTATCACGTGTGATACTCCTGCACAGCCCTCAGAATACACATACCCAGCTCCCGAAGGCCTATCGCGTGTGACTCTCCATGCGCACCCCCGAAATACATGTACCCCGCTCGCACAAGGACTATCACGTGTGATTCTCCACGCGCACCCCCGAAATACATGTACCTCACTCCCCAAGGCATATCGCATGTGATTCTCCATGCGCACCCCCGAAATACACGTACCACGCTCGGCCAAGGCCTATCGCGTGTGATAATTTATGGGCACCCCCGAAATGCACATACCCCGCTCGCACAAGGCATATCCTGTGTGATACTCCCCGCGCAACCCTCAGAATACACGTACCCCGCTCGGCCAAGGCCTATCACGTGTGATAATTTACACGCACACCCGAAATACACGTACCCCACTCACACAAGGCCGATCGCATGTGATTCTCCCCGTGCACCCCTGGAATACACGTACCCCGCTCCCTTGGCCTATCGCGTGTGATTCTCCATGCGCACCCCCGAAATACACGTAACCCGCTCGTACAAGGTTCTATCGCGTGTGATTCTCTATGCGCACCCCCGAAATACACGTACCCTGCTCGCACAAGGCCGATCGCATGTGATTCTCCCCACGCACCCTTGGAATACACGTACTCCGCTCTCCAAGACCTACCGCGTGTGATTCTCCATGCGCACCCCCGAAATATACGTACCCCGCTTGCACAAGGCCTATCATGTGTGATTCTCCACGCATACCCCCGAAATACACATACCCCGCTCGCACAAGGCCGATCACATGTGATTCTCCATGCGCACCCCTGGAATACACGTACCCCGCTCCCCAAAGCCTATCGCATGTGAATCTCCCCACGCACACCCCCCAAAAGCACTGTCCCAGCCCTGTGAACTGGTGCTGGGTTAGCGCGGCCCCATGCGCTGCATTGGGGATTTCAATGCCTTATCCTTGCGCAAGGGGCGTTCTTGGGGGCGGTACTGGAACTGCGGGATGTTCTCTGCATCAGCGCTCAAAATGGCTTGGATATTCCATGAATACGCGGTGCACCAGAATGCTGTTTAGCACACACGGCTTGCACACGCTGGCGCATGCTAGCTGTCTGCGCTGCTCGCGTGCGCTGCCTCTGCGCTGAAATCTATGAATTACCCTGTAACTACTGTCATCTTTTGCCTCTATATGGATCAATATGCATATGTCACTCATGAAGTTTAAGTGAAGCTTAAGTGAAGAATAATTTCAAAAGAATTTGGAATTCTTTTATATATTGAAGATATGGTGGAACAAATAATGGCCATGTTCTGAGGTGATTTTGAACATCTCTTCACTGGTATAATGATGTGTGCCACTATTCAGGATTGGGATTATTATAAAAGAAATGTAAACTTTCATAAAGCAGTATACCCCAAATGTATCACAGTTATCACATATGCCCATGGAAGCATTGTATTATATAATTGCAGTACATGACTAATATCAATGAATATATGGCTGTTGTTTAGATATGTTGCCAACTATCAAATATGAAGGGAGTGATGTAATGTGCAAAAATACTTTGATATCTCTCCAAAAGGTGCTGGTTGCTGATGCAAGTCAACTATCATACCGTATTTTTGTCATATACTGTCTCTGTTCTTGAAGAAGTACAGCAGCATTTGCATCTACTACCAGCATTTAAATTATCATTAGTGGTGCATGAGAGCAAAATGATGGCATCTTCAAAAATAGGTCAAGCCAAAGAGGTTGCTCCTGCATTGTCTAATACATTCAAAAAGCAAAAGAGTGAGTCACCCATGCCAGAAGAGGAAAAAATGTATCCAGCAATGCATACCATATTAATGGAAATAAGTGCCCTGAAGCCCTTTATGGAAGCCACTAACGCCAGGTTGCAACAATTGGATGACAAATGGTATGCATTTGAATCAAGAATAACTGAAGTCAAACAGCGAGTAAGTGATGCAGAGGATGTCACCAAAAGACTGGTGATGTTAGAAACTGCATTTGAACCACTGCAAAAACAGTCTGAAAACTTGGACAACAGAAATAGATGGAACAATGTATGCATCGTTGGTCTTCCGGAGGGTGTTCACAAGCTAACCAACTCAAATGGGATGGCAGTAAGATTTACATCTCGCAGGATGTGTCCCATTCAACAGCTGCAAGAAGAAAATAACATCTTGTGTTTAGACCAGCTCTAAGTCAGCTTAGTGCAAGATTTAGTATTATTCATCCTGACATCTTGAAAGTAACCCTCAAGGGTCCTATTGCTACTTTTGAAAACCCTAACAATCTCAGACACTTCATTCAGTCCCACAGGATGGAGGAAATGGAAACTTTGATCCCATCCTCCCCAAAAATCATCATAGGAACACATGGGGTAAAATGTAATTGTGTATAAATTATAACTTGTGTCGGAGTGGAGCCGTGGTTAGCCCCTTCTCACTGTGCTCTCCACCACCGATACATCTCATGTCAACATCATCTGGTGTGGAAGTTTCCTGTTTGCTGCCTCTTGTCTCTTCTCCCACTACTTGTTCTCTATCCCTCAGGATAATCTAACTGTGCATCATAAATGCAATTCTTATTGCTGTTTGATGGTAAGTCGTAATACTACTTCTGTGATGCTTCCCTTCACTTGAACTATTTATCAATATGTGTTTTATCTTTACTAAACTTTGTTTCCATGTCACTAAATATATCTTCCTGGAATATCGAATAGAACCAAACCATCAATTGCTTGTATTCAGGAAACTCATCTGTCAGAGACTAAAACTGATAAACTCAAGAGGTTATGGATTGGTCAAGTATTTTGCTGCTCATGGGAAGAGAAATTGTGGTATTACCCTAATTAACATGGCTCTCAACTGCAAAGTAATTAAATCTAACTCAGATGATTTACGTAGATGGCTATTTCTAAAAAATCTCATCGATTCAGAAGAGTACACAATTCTGAATGTGTACAGCCCTAGATCATCTGATCCTGCCTTTTGGTTGCACTTAAAATACTATTTATTAAGATCCAATGTTCACAACCTTATTGTATGTGGAGATTGTAACACACTTATTGACAGATTTCTTGACAGGAAGGCGAAGGTATGCTTTAAGAACTATACATTACACAAGCAATTACTAAACTTTATTACTGATTTAGGCCTCAAATATTGTTTGGCTCATAACTCACCATTCTGACCTAGAGATTACTTTTTACTATAGACCACATTATTCTTTTTCTAGAATTGATAAGAGGACAAATTATCTCATATATGGCCAGGAAAAAGAAGAAACTGAAAAACAAATCGGAAACTATTCTGAAACAGCTGGCTCAGAATGTCTTTAACAACATCATACAATTGAGAATTAAGTACAACAAAATCACTTCAGAGTATTCTTGTGCTACGCTATTCAAGTACAAAGGTAAGATATATCAATGCTCTAAAAAAGGCTAACAAATTACTTGACACTTATCTCAAGATTAAAAGGAAAAGAGCCAGAGTTGCAGTGATTATGGATACTTTAGGCAACAGAACATTTCTGGACAAGGATATTATTGATATTTTTTCCAAATTCTACCAGAAATTATATACTTGAGAATCAAACCCAAGCCATTGTTATAATAAGGGTATCCTTACGAGCCTATCTCTCTCCACCTACCCTTTGCTAGATTGGTCCTCATTGAACAATCCCATCACTCAAAGTGTGCTATGTGAAGGGGGATTATCTTCATTTAACATGAGATTGTTTTTGGATAATCTAGATTTTATAGGTAATTCAAAAGACCCTTATGCAGCTTTTGCTCTTGATGCAGGAAAAGCATTTGAAAGGCTGGAATGGGACATTATGTTTGATGCACTCGGGTGGCATGGACTGGGTGAATCGTTTTTATCTATGATTAATGTGATTAATGTGCTTTATTCAAAACGGCCATCTTTATTAATGAACAAATGGACAAATGTCATCTTACTTTCCACTGTATAGAGGTACTAGACAAAGGTGTCTTCTTTCTCCCCGTCTATTTATATTAGCCCTTGAACATTTTCTAGAAACCATTAGACTTACATTACCAAAACAGGGTATTGACATTGTGGATCTACAAATTAAATTAGCTGTGTATGCTGACAATGTCCTTTTTCTCCTCAAAAATCCCAATTCATGTGTGCAAAGCTTGCTAAACACTATTACGCATTTTGCATTAGCTTCTGGCTACAAGCTTAACATGGATAAATCAGAGGTATTACCTCTTAATAGTTACTGCTCTAAACACCACATCCACACTTATGCTATGAAATGGTGCCCAAAGGGGATTAAATATTTAGGCATACACATATCCTCTTCGACTAAAGATGGTGTTAAGGAACATTGTTTTGTCTAGAATCATAGACCTTATAGACTCACGGTCCCTGTTATATTTGTCTTGGTGGGGGTGTCTTCAGACCATCAAAATTATGTTATACCCAATTGTTTTGTATACCCTATAAATGCTCCCTGTATATTTTCCCTACAAATTATATAAAGCAATTTATTTATGCCTGACAACATTTCTATGGGGTAGGAAAAAACAGAATCTTGCTGGGCAAACTTAAGAGAACCGCTCAAAATGGTGGCGTTGGGTTCCCAGATTGTATAAAATATTATGCTTTTGAGTTGAGACAAGGTGAAATGTGGTTTGCACCTATTAACTATAGCATTGCACTGACTTGGTTACATTTCACAAGAATAATATGGTGTTGCCTTTATTACTGCAGACTGCCATATGTTTACACGGAGGAACAGATTCATCAAATGCATTGTTATGTTCTCTGCCAAACATATTAGAATGTACTTATACACTGATAACTCACTCCAATGTATCTTGCAATATCTGTGGTTGAATGATTTCAATCGTATTAATGGCAAAACGGTCTTCTGGAAAGCTTTGCTTAATAAAGGCATTAAATATGTATGTACATTAATTAATCAGGGAACACGACTTACCTTTAATGAATTCAGAGTGAAATTCTCAACACCAGTATCCTTTTCACATTAATACTCTATTTAAATCAACACTTTAATGGACAACCGTGCAATCTTATTGGTGAGCACACCTTCTCCCAGCAATAAAAGACTAGAGCATATGCATAATATTCATTTTATGGTTTCAGTAATTTATAAAGCTCTCTCTGTGAGACCTGTCCCTGATCCACATTGGGGGTCGCAGTTGACTTGGCAACAGGATTGCACTTTAACTACTATGGATAATCTCTGGCCACATGTTTGGAAGAACATATCTTCAATTTCTGCAACTACCAGCTTGACTCAAACGTTATACTTCTTTCATCATATAGTTTTTTTCACTCCCACCATGATTTTTAAATGTAGGACTGCTCCAAATGACACATGCTGGGGGTGTACTGTTGCTGAAGGCTCATTCAAGCATATGTTCATGTAGTGGAGGTTTGTTAAAATGTCTTGGGAAAATGTTTGGGATATTATGAAACACATTTTCAAAATATAAGATGACTCTAATTTTAAGATTCTTCTGTTTGGGAATCCACTCTTGAAACACATAGTAGAGATCAATACTAGTAATTTGGCTGATCTTTTTATTTTGGTGTCTATCCCAACTATTACAGATAATTGGAAAAATCTTGATCATATTAACCATAAAATCTGGTGGATTAGAAAGATGTGTTGCCTCTTTGCCTCTTCCGCATGTCTACTGTGTAAACATGAATTGAAGTGGAAAGCTTTTTTGTACTTCCTTTCTATCGGTGCCTCTTCTTATTAAATAGTAATTTAATTTTATTAGGTTTTACTATTTCCCTCGTTCCCCTTGAATCTGTTCTGTTCTTCTTTATGTCTTACCCCCTACTTATCTGTACTTTTTTTTTATATTACATTGTTTTGTTTAATCATTTCCTCATGCATAATTGTTACTCTTTACCAATGTCATATGTCCATGGTTCACAAATCTTAATAAAATTATTCTAGACAAAAAAAAAGGTGTATGAAGAATGTAGGAGAAAAGCGTGGTCAGATAGCCTAAATGGAAGTTAGGGCATCTGTAAAGGAGAATTATGCATGAACTGCATTGCAAGGAGAGCATATGTTGAAAAGATCACATTTTTAAATGTACTGTCCATGTAGTGATCCAATTGTGAATTTGTCTTTCCCGGTGTCTAGTCAAATGGTCGACAGACAAATGGTCGACACAATTTGGTCGACAGGACAAATGATCAAATTTCTTTTTTAGTTATATATATATATTTTTTAGGTTTTCGTTTAGGAAAAAAAAGGGTTTTTTAGCAAAAAAAAGGGAGTTGGGGGTCCCCCCAAAAAAACAAAAAAAAACAAAAAAATGTGAAAAAACAAAAACAATAATTCGATCATTTGACCTGTCGTCCTTTTGGTGTTGACCATTTGTCCTCTCGACCATTTAGATTCGACCATTTGACCTACAACCGTCTTTCCCGACTAAAGCTGTCTGGTACGGTGGTTTTCTCTCTGAGCACACTCAAGAGAAGCATCCACAACCAGCAATCCCTTTATGTCCATGAACTCTTACACTACCATCTGACCTCTCGGTATAATGAGGCATCACTGGAGTTTAAGCTATGCCTTGTCCTATACTTTCATGTCTTTTTCATGTAGGAAGCAAGCAAGGCTAGCTTTTGTATATGAAGTGTCACTGAGGCTAGTCATTAATTGATAGCTTTGCTATCTAAATGTGCATCTCTTGAAGAATATACAAACTTCTTTGCTTAGCCACAATGTTACCAAAGCTGTTGTGATCTTTTGAGGGGCTATATTTCAGAACTGACACTTTTGATGCCACCATCGGTACCTGTCAATGACTGACAGATAATAAGGACATTCTGATTAAAGAAAGGGGTAGATAATGTCTGCCTGTAAAAAATATTCCACCAGAGTATTGTTGACTATATGTTCCATGGGTAATTACCACTGTATGCACAATTGTATTAATGCTTACAGTTCCAGCTATGAAATAAATTACTGGCATGCCATAGTTTTATGTATTGTCAAAAATAAGACCAGCTTTTACCTGACCTCAAAAATATTAGCCACCCTGTCATGGCAGAGATGTGATTTTTGCCTTACGGGTCATACGCCAGCCCCTTAAACATAAATTTATGACATGTATTTACACCATGATAATTGAGTAGCTCCTGGAAACTGAGACACATATTTAAACCATGATAATTGAGTAGCTCCTGGAAACTGAGACACGTGTTCAACTGTCTGCAATTTTATTTTTTTAACACAAACAGAATTTAACTCTGTTTGAATTTATATTTGCAGTGATGTCAAACCGCTGCCACTAATGCACAACTCTCATACCTCTGGTGGTATTGCACGATGGAGAATCAATCTCAACAGAGTGGTAATTTAGCACCTGTGGCATTTTTCTGTAATCAAGCCCAACACATTTTTCTCTTTTTCTGGAAATATTTAGACTATTTTTCTATTAATGTATTTCAACTAAACACACTTTTCACGACGTACCGACTCTTGGACACCTACCTAGAACTCCTCCAACTGTAAGTAGAAAGTACTTTCATGTTACCCTTTCCATCTCCCACTTGTTGGAATGAAAACCACAATGCACACATGTTCTCTGAGGAGACCCAAAGTTAATATCATAGACAAGCAAAGGTAATCTGATGGTTCACACAAGAAGTCAACCAAAACAACTATGGAACAAAAATAAAGTCCCTATTTAGGAAAAAACTTTGTTTTACAATTCTGAAATGTGTAAAACTATAAGAAATTACCTTTCACAAAGGAATACGTCTGCATCAAGCACATCAAGAGAGTTGTTTTTAGCTATTGATAAGTGGGCTGCCCACACCCCCACACTTAACCTGCTCCATTATCCCCACACAGGCACTAGTGAATGAACCAATGAGTTTCTGCTTGGACAAGACAGAGAATATTGGGGAGGATTTGTTCACCAAAAGATAATCATGGACATTTACTTCAGTGTTTGACATTCTAGATCTGTCTAAAACCGGTCCTCTTTCAGACAAATGTTAATTATTAGTTTTACAAGTTGTAGAGACACTGTTGGCATCCTCTAAATGCTTTTAGTACTCTCACGAGATTCTTTGTTAAAAGTGGATAAAGAAAATACTCTTTTATTCATTAAGAAAACAAACTCATTTTGAAGTCCTCCCCCAAGTTAGGCTTTTTTGTGAAGAATTCGGAAACGTGCAGTACAATGATGTCTACTAAAAATGAAGAATTATTGGCTCCAAGTCATTTGAGGCATAGAGCTGTCTAAGGTAACATGTTAAATAAATGCTGTGTTGTATAAAAATTAGGATGGATACAAAAAACTTTAATATCAACCCATATAATGTTGGAGAACTGGCCATAAACTCCAAAAATCCCAATTCTGCCCTGAAATATGGCCCAGGCCCAGTTGTCCACCATCAGTTAAGAAATATGGGTATTGCGTTTTCAGAATTGTTATTGAAACACATCTCATCAGTGGTGAAACATGTGTTTTCCAGCTGGGAAAATTAAAATGTATTTACCACATAAGATGGTAATCATTAACTTGCATGTATCATTGTGCCTGAACTACCTCAACAGTATGTACTAAGGTATCCCTATCAACGTTATGTTTAAATTGCAGGGAGTGCAGAATGCAGAGTGAAGTCCTTTGTTTGGTCTGAAAAGCTTCACAAACATCTATAAGTGGGGCAATTGGACAGATACTGTAAACTATCGTACGATCACCCAGACAACATGATTTTTGCTGGGGCTGTTTTGCACAATGTGGATATATGGGCTGATAGAGAGCAGATTCTCCCTTACCTGAAGACATGTTTTAAGAGAGGTCTATACACCTCGCAGACCAGTCTGGTACTATCTCTGGTGTGAAATGTGTCTTGGAAAATAAAGGGCCCCATCCTTTATGGGGCTTGGTTAGATCTGTCACAGGCTTTGACACCATCAATAGAGACTGTTTGTGGACTAAACTGGAACAGTGGGACATGCACAAATCATCACTGAATATGTTGGTCAGTCTGCACGAGGATTCGAAACTGAAAGTTAGACTGAACAACAACAGTGATGTAACAAAAGCAGTAAGGTCCTATAGGGGAGTCAGACAAGGTTGTATTGTCGCTCCCACTATATTCAACCTATATTTGGCAGATTTAGTACAGGCCTTGAAGCCTCATTTGCTGGTGATCCTTAAAATGAGTGGCAAATCCATACATTACATTGCGTACACTGATGACATTGTGGTACTCAATCACTCAGCCGTTGGACTGCAATGACTGCTGTATGCTTTTGATAAATATCCAAAATGAATTAACTCTTTGTAAACCCACAACAACCTAAAATAGTGGTGTTTTAAAAGACCTCTGAAGACTGTTCCTAAACTTAATTGGTATCTATCTGGCCTCCTGGTACCTCGTGTAAAGGAACTAACCAATTTGGGTCTAAAGGTTTGTCCATTTCAAATATTAAAACATCCGGTACTTCAACTTGACTTGAAATCAGTGTCACTGGTGGCTCAACTAAAAAGAAATTCAAAATCTTATTGCATGTTTTCTATAGTTCCTTTAATAAAATATTACAAACTGAAGATCATTAATTCAATCTTATA